>NC_057866.1:18438472-18759722 GCF_019393635.1 Dromiciops gliroides
CGCCTCCAGGAGTTTTCTCCCAAATAAGCTGTGAACTGTGACTTATATGGTGAATATTCCTTTCTAGCTTCTAACCCAAACCCTGAACTCTCATCGTTAGTTTGAGTTCTTGTCCCATGAAGAAACTGGAGTGCTCAATAGAAGATAGCGATCACAAACTATTTCTAAAAGGTAGGAATTCTGCAGGTTGGACATATAAATTTCAAGTTATCTAATCTGGTCAAGTCCCCTTATAGATCTGTTGCATTGCAAATGGTTAAGAAGCATATTTTTGATCTGCACAAATATTGTTTAAATGATTAGAATTGACTAAAGATAATGACAAACTAAATTGTCCTAATGGAGCTCCATTGACTGGTCTAAATCAGGTTAAATCAGGAAAAATAATTTATGCGTGTCTGTGTATCTAATATGATATCTTCTGTCTCTCTGTAATGTGTAATTGTCTCTTCTGTGCGTTTATATTTCTGTCAAAATGTAATTTTGTGCTTGAAATTTAGAAGGAAAGTTGTTTAATTGTTTGATAAAACTACCTCCAAGCTGTGGCTAGGTTAAAGAAGTGGCGGAAGGGCAGAAAGAAACTTGCTGATCTAACAGTATATTGGAAAACTAATTAGAAATCTGAATGTGGCATTAAAATACTAATTTGATTTTTTCAAATGAAAGAAAGAAAAAGAAAAGGGTCATTTCAGTGACTATAGAAAGGTAATTATGTTATTTTTTTTTAAAGCTTAAAGGCTCACAAACACAGGAAAGAGTTTATGTTAGTAAGAAAAAAAATCATCAAAAAGGTTAGTGAATTTGATTGGACCATCTAGTTAAGAAATTTGACGATTCATACAAACTAAAATCAAGTAAAATCTGTCATATACTGCCATTTAAATATATATATATATATATATAGTATTGGACTAGCTTAAAAACACAGGAAAATGAAATGCTTGGAATAAATGGCTCTTGGGTGAGTTAATACTAAAATGAAATTATATATTTAGGTTCTATATAATATCATTTGGAAAATAGATCCAGGTATAATTGAATCAATTCTGGTCTCATTTTAAGTGAAATTTATTATTTTGATACTCTACCAGGAAATGTGTACAGCTTAAGCTGTTACTTTAGCTATGTGATTTGTAATATGTAAAGTGCCCAAACAGTTTAATATTTCATTTTATTAGAGATATTGTCAGAATGTGGATTCTTTAAATTATTTTGGTTTATTAATTTGACTGTAATAATTGTTTTCTTTGAAGTGGGCATAGTAACAATATTTTAGACTATCCTCAGCTATATTTTAAGGCTTTAAGATCTAACCAGATGATCCCTAAAGTACAATGATTTGCTTCTTGTTAAGAGCTAGAAATTACAAAGAAAAGATTTAAAAAGAAAAGAAAAAAACATATATACCCTGAGAAATGGGCAATCCCCTGAGCTCTCTTCTTAGGATAGGAATCTCCACATGATGATATTATATATTTCTCTTTGGGAAAAATATTAAGTTGATTATACTTTTCTGTCTGTCTCTGATATGGTTTGTCTTGTAGGAGATATTAAATTCTCTGATCTGGTTCTTAACCATGTTCTCTGATTATTATATTTGTATCAGGACAGATATGGGGATAAATTATAGGAGATATAATAAGACATTATAATTTCTCTAATCTGTTTGTTAATTTTGTAGGAAAGATTAAAGATTATTTATATGACCTGTTTGTAGGATGTAGGTAGATACAAAAACTATATTTTAATATTCAACAGAAGAAAAGGTACTGGTAGCAGAAGGGACTGGAAATACTCTTGAAGGAGGAAGGATTTGAGCTGAGTCTTTTTATTTTTCTCAAGAGATAGAACTTATGAAGAAAAGTATTGCAGGGACAGAGAGGGCAAAAACACAAAGGCAGAACACAAAGCATCACATATGAGGGGTCCCAAGAAGGTCAATATGGCTAGATTAATGTGCATAGGGACTGGGAAGATAATACCAGACCAGGTTGTGAAAAGCTTAAATCTCATATGGAAGATTTTATATTTGAACTTAGAATTAATAGGGAGGCTTTTTTGAGTAGGGAATTGGCATGATGAAACCTGCCCTTTAGGACAATCACTTTAGCCGCAGTGTAAAGGATGGTCTGAGAGGGTGGGGATTAAAAGACATTAAGCATGATGACCAGTTAAGGGACTATTGTAGTAATTCTGGTGAAAGGTACAAAGAACTTCAACTAGAGTGGTTTGTGTATGGAGGGAAGGTACTGTATATGAAAAATGTTGTAGAGGCAGCAATAATTTTGTTTGACAGTTGGTTGGCTATGTGGAAAGAGTAAGTCATAGGAGCTGAGGATGACACCAACCAACACTGTGAAACTAGATAACTGGAAGAATGGTGGCATCTGTGACAGTAAAAGCAAAATTCCGAAGAGGGTAGGCTTCGGAGGAAAAGTTACTCAGTTCTGTGCATGTTGAGTTTGAGATGCTTTGGGAAAATTCAGCTGAAAATGCCCAAAGATCAACAATTGGCAATGTGAGATAAAAGTATAGGAAGGAGACTAGGGCCACGAAAAGAGATCTTTGAGTAATCTGTTGTAAAGTGGAAATTCTTCTGCATGCCATTGGAAGATAGGTACTGCATAGTTTTTTATTTTCTTTGTATTGGACCATCCAAATTATAGAACCTACAGAAGAAATTTTAGGGCCCTTCCATAGTCTGTCTGTATCCTTAGGCCATTCTTAAGAAAAGTAGTTTTCTTCAACTAGTAGAGTGAAAATGGTTGTGCGATAATTGACTTCCAGAGCAGTCAAGCTGAAAGCACTCTGAAAACCTAGACTATGAGATATAAGTGACATTAAATATTATTCAACCCAAACCTTTTATTTTACAGAAAAGGAAACTGAAGAACAGAATGGACATGTGGTTTTCCCATTGTCATGTAGTTATTTAAAGGCAGAGTTAAGATTACAACCTAGCTCTCCTATTTCCTGGTTCATTGTTGTTGTTGTGTTTTAAGTTTTTTAAAAAAAATTTTTTTGTAATAGAAATGTAAATTTAAAGAGCAGAGATAGGTCTTTATTAAAGAAGTAATAGATTGATAAATAAAGTAAGAGCACAGTCACTATTTTAGGAAATTATTAGCTTGGAACGTCCCTGCCCTTCAGTGGAATATTACTTCATCTGTTAAATCATGTGAATGGGTAAGATCATGTCTAAACTTTATGATCCTATAATTCCATAAGGATGAAAAGGTTTACATGTTGGGAAGGGTAGTGAGTGGGGATTTGAGCATATGCTATAGAGTACGAAGGGAATGAATGAGCATCTCTCAAGTACTCAACCCATCCCCCAAAGAGTAAAGCCTCAGCCCTAATAATTTTGCACTCATCAGCCTTCCTTTTGATTTCTATGGAAATCCACAAACTCTGTACATAGCTACCTCAGTGACCAGAAGGAAGAGGGAATACAAAACTCCAAATAAGTCATGAGATCAGAGAACATGTACAGAATCACATAAGTTCATTTTTAATAGCATGGAATTCTGACAAAATAAAGAAATAAAAACATCAAAGGAAATAGAAACCACATGAAGAGAAGAGACACAGAGTTATTGTAAAGAGTGAATACAGATTGTTAATTTTAATATTATTCTAAGAAGAAAACATGGTGGGAAGTTTCTTCTGGGCCCCCGCTAGGCTTCACACTTCTTAAATCTAAAGAGAATGAAGCATGTGAGAGAAATGACACTGGACTCAAAGGCCCAATGAACCCAGATCAAATCCTACCAAATTCACTTCATGACAACACTAGATTAATCATTTTATTTCTTTGAACCTTGACCTAGTTATCTGTAAAACTGTAATAGCATTATCATGGGAATTACATCACAAAGGGGATACTTACATTAGCCCAAATGAAAAAAAAAAGTAAAATTAAACTATTTAAATGATTATAAATTGTGTTTCAATGGCAATTTAAGGTTGAGAAAATACTTTCTCTTACATTCCTGTAAAAACAGGCAGGTCAAAAAGAGAGGAAATTGAAAGATGCTAGTCGCCATTATCACATAACATAAAAACAGTTTATTATTGTAAAAAATGCAGTACTGTGGGCAAGTCCCAGGGTATAGTATAGTATAGTAAAATGTATCATATAGTATATAGTAAGAGTATTGTAAAAAGGGCACTTGATTTGGAGGTATGAGATCTGCATTCAAACCCTGACTCTGTTACTACCAATGTGAGTTGGAATATGTCATCTAACCTCTCAGGACTCATATCTTAATTTTAAAATGAGGAGGTAAAACTGAACAACCTGTAAGTTGCTTTCTTATAAATTGATAACCTTATTATACTATGAATCCTGGTTCTGTTATTTACTTCTTGTCTGGTCTTGAGGAAATTCCTTTCTAATCTCTCTGACCTTTAGTTTCTTCATCTCTAAAGTAAAAGGTAAGACATCATCTTGAAGTTTTTCTTTCCTATTCTGAAATCTTTGATCCTATGGTCCTAAGATTAAAATTAGACTCTACTCACTTGGTGCCCATATACTAATCAGTAGTCCCAGTCACTTACCTTCAGTATGGCAGGGGACAGCTTGGGGGAAAAGACAGTCTGTTTCTTTAATTGCTCTGCAGCTCTGACATACCTCTTGCTGGACCACTGCATATCTCCTGTTGGTTCCTTAGGGACCTCTTCTGCAGAGCCTCTCAGAAACCCATACTTTAGTCTCCAAAGAATCAATTAGAATTGTTCCAGAGTTTGGGGATGCTAAATTAATTGGGAATTGGTGAAATACATCATATTTTATTCAAAGTAGACTTTTCCTTTGTGAATATTCTTGTTTATCTTAATGTTGAGAATAATAATTTCCCAAAGGCACTCCTGAATCCCCATCATTTGATTCAGTGGAAAGCTCTTCATGGTACACTGGGTGATGGAGGGATTGGGGAATCCCTAAGTTTGAAGACAAATTACCTTGGCTCAAATCCTATACCCTCTAAGTACTAGCTATGCGACCTTGGACAGAGCACTTAACTTTTCGGGTCCTCAGTTTCCTCATCTGTAAGTATATGAGATTGAACTAGCTAACCTGGAGAGCCCACAATTTTAAATGCATAAAATAAAATACATAAAATTATATAGGAGGCCACTGACATTGAAATATAGTTACTAATAAATATGTATATATTTGTGTGTATGTTTATGTATACATACATACATACACACACATACACATATAAACATTTATGGGCCCCAGGTTTTAAGAACTCCTGCCTGAAGTCATGATTGGATTTGGCTTTCCTGGTAAATAGAGAACATACACAAATTTTCTCTCTTCTCAATCCAAAAAGAGTAACTGTAGAAGATGGTTTTGGCCATGGTAACTAATGTTACTATTTGTGATGATGATTTCAGAGATGAGTTTCTGCACCAGAATCATTGTAGGTAAAAACATGTAAGGAGATGGGTTCTCATTCTCTTCCCTGGTAACTTTTAAGAAGGAAGTGAGATATTGGCAATCCTCTTATCTCACACTGTCTCTCTTTCTTTTGTGTTTATTTTTCCAGATTTCAAACATATGAATATTGTAGATGAAAGTGCTCAAATTACTGAGTATGGTGTACCTATGAGTGTCATCAGAGAGGTCCCAATCAGAACCAGAGTCTGTGGCAGTGGCAATCAACACACATTAGAAGTTGGTATAGTGCCAAGGAACCTGTCTGACTCAAATGAGTAGTGGATTGTCCTCCCAGCAGAGAGACTACACTATGACATGATCCACTACAGTTGAGATAAGGAGCAATTCATCAACCTCCAGTGTTTTATTCCTCCCTAGAAGCAAATTTAGTAGAAACAGTGCAAAGGAGTTCTAGGACAAGGAGTTAGTTCTATGGGTTCTCTCCATGTGTGTCTCCATACATTTGTGGTATAAGCTTGAACCCACTCTGCCCAAGTGAAAGAATGTGTATGCAGCTCCTCAATTAGGAAAATCAGTTGATTGGAGGAAGTGGCATCGTACATAGGCTAGTGAGCAATATCGTCAGAAGTCCCATATTCTTAGTATTATTCCTAGATATGTAAGAGGTTAGGTAGCATTTTCCTCAATGGGAATTTTGACTCCCAGTGTGTACTGTGAGTTGGGAGAGTGAGATCATTGGGAGTCCTACATTACTCTCCCCCCCCCTCTCTCTCAATATATATATATATATATATATATATATATATATATATATATATATACACACACACACATATATATATATATATATATCTTATATATGACCATCCTTTTCTATTCAGAGATTTATGTAGTAGTTACCATTAATTATTTCTTTCTTCTATTCCTTATAGGTAGTGGTCAACATTTGGGACTGTGCTAACCAGTGGGGGATAGCATGAAAAAATCAAATCATTAAATATTCTCAAAGAGCTTGTATTCTGATAGTAATAATGATCAGGATTTATATAACATCTTAAGGTTTGCAAAGTGCTTTAACTAATTTTATTCTCACAACAATTCTGGGAAATAAGTGCTATTATTACTATGATTTTACAGATGAGAAAGTTTGCAGAAGTAAAATGACTTTCTCAAAGTCACATGACTGATTAATTTCTGAAGCCACATTTGAACTCTAGTCTTCCTGACTACGAACCCAGCAGTATAAACACTGTATAACCTAGCTGCCTAAACCATAACTTCAAAAAAGGGTAATACTAAAAGTGAAAGAAAAAAATGAATTAATGAAACCAAGAACAATATTCATTGTCTTATTGTGACAGAAGGGCTTGTGTAGCTCAATGAAGCCATGAGCTGTTATGCAGGGTTGCCCAAGATGAAAGGGTCATAATGGAGAGTTCTGACAAAAATGTGATTTACTGGATAAGTAAGTGGCAAACCACTCCAATATTTTTGCCAAGAAAAGTCCCATGAACTGTATGAAGATGATAAAAGAGATAACATTGGAAGATAAACCCCTCATGCTAAAAGGTGTACAACATATTACTGGGAAAGAGTACAGGACAACTATAGGTAGTGCCAGAAATAATGAAGTAGCTGGGACAAAGCTGAAAGGAAGCTAAGTTGCAAATGTGTCTGGTGTGTATTTTAAAATTCTAAATGTAGGTTCTAAACTGTCCCCCCAGTTTTTTGGGGGAAATTGACTAAAATCATTGATAAATTCACAAAGATTTTAGGCTTTTATGGGTTTATTAAAAGATATAAGATAGTAAAGAGAGAGAAAGATTGAGATCAGATTCCTTATAGAATGGAAATCCTAGCCTTCTTAATCACCCACTTAAGTCCTGCCAACAAGCCGATGTCTCGAACCCAAGAGGAAGTAAACCCTCAGCCAGTGACCCCTCCTCCTTCATGTTCTCCTCCCAGAAATGGGAGGTTCTTCAATCTGATTGGCTAGCGTCATTCAAATCTATTGGTTCACTGGACTTGAAGGTGGTCTTGAGTTAAGTTCAAAGTTTTTAGCTTCTGAGAACAATACCTCCTTAAGGGCTAGCCAGATGTGATTACAATCTAGTTAACTTGAAGTAGGTTAATCAGCAGTCAATCACTCTCACTTAATTCAATCTGTTTAGATTAATCTCCAGGTGGGCCTTTGAGTATCTACTAAATCCTCTTATCTACCACATTCCATTATCTTGACACACTGGTGACTAAAGAAATATTTGGTCTTATAAAGATCAGTATTGCATAGGAACCTAGAATGGAAGATCTATGAATCAAGGTAAGCTGAATGTGGCCATGTGGGAGATAAAAAGATTAAACATCAACATCTTGGGTGTTTGCGAACTTAAATGGACAGGAATGGGTAAATTGAGCTAATGAGATCATTACTTATATGACTATGGGCAAGAATCACTTAGAAGAAAGGAGTAGCCCTTATGTTCAATAAAAGAGGTTTGAAATGCTACAGTAGGAAATCAAAAGATAATTGTAATAACAGGCAAGTTTGGCCTTGGAATTTAAATGAAGAAGGTCTGAGAATAATAGAGTTTTGTCATGTCAACTCAATGGTCATAGCAAACATTCATTTTCAATGACCCAAAAGTTGACTCTACGTGTGGACATCACTATATGGTAAATATTAAAATTAGATTGATTATATATTTTGCACAAAATTGGAGATACATTCAGCTCTAAGACCTAAGGCTGACTATGGTTCATATCATGACCTTCTTCTTGCATAATTCATATGTAAATTAAAGAAAGTAGGAAAAACAAACATTAGACCATACACCTATGATCTAAATAACATTCTTTATAAATATGAAGTGGAAGTAAGGAAATAGATTGAAAAAAAACCCTAGATTTGCCGGATAGAGAATTTGAAGAACTATTGTCAGAGGTTGGCAACAAAAACAAAATACCGAATAAAAATAAGAGCAAGAAAGCAAAATGGATATCTACAGAGACTTTAAAAATAGCTGCGGAAAGAAGGAAAGGGAAAGGAACTGAATGCAGAATTCCAAAGAATAGCTAAAGGAGTATAGACGGTTTTCTTAAATTAACAATACAAAGAAATAGAAGAAAACAATAGAATGGGAAAAACAAAATATCTCATCAAAAATCAGAGATATCAAGGGAATATTTCATGCCAAAATGGACATGATAAAAACCAAAATGGTAGGGACTTAACAGAATATACAAAACTACATGAGAAAGAGCTTACCATCACTATTAACTATGATGGTGTAGTTACTCATCTAGAGCCATATATCCTGGAGAATAAAGTCAGGTGGGCCTAAGGACGCATTAATATTAATAAAGCTAGTGGAATTTATGGAATTCCAGCTGAGCTATTTAAAATCTTAAAAGATGATGTTGTTAAAGTCCTGCAATCAACTGGCCAGCAAACTTTGAAAACTCAACAGTAGCCACTGGATTTGAAAAGATCATTCCAGTCTTGAAGAAAGTTAATGCCAAATATTATTCAAATTACTGAACAATTCTGCTCATCTCACACTGCAGCAAAGCTATGCTTAAGATTCTGCAATCTAGCCTTCAACAATATGTGAACTAAGAATTACCAGAAGTGTGGGCTAGATTTCAGAGGCAGAGAAATGAATTCTGTCTCCTTATTATGTGGCCAAATAAACTAAATTGCCAACATTCTCTGAATTATTGAGAAAACAACGGGGTTAAACAAATCCTTCACTATTTTTGCTTAATTCAATACACCAAAGCCTTTGAAGGTGTGGATAACAACAAAATATGACAAGTCCTCAAAAAGATGGGAGTACCAGATCATGTTGCTGGTCTGCTGAGGAACCTGGTTGTGGGTCAAGAAGCAATAGTTCTAATGGAAAATGTAACAAGATTGGTTTAAGAGTTGGAAAGGAAAAAAAAGAAAAACAAACAAACAAAAAGAGTGGGAAAAGAATATGGCAAGGCTGTATATTGTCACCTTATTTATTTAATTTATCTGCAGAGTATGTTATGTGGAATGCCAGACTGGATGAACCAAAAGCCAGAATTAAGGTTGAGAAGTTTCCTAGGGAATGGTAAAGAAATTGTAAGTATTAGGAGTGGTGCTGGGAGAAAGAGTGGAGTGAAAAAATAAATTTATAAACAAATATCTAATGAACATTGATGCCAAAATTTTAAATAAGATATTAAGAAAAAAGATAAAGCTTCCATTCAAAAAGATTGCATAATATGACCAAGTTGAATTTATGCCAGGAGTGTAAAGCTGTGTAAGCACTTATAGACTTTGGACCTTTGACCAGAGTGTGAACATTGTTGCCTAGTTTTATATCTGAAACCACCCTACTGTGTGCTGCCCATGGACTGAGGACAATGAAGGTCACACTGAGATTATTCCCCATTGACATCTCTTCTCCTCCCACTGTGTGTACCAGCAAAGTTTGTGTTTGTTTTTGAGTAATGCTGCTACTCTTCATTCTAAATATTCTTTACCCCTTTGCACTAAATTATCCATTCAACTAAATTTTCTCCATGGAATACTATATTTAGAAAATTGTTTTATGACTTACCATTTTACTGAATATATTTGGAAAGGTAAATAATCAAAAATTATATATTAAATGTATATTATTTTGTCAGGTAATGTGCTCTGTTCTGGGGGTAACAAAGATGGCAAAGTAATAGTCCCCACCCTCAAAGAACTTATATTCCATGGCAAGACAGAATTATACGAGTTTGTGTGTATACACACATACATATAAATACACACATATATGTGTTATATGAATACATACATTCATATACTTATATAGTGAGAGAGAGAGGATAAAAATGAGGGCAAAGACCCTTTTTGGAGGATGAGGCAATAGTGACTAGTGCATTAGGAAAGACCTCATAAGGGGCAGCTAGATGGCACAGTGGTTAAAGCACCAGCCCTGGATTCAGGAGTACCTGAGTTCAAATCCGGCCTCAGACACTTGACACTTACTAGCTGTGTGACCCTGGGAAAGTCACTTAACTCCCCATTGTCTGCAAAAAACCAAAGAACCAAAAAAAAAAAAAAAAAAGGAAAGACCTCATATAAAGGGCTCAGAGATCTAAACCTAGCATGGGGAACAGCCTATTCAAAGGTGCAGAAAGGAGAAGTAGAGTTTGATGTATGAGGAATGTCAAGAAGGTCAGTTTATCTGGACCACTTATAAGAGATATGGGACCATACAGTGCCAGTTAAGTGCTAGAAATCTGGCTTACTTTGGGATCATTTAAAAAAATTTTACAGTTTGTGTATATATTTATACACACATATACATATGTGCATATGTGTTTATATACACTAGGAGATATTATGCATGAACCATTTAATAACAAAGAAAGCCTTCTCTTTGAGATAGCCAAATAATTCATGTTGGAGTCCATATTCCAGAAACTGGGAGTATTTAATGGAGGGAGATATGGGGAAGGGTAGTCCTTTTGTAAGATTATAGATAATGTTTAGAACAGAAAGATCTAGAGGTCAACTAATCAGCCCTGATTTTTCAGATAAGGGAACAGGTACAGAAAGGTCACGTGACCTGCATAAAACCACACAAAAAGTGAAAGACACAGTATTGAATTCATGTTCTCTGTCTCTAATCCAACACTCTTTCTACAACACTATTATGTAGTAGCCTGGTATTTGAGGCAATTTACAATTTTGCCAAGGGTGACGGCAAGCAGGCTCCTGAGAGTAAACAGGATTTTGGCAAAACCTTTGAGAACCTAGATCTCCATACCAAGAAGAAGAACTGAGTCTATGGTTATGACTGTCTTTGCCATATTTATATCAGCTCCTACATTTACCTCTCTGCATACCTCTTTAAGCTTCTCTCTCTCCCTCCCTCCCTCTCTCTCTCTTTCTCTCTCTCTCTCTCTCTCTCTCTCTGTGTCTGTCTGTCTTGCTCTGTTTCTCTGTCTCTGTCTTTCTATTTATGTTTCTCTTTCTCTCCCTCCAACTCTGTCTCTGTTTCTGTCTTTCCATCCATTTCTACATCTGTCTCTGTTTCTCTCTTTGTCTTGTCTCTTCTTCTTTCTGTCCCTCTTTGTCTCTCTCTCATTTCAATATCCAACTAGGTGGCACAATGGATAAAGCATTGGTTCAGAAGTCAGGAAGACTTGAGTTCAAATCTTACTTTCTCGCTAGCTATGTAACCCTGGAAAATTGTTTGCCTCACTTTCCACAATTGTAAAAATGGAAATAATAATACGACCTACCGCATAGGGTTGTTGTGTGGAGAAAATGAGATATTTGCAAAGTGCTTTGTACATGATAGGTATTTAAATACTTATTACCTTCTCTTATTATTTCTATTTATAAGTAATCATCAAATTATTATACATATATTCATAGATCCATGTTTGAATTTGCATGCATGAGTTTTTGTATTATTATATTAGAGAAATATAAGCAGAGAGAGGAAAGAAAGACATAGATAAGTTATGACCATGTATTTGCATCTATTTACTTATCAACATTAGGCATTATATACATATATGTATAGTTTAAACATACATATATGCATATGTGCAAATATCTATGTACACAAATTCATAATAGGACCAGTTTTCCAAGCAGACAGGAGAGGCAGCTTATTGTGTGAGATGTATATTATATATGTACACCATACATCTCCATTCTTGAATATAACATGTGTATATATATATATATGTATGTATGTATGTGTGTGTGTTTGTGATTATAATTAGTAACTTCCAGTACTGATAAGTCATATGGGTCACATCATAGTCAGATGTCTACACAAGCAAGATATACTTAATTTGGGAGATGGTGAGAAAAGCAGGAAAGGAAGCAACTAGTTGGTAAAAGACACTTGATGCTATGAAGAGATGTTTTGACCATAGCCATGTAGCTGACAGGAATGAGAGACCAGGGTTTAAACATAAGATAGATAAATTCCATTATGTATAGACCATGAGTGCATAATTGGAAACTGACTCCCTGGCAAAAATCAGAGATTTAAGTCCCAAAGAATTGTAAGTAATAAAATGTTATTTCTGAATGACCAAGAAAAAGAAATGTAGGCCAGTGATGTCAGCCTCCATATAAGCATTCAGTAAGGTGAATCATAGTGTTCTACCTTCCAAATATTTAACTTATTTGGATGTATTCATATGTATTCACTTCATATTCATGTTGTGTGCAGATAGAGAGATGAATAGATAGATAGGTAGATGATGGACAGATAGACAGATAGAATATGTACTTGGTATCCCTATTATTGTAAATTACTTCTTGTGGATAGGGAATGGTGAATTCTATGCCCAGTATCCCCAGTGTCTAACACCATGCCTTGCCTATATTAGGTATTTAATAAATACTTGATGATTGATTGAATAGTGGGTATAGCAGTTTAACCCCTTCATAATGGGGTCACTCAGATTGACACATACCAGTAATAGATTCTGAAGCTCATTATAGGCTGAATAATTCAGAATAAATCACATTATTCCACAGGAAATTAGTAAATCAAAGTCATGAAATAATATAAAAATGTAAAGGACAAAGAGGAGGTGGAGAGTCCCTACAGCAAGACCTCAGAAGAAATCATTAGATATTAATTGTTGGCCTGGGACATTATCCCTTAAGAATCTCAACATTCAGATGGATCTGGCTCCTTAAGTGATGAATCATGGTTTGCTCAGGGATTTGATAGTTCATGGTCACATGCCTGGACATTCTTTTTCAAAAATAGCACATAAAAGTCTCAACTTAGAAATATGATTTTGGATGGATAATAATTCCATCCATATTACTCTTGGGTATTTTGTGGAACACACATTCACAAATACTCATGCTTACACACACACACACACACACACACACACACACACACAAATACATATTTCTTTAATGAAAAGTTCATGTTGCTATTTTATCCATTTTGCAACAGATGGGCTTCATCTTGCAGATGTTTCCAGAAAAGACAGGTAAATCCCTTACCTCTTTCTCCAGGACTAATTTTGATTTTGAGGTCAGTTCATGTCTAGAAACAAAACCAAAATTTTTCAAAAACTGAAATTTTGACCCTATTAAATTACTTTAAATGATAGTAGATTTGTTGTTGTTATCATTATCATTTTTTAAAGCTGCTTTGGTCATTCTGCGGGCCCCTGCCCCCACCCCATTGGATAGCCTACTTATTTGGATGCAATTGAGAGGAAGATTCCAATTACTTTATGTGTCTTATGAATTGGATTTGGGATATTTTCCCTGGCCTGGCCCTGGCAAAAAATCATAGTCTTAGGTTGGTCTTAGGGTTAGGATTAATTAAGGTAGGCGTTCTCTCTCAGGACATTCCCTTGTTCAAGTATTGGAGTCTCAGTTTCTCTTTTTTTTCTATACCCTCAACCTAAACCTCATTAATGTTAGTGAAAATGGTAGGAAAAAAAAATCACTTGAATTCATTGTGGGATCCATCTATTTCTCAGGTAAGAATGTTCCCGCTCGAACAGATTGCTAACACTTTACTTTCTGTACAACTTTTCAATCTGTGTTTCTTATTTAAGTCTTTATGTATCCTTTGTAAAGGATCTCTTCACCATGTTGGAATCTTTTAAGTTGGAGTTTCTTAATTTCGGGGGGGGGTAATGGGCCCCTTTGGCAATTTAGGTAGCCCATAGAAACATCCCCAAAATAGTTTTTATAAATGCATAAATGTTTACAAAGTAAACCAGTTATCTTGAAATACAGATAGAAGTTTAAAAAAAAATTCCTAGGTCCTTTGGTTAAAAATTCCTGATAGCCAAGGGTAGCCAGTTCTCTCTCTTAGGTATCCATCAAATTCAGAGTAAAAATGCAAGCATTTATAATTGACTATGCTTTTTGAGGTATTTTAATATAACCACATTTGTATAAAAGCTGTATCCTCTTTTGTTCTACTTCCATCCACTATTAAAATATCATCTCCACGGGGAAGCTAGGTGGTGCAGTGGATAGAGTTCTGGATTCAGGAGGACATGAGTTCAAATCTGGCCTCAGATACTTGACACTTACTAGCTGTGTGACCCTGGGCAAGTCACTGAATCCTCATTGCCCCTCATAGAAAAAAAATGTCATCTCCATAAGGGCAAAGTTGTGCCTTGTTTTTTATCCTCAGCACCTCACTTAAGGCTTTATGTATGGCAGGCAATTGGCAAAGATATGTTAAAAATGAGATGAAAGAATGACATGATAATAGCATATGGGAGAGGAAGCACTAATTGTAAAAGGCTTGAATTTAAAGTTGTGATCTTTTATCCAAATCACTCTTTGTGTGACTGACCACTTACAAGATATTTCCTTTCTTGTTTCCTGGTTAGTAAAACAACGACACTTGACCAGGATATCTCCAAGGACCCTGAAGTTTTAAATCTATGACATAATGATCCACCAACCTGAAATATTTGTTTTTGAAGAAAGGCTAATTCTTTGCCCTAAAGGAATGAAGGGACCACTGGTGGAATTTCTGGGCATCATCAATGGACTAGTTGGATGGGAAGCTTTGAGGTGGGTAGTAGGATGACATAAAAAATTTCTACATCTTAAGATACAAGCAGCTGGCTAGTGTATCCTGGTAATGACCAACAATAATGACAACATTATACCTCTCCATGTTTTCTACATTCTATGTAAAGGTGAATTCTTGGGCAATATTTTAGAAGCAATTCTGATCACCGAGAGCAAAGGTTCTTAAACCTGAGTTCCATGGCTCCCCAACAGACCCATGATGAGATTTGGGGGGTGTTTATTCACTTATCTATATCTACATCTATATCCATATCTATCTAGATCTAGATCTAGAGATATATAAGCTATTTAGATATAATTGATTTCCTTTGTAATCATATGCATTTTATAATATTCTGACAATGCACTCATAGGCTTCATCAGACTGTCAAAGAGAATCATGTCATAAAAAAATTATGAAGAACCCCCAGGCTATCAAGAGGAAAGCAACCAGGTTGGTGAGATGACTAGACAGTGTGATGAAAGAACTAGGTATTTTGGTATGGAGAAAATTAAAAGGAAGCCATGGTATCTGATATCTATCTTCAAGAACTTGAGGTGCTGATTTAAGGAAAATGCATTAAACTTCCATTTACCCTACAGAGTAGTACCTGGAATGATTTGGTAAAGTTAAAAAGAAAGTCTAGTTCAAAGCAAACTAAGCCTGTCTCCCCTCCACACACACACACAGATACACAGAAACAAACACTGCCCCTTGTAATAACTGTAATTCATTCTATATTTGAACTTCTTGTATCATAAGGGAATGTTTCTTGCTAACTGGGTATAGATTATCATCAATGTTGAGACTGAGGAAACCTTATACATTATCTAATTTCACCAGTTATTTTAAGGAAGAGTACACCAAGGACCATAGAGTGACTTTTCTAAGGTTACACAGCAGTTAATTAAAGAGTTGAGGCTTCAGCCCCAAATCTGGACCTGTGACTCCCATCCTCTTTCCATTTCTCTATGTTTAATACTTTGAATGAGCCATTTGCACAAATCAAGTAGATATAGAGAAGTTTGAATATTTTGTCCTGGGTTCAATTTCTTCTTTGATATTCTTATGTTCCAGCTATATTAGATTAAATTTAGTACCTCCATTTAGAATAGCAAACATTTGATAATACTCAACACTTACAAGGTACTATGCTAGGTGCTGGTGATTTAAAAAGGAATTAAAAAAGAAAGCTACACATCCCTTCACCCTATTCCATATATACATGTCTTAATATTTGCCCTCAGAGAGCTTAGTGGAAAAATAGTTTAGTAAAAGGTAGGATGGCATAAGGATAAAGAAGCAGTCTAGACAAATTGCTATAAAAATAAGAAAAAGAGACAGAGATTACTTTCAGCTAATAGTGATGGGGCAGCACTCAAAAAGGGTTTCAAGGAGGAGATAGTAACTGAACTAGTCCTGGGGGTGGGGGGGGAAGAAATTTCCAAAGTTGGAGATGAAGAGAAAATCTGATTCAACCATCAGGTACAAAGTCACAGAAGAAGGAGAGAGATGAACAGAAATCAAGGATCACTCAGCATTTCTAATTTGCCTGGAATTTGCAGTGGATGAAGAGAAGGAAGATGTAAATAGTCTGAAAAGGTAAATTGCAGGGAGAATGCAGAAGATCTTGAAATCTCAGTTGAGGAGTTTTTATTTTATCCTAGAGGTATTAAGGAGGCACCAAAGGGTTTTTAACTGGTAGTGACATGGTCAGATATCTTTCTTAGGAAGGTTATTTTTCAGTACTAATACAAAGAATGTATTTGGATAGGCAGGAAAAAAGGAAGCAGAAAGATGAGTTAAGAACTGTGCAGGAAATTTTCAAATTATTTATATTTTCAGTAGACTGTGGTAATAGGCTTCATGTTTACAGGAAAAAGTCAAAGATCTGTAGGATGGGAATAGACAGATGACATGCTGTAATATTGCACCGTACCTCTGAGCTTCTGCCATTTAAAAAATCATATTACTGAGAGGTTTCAGTTCTTTGAATTAAGTGGTTTCAAGTTATAAAGAACTGTCAATTCTGGTGAATATGTAAGGAGGCAAATGAATTTTCATTTTTAACAAAATATATATTGTTTGCAGACCTTGGTTTAGAAATTAAACCGTGAAAATTCAATTAATAAATGAGAATATAACATAATGGGGATATATGTAAATGGATTATAAACCTTTGGAATTTCTTATCACCCAGGAATCTTTCAGTCATGACTTTGTAGTATATAAATGCAACATTCACCTAGAAAATTAAAGCATGGGATGGATTATGAACTAGGTTAGGTTGAAAGGAATATCCACATTGAAGAGAACACAGTTCCATGGAAATATCCAAGTTGTAAATATGTATCGATGCCTCAAAGTATTTGTGATTTTGTGGGTGTGGGCATTCCCTCCAAAGATTCCCATTGAAATTCTTTCTTGCCTTGTCATTTGGGGTGATTCTATACATACTTTTACATATAGCTTACATAGCAGATAATTCATTAACATGATTTTTTTTTACAAATGTGAGTCTTGCTATGTTACCATTCTATCTATAGCTGTCAATATATTTTTGTGTATTATTTGTATATCCATCTATGTCACTGTGTATTTCTGACTCTCTCTCTTTCTCTCTCCTTGTCTATCTATACAGTCATCTATCTTTCTCTTTGATGTCAGGAGTAAAAATTTTATTCATTTTCATTTCTCCTTCATTATCTAGAAAAGGCCATTTCACAGAAGAGTCACACTTTATGAGTCTGAGATTTAGTTGTCATGGGAGCCTTGTCCATTGATGAAGATCACTTTCCTTACCCTCATCTCAAACCTAACTCCTATCACTGGAGAGCTTGTCTTTAGGAGTTTCCATGGTTGAATAACTGATTGCCCTACATAAAACCTGATTATGAGCCTTTCTGAACTTAGCTAGGGTGGTCCAAAGATTGGCAAAGTCTATGACCAAGGCTTTGCAGCTTAGCAGAATTTGACATTAATTGTGCTCTATAGGCACATCATTCAACATGGCAGTGTATACTTTACATCAAGATGAAGTTTCAGAGGATGACTTCAGTGGGACATAGTAATTATCTACATAACTAACATTTCTCCATCAATTAAGACTTATAAAGCATCTAAGTGGTAAGTAAGTGTTAGGAAAGGAGAGAAGTGAAGGAGAAAGAGAGGAAGGAAGGAAATAAGGCAGGAAGGAATGTAGAGAGGGAGGGAGAGAAAAAAGAAGCAAGGAGGGAAAGAAAGAAGAAGGAATGACACTGAATATAATTTAACTTTTGCTTAATGACATTGGGGTCATTATGAATATTTCTTGTGCTTTTCCATATTGTATTGTATATTTGCTCCTACATTATATCTGTTCTTTTCAGGTTGCCATTAGACCATCAACAACCACTTCTCAGTAATTTTGCTTTCACCCTCATACTTTTCTGTACTCTCTTTTATAAATTCCTGCTTCTAGTCTCTTGACTGATGGGAAATGAGAACCAAGTTTGTAAGGCCCTGAATGCTTCTTGAATTAGTAAATTGCATAGGTTTAAATGCATAGACTGATTAATAATGACAATAACACCTCTCATTCATATAGTACTTTAATGTATGACAAATATGTCACTTGTTATCTCATTTGTTCTTCACAACAATCCTGTGAGGTAGGTACTATTGTTAAGTTGATTTTTCAGATGCCAAAACTGAGGCTGTGGGAGGTTAATTTATTTGCCCCAAGGTCACACATTTGGTAAATATCTAAGGCAGGATTTGAACTAAAGTATTCTTGACTTCAAGTCCAACACCCTGTCCAGTGTGGCCTCTAGCAAATGCTTATTGTGGCTCACCTAAAAAACAAAACAAAAACAAAAACAAAACCCACAAAAACTTTTCTTTTTTCCTTTTTGACTGTCTCACTTAAAAATAACTACAAACAAAATATTTCATCTATAGAAAATGTATTAATTTTGCAAACTGTTTTTTACTTAGACCACCCTGTGAGGTTGCATATGTTTCATACCAGTTGTGTGACCATTGGCAGATCATTTTATTTTTCTGATCCTCACCTGTTTGTCATATGTTAAATGGGGAAAACATGAACTACAGTATGTACCTTACTGGGTTTTTGCATAAGTTTAGTGTATTAATTTATGCACAACTCTTTGGCAACCTGAAAACCCTCTATTTATGTCATCTGTTTTCGTTATTGTTGCTTATATTGATTGTGGTGGTGATGTTAGAGAGGAAGTGCCACATATTGAACAGAGCTCTGGACATGGAGTCAATGAGACAAGGGTCTGAATCTGACCTCTGATATTTACCAGCTGTGGGAACACGGACAAGTCAACCTTTCTGAGCCTCAGGAAATTCTCTAAATCTTACCTACTAAATTAATTTGGATTGGTGATATGCATTAGTGAAGGAAGATTCCACAAGCATGACCAAAAAGTCTCACATATTTTCCTTCTACAAATGACCTTATTTATCTATTTATTTGTATGGCAGTTTCCATGATCCAAAATACTGTTTGGAGATTGGAAGAATTACTATAGGCTGTTTACTAATCTACTTCATTGGCTCTACTCAGGAACTTTACTTGTTCGTTTTTCAGGGTTTCTGGAGACTAAAAATGGGGTCACCTATCAAAGTGTGATCCCAGGTACTGTGAGAGACTCAAAAGAATAATAAGAATCCCTTTCCTGAAAGAGTTTGTCATCTGGTTGGGGACATACACTTCTTTAATTTTATACCCTCTTATATTGTTTATTTGGTTTAAACTATATGAGGCATTACAAATGATTTAATAATTGAGAAGTGAAAGTTGAATGTGGGTAGATATAGTTTTGGAAGAATTCGTGGAAGAGAGGAGACTTGAGAAGTATTTGGAAGGATAGACAGAAAGGTGTGTGGGTCATTCCTATTGTCTTTCTTTTGATATGTCTTTTTAATGTTAAATATATTTAATTAAATATTGATGTTTACAAATTGCTGGGAAAGCACTTTCCTAGCCCCCCAAATGGGAAAGAAAACCTCGAAATTTGTTGCAAACTTCAAACTCTATATAGACTGCTAAAGCAAAAAGTTCACTTTGGGTTCTTATTTGTAATCTCTTTGTCTATAATGTACTGTGTGGGGTATTTCCTTTTCAGACTAGGTAGGGTTGACTAATCCTTTGAAGGGGAGCTACTTCTTCCTCTGGGAGATATTGAATTGGCCCTAAGAACAAATATGGCAGAAGAAAATAAAACCTTTGTTACTGAATTTATTTTCTTGGGGCTATCTTCTCAACCAAGGGATCAACTCATCCTTTTCATCATGTTTTTATTCTTCTACTTATTGACAGTGCTTGGCAATCTCATTATCATCACAGTAATCCAGATTGAACCCCGCCTCCAAACTCCCATGTACTTTTTCCTGACTAATCTGTCCTTCCTAGATATGTGTTATACCACTACCAATGTCCCACAAATGCTCTCCAATATGGTAGGGAAGAAAAAGACAATCTCCTTTACTGGCTGTGCGATCCAGATGTATTTCTCTCTCTCCTTTGGGATGATTGAATGCATCCTTTTGGGGGTCATGGCATATGATAGATATGCTGCTATTTGTGCCCCCTTACACTATACCATCATTATGAACAAGCGCACTTGTATTCACATGGTCATCATTTCCTGGACTAGCAGCTTCCTGAGTTCCATGGTGATCAATGTCCTCACCTTGACCTTGCCCTACTGTGGGCCTAATGTGCTGAACCACTTCTTCTGTGAAGTTCCCACAGTACTGAGGTTGGCCTGTACAGACACCTCTGTCACAGAGCTGGTAGTGTTCATCTTTAGCATCATAATTGTCTTTATTCCATTCCTTCTCATTGTCATCTCTTATGCTCGCATCCTCCTGTCAGTCCTCAGGATGCGCTCTGCAGCAGGAAGACTCAAAGCATTATCCACCTGTGCCTCTCATCTGACTGTGGTGGCTCTGTTTTATGGGACAGCCATCTTTATGTACATGCGACCTCAGTCCAAGTCTTCCAGGTCTGGGGGGAAGATCATTGCTGTTTTCTACACTGTCATCACACCAATGCTCAACCCCCTGATCTACAGCTTAAGGAACAAAGATGTGAAAGGGGCCTTGAGAAAAGCCCTTAGCAAACATAGCCAGGCGTAGTGGATAGAGACAGGCTAAGGATTCAAAAGACCTTGGTTTGAATGTTGACTCAGACACTTAACATGTGAGCTTGGAAAATTATTTCCTCTCTTGTTGGGGAGTAGTACAGTGGCCCTTGGAATGGTACTCTAAGGGAAAAACTTATGACTTTCCATTCCTTCCTAATAAAGAGAAATTGAACCCTCCTCCTGGAATGGACCTATAGTATGATCTTGGACTGAGCCCAAGGTTCAGTTTTAACCAAGTACTATATGGCTTTTAAAAATGTGCTATTTACAACTTTGTGAAGTGGGCAGTGCCGATCTTAATTGAGAGAAGACTGAAGCGGAGAGAAATTGAGTGAATTGTCTAGAACTGCAAAGTGAGTGATGGGAAAAGTCAGGTGTTCTTATGGATGAGGTGTCTTGGGTTCAGAGAAATGGTCAGGGTCACAAACCAGAAAGTGTCAGCATCAAACTCAGATTTCCTGATCCTTAGTCCAGTACACTTTCCACTATAGGACAGTAGCCTCTTGTATCACTTAAATGATAGTCTGCTTCATTTGGTACATAAAGAATGACCATGGGATAATATAGGAGACTTGGGTTTGATATGTCTCAGTTGTTGTGTGAAGCAGTAAATCTTTTCACGTTCTGTGTCTCAGTTTTTCCATATTCAGAATAAGAATTACAATGCTTCATTACATATTTCATAGCAACATCATGAGTAAAGTTTTATAAACATAAAAACACAATGTAAATATAAATTGGAACTTATTTTGTCTTAGACAGAAATAGACAGAAATCTCCTTGAGGACAAGGATTATTTTGTTAATATCTTTGTAGCCCAAGGGTCTTTCAAAGTGCCATATAAACAGTGGTGGTTTAATAAATATTTCTTGAGTTGAATTAAATACTTATTTTGCTGATTTTTTTTTATTCTCAGTCAGATGTGCAATATCAAAGATGGTTTCTCACATCCTTTCTAATTCTGAGATTCTGTCATTTTCTATGTCACAATTTCCCTAATAGACAAATTAGAACTTGAAGTATAGTATCTCTGAAGTTTCTTCTGGCTTTGAACCAATATGATACTGGGAAAAGAGTGAATACAAGGTTTGTGTTCATCATATGAGCTTATGATTACAGATTTAGGGCTGAACAAGAACTAACTCATTATCTTTTCTAGCCCTGCATGAAAAAATTCTAGGGATAAGATTCTCCAGGTCCCCATCTTTCTCTGGGATAAGATGACAGAACTGTCTGCTTGTCAAGGAGCCTATGATTGATCTGTATTGTTATACATCCATGCCCCCTAGACACTAGAACAACTGGATATACAGTGAAAAATACAGTCAACAAACCAGTGCTTGAGCCTGACCAACATTACACTTCCATGTTGGCCTTCTTCCCAGAATTGAATTAAAATTGTTTGTCCATAAGAAGCTTAAGTAACAGTTTAAGTCAAAACATTCAGGGAAAAGTTGACTGAGACAGATTTGAGTTGCTGAACACATGGAAGAGAAAAAGTTGCATTTTTCTTTTCTCATCACTATCTAGTCTTGAATTCAGAGTGGGGAAGGCAAAGGGACCCTACAATAGACAAGGAGTCAGGAGGCCTTAGGTCATCTTGATTCTGCCATTTGCCAGTTGTATGGCCTTTAGCAAGTCACTCCCTTCTCCCTGTGGCAGTTAGATTATATATATAATGTCAGGCATTGTCTTAAATAATGTTTAAGGTCTTTACCAGACATAACTTTCTCTGATTTTTGTTCTAATATCCCTCTTGTTTATGACATAATATTTTCTATGATGCCTATACATTTTGACTTTCTATGCTCTAAAGTCTCTCCCAGTTCTTACATTTTAAGGGTCTAGCAATAAAATCACTTTTGTTTTAACTTTTTCTGTTGGAAAATAATTCTAGGACATGTAAGTTAGTCAGTTTAGCCTAATAAAGAAAAAGGAAATTTTCTTTGATGGCTGAATATCTTGGTTAATCTCAAGGTCACCTTCTTAAGCATCACTGATAGGCAACAGTTGCCTATTTGATAGGGTATTTGACAAGAAGCCAAAAATACAAGTGTCCAGATCCCACCTCTGACACTTGTTATGTGACAATATACAAGTCTGAGCCTCAGTTTTCTTTACTTTAAAATGAGAACAATAATATCAATAGTATCTGCCTCATTAGGTTGTGAAATTTAAGTGAAATAATATAAGGTGGGCAAAAAGTCACAAAAGGGTTTCAATATTTCATAACTCCTTTTTTTGTTTTTAATTTACAATACCATAGCATCATATACAGGATATATAGTAAATGCACTTGCATTGCGTGTGGTGAAAAATAAAGAAAAAATAATTTTCAAAAAGTTATGAAAAGATTGTGACTTTTGGCCCACTCTGGATATGTAAAGCACTCTGAAACTTTTCAAGTGCCACATACCTAGTCATTATCATTATTAATCTTTCTTGTCTAGTTAGCTTGACGTAGATGATTGAGCCTCACAACAAGCATACAACTGAAGTCAGCTTTCTAACATTTAGTTCCTGATAGCAGCTGCTATTCAGACCACTTGGCTCATTCTCCTTAAAGGTAAAAGTGTGAGAAAACTGAGGGACTCTGGGAGTTGTAGATAGTCAACCTTGCCTCCTTGCAGTTTTGGTACCTCTAGAAAACAAGGCAGAGCTAATGACAGTGTTGGCCTCACATGGGATCAGTCCAAGCTTTGTTCATGTGGCAAGTACTTGTTTGCTTTAGAACTTACACACAACCATAAGACTGATAGAAATATTGAGATTCAAAACAAAATCCAGACAGGCTCTCATGTCTTTGATGGGCCTGGCTTTATTAATGTACAAGTTGGATTCACTCTTTCCAGTGAAAAGAAAAATGGTAGAGTTTGATGGCTGGAAGGGACCTTTCAACCTAGGGCTTCTGACTTCATTGGCTGAGAAATTACTTCTAAATACAAACTGTGTGACCTTGGGCTAATTTCACAACTGAATTTCAGCTTCCTCATCTATAAAATGAGGGCGCTTGGAGTGGAACTAAAAGGCCTCCAAATTTTCTTTCAATTCTAAATGCTATGTTTTTATAATCTATGATAATTCCTTTATTTCACTGGTTATGAAACCTTGAAAAAGGAAAAGACTTTCCTGAGGTTACATAGAGGGTTTGTGGCAGTGATGGATCAATGAGCTAAGTCTCTTCTGGCTTTTAGGCCTCATTCTCTTTCATAACCACTAACTGATGTCTTAATTCTCATTACCATGAGAGAACATTTTTGATACGACAATGAATGATTCATCTTGATCTCTAATAGGTTGTAAAATATAACCTTTTTCAGATATACTAAGGAAAATAACATCAGTACTGAAATTCATGCTGAGGTGTGAATGATTGCCCATATAACAACTTCCTTTGTAGCAGAGTTGGATAGAACAGAGAACTGAATTTGGACTTGAAGGGAAATAGGAAGTAGTAAAATATGTCAGCAGAAGTAGGAAATGAAAGACACATAAATTAGAAGCTGGGTAATAAAAATTAATTTTCTTCCCAATTTAGACATAGGACATCTATAGTTGTACAACACTAAAGAATTATACATCATCTGTCAGATATCCTTCAAATCATACATGCTTCTCAGGGAGAAAACCATCAATAATCATTAGTATAACTGCATGATCACTACTAAGTTTCTGATGCCTTACTGTGAACCTGCTTTCTAGATATTTACTTTGAGACCCACTCCCAGAAATAGGGTTATCCACGTTGGGGGGGAGCAAGGTATTCCTCAAGAAGTCCTAATGGATTATATTTGTACATCATCGAGAGCATAACTTGATAATTGTTGTTTAGTAACCCAATAAACAATTGTCCCAAAACTTTATGAATTTTTTTGCTTTTTGATGAGTAGCACATATGTTGCCATGTGACTTTCCTTCTCAAGAAGCTCCTGTGCCTGCCTATAGCTTCTAGGATTAATAACAAACTCCTCCTACTAGTTACATAAAGTCTTTTACAAGCTGGAATGGTTAAGCAAAATATGGAATATTAAACCCAGAGAATAGATAATATAATGTGACAAAATTAAAATAACTCATGCTCTTTATACAAATCTAAGTTGTTCACCTCAAATTAAAATGTAAAGATCAGACATTTCCAAAAAAAGCATTACTGCTTGCTACCACCAGTACCACCACCACCGCTACCACCACCACCCCCAACCCCAACCCCAACATCATCACTACTACTACTCCTACTACTACTACTACAACAACTACTACTACTACTAAAACTGAAGATTATAATTCAGGATAATACAAGAAAATTGCACAGAACT
Organism: Dromiciops gliroides; assembly: GCF_019393635.1. Lineage (NCBI taxonomy): Eukaryota > Metazoa > Chordata > Mammalia > Microbiotheria > Microbiotheriidae > Dromiciops > Dromiciops gliroides. The sequence goes on from NC_057866.1 coordinate 18,463,917, forward strand.
TCAGAATATAGAAAAAAGAAGTATCAATAAAAATAATCTATATATCATCTCCAGAAAACAACAACAACAACAACAACAAAACCTCCAAATTTAGTAGAAACTCCAAAAGACATATTGGATAAATTTAACAATTGCATTGGTGAATGACAAATTTTGTAGGTAGACAGTAAAAAGTCTTCAAATATTGAAGAAATTAAAATTTAATAATGCAAAATTATTGTTCAATTACTTGGAACCATAGAAGAGGATAGAAAGCTAGACTATTGTTTTATGCATAGTAGTAGGGTTTTCACTAGTAACTTGATTCTTAGATCCTCTTGATCCTATTAAAACCTCCCACCAAGATATTTTTTCCACCTCCTCAAATGGAGAGATTCTTCTAGACTCTGCAGGCCTCCACATTGTTGCTTATATTTTGTTCTCAAAGAGGAACATGAAATCAAGTGGTGATGTCATGACTTGCAGTGAACTGGATTTAAGTGAAGCAGGGCTGTGAAAAGTCACCAATATCACTTTCTCCTCCAGAGCCATCTGGATCCAGTGGCAAGATATACATCAGGATGACTGGCGATGGCCCTAGATCTTTGAGGCAATTGGGGTTAGGCGATCTGCTCATGGTCACACAGTATTGTCAAGTGTCTGAGGTCAGATTTGAACTTAGATCTTTCTGTCTCCATAGCCAGTTTTCTATCCATTGTGCCAGCAAGCTGCCCCTTAGGTCTATATATGCCACCCTTGAAAGCATTTCCTTTAAATAGCAAAGGAAGACAGGAAGGTTGGCCCTAACCAGAACCAGAACTAGAACCAGGAGTATTAATGTGTATGCTTTTATTTAGTCAATGGATGTAGCCATGTAAAATGTATAATCCTATTCTTTTATACCTCTTTATTTTGCCAAGTTAATCATTTTGTGAAAATATTTTGTTAACTAGGGCTAATTTTGGGGGGCTAAACTATGGATGACTAAACTAGGGACTTTTGACTATTTGGCTGACTTCGTTAATTTAATGTGGGCCGTTTATAAAGTTCCACCACACTGCTCTCAAACTGATAGACTAAAGATTAAGAAGCCTCTTAACCAAATAATCAAAGCAGAGTTCATTTATGAGATACTATTTCAAATTAGGAATACAGGGAAATAAAGTACAACCTGACTGCTTTCCTGTGGTCTCTTTCCCACCTGCTGCGCTTTGAACTTTTTGAATACAAGGGCCTTAGCTGCCTGAGGCCTTAGGGCACTCTGGTCCTTTATTCTAACTCCTCTTAATCTTCACTTTCTCCAACCTGTACCCTGTGCTGACCTGCTTCTATGCTCTCCGCTGCCTCCTGGTCAGTCTGTCTTCTGCCCCCTTTGCTCCTAAGTCCTGCGTTGCTGTTCGTCTCGTCCCCCTGTCTCTCCTTTCTAATCTTGTCAGCCGCCCTCTTGACCTCTTCTCAGCCCCCTGTCTCCTTATCCGAACCAAACTCTCCTCCAGCCTTGTCTGTGCTCCCCTCTAGTCAGCCTTCTCTCCTAGTCCGTCTCCCCGCCGCGTCTCACTCCCAGATCTATATATACCTTTTCTTCTCTCCACTCAAATCTCGGGGCTTCCTTCGCCCCCACAGACCAAGCTAATCCGCCAGCCAGGGCTGCGGCTGGTGGGGGGGGGTGCACACCTGCTTCACGTGCCTCAGCACAGGCTATCTGGGATCTCTCAGATAGCTCCGCTCAGGTCAGAGGGAGCTGGGGCTTTTTTCCCCCCAGCTGTCTGACCTGGCATCTTGTATAGCCCACGGGGCTTTTTTGCTCAGCTGAAGCTGAGGAGAAGGGGGAGAGACCCTGAGGGCCTAAGGTTTTCTAATCTAAGCTTAAAGGTAGGGTCCCCAAATCAAAATAAATTTCCACAATTTGTGATGTCTTGATATCTGAGTCAAGGATGGGCTACTATCAGCCCACCTACAAAATACACCAAAGAACAGGAATTGTTTGAAAGGGTTTTTTAAAAAATATAATTGCTAAAGAAAAAAAAAGGTTTAAAAAATACAATTGCCAAAGAAAAAACAAAAATGAATGAAATTTTATATTTACAGAAAAGAGAGAAAGATATAAAGAATAAGTAAGAAAGGAAGAAATTAAGGTTTAATAATGATCATTAAGGGAAAAAAGAAAAAATATACATGAGTGCATAACAATATAAGCAAAAATCAAATGGAATTTGTGGAGGGATGACACTGGAGGTCTGTGGACTCCCATAGAGGTGAATTATTCTATTTTGTAGGAGAGAATTACAAAGTGTGGAGGTGTTTTACAGAGAGAGAGGAAGTGAAGGACAAATAGGAACATGTCATATATTTTATCAAGTTGATGGGAGAAGAACAGTGAGATGATTAGTCCTTTAGATGACAGGAAAAATTGAAGCTTCCAGGGAAATTATACTTTGCTAAAAGGTAGCATAGACAATAAAGTAATAGCAGTATTAAACATATATACACTGAATGGCATAGCATCTCAAAACTTAAAAGAAAAAAATGAATTATAGGAAAAAAAAACAGAGAGGAAAACTATAATAATGGACCTCATTTTGCTCCTTTCAGAACTAGATAAATGTAACAAAAAATAACCTAGAAAGAAGTTAAATTAATAGAATGGTAGAAATGTTAAATATGATAGACTTCTAGAGAAAACTGGGAATAGAAAAGAAGATACCTTTTTCTCAGAAATACATAGAAAGTACACAGAAAATGACCAACTATTAGGGCATAAAATCCTCACAACAAAATACAGAAAACCAGAAATATTAAATGCATCCTTTTTAGATTATAATGCAATAAAAATCACATTCCATAAAAAAGTCATGGAAAATTGATTAAAATTAATTAGAAACTAAATAATCTAATCCTAAAGAATGAGTAGGTCAATGAACAAATCAAGGAAACAAACAATAATTTTATTATAGAGAATGACAAAAACAAGACACCATACCAAAATTTATGGGCTATATCCAAAGCTGTAGTTGGGGGGAAATGTATATCACTCAATACTTACATCAATAAAATAGAGGAGAGTAGATCAATGAATTGGGCATATAACAAAAAAAAAATGGAAAGGAACCAATTAAAAGCATCACTCACCCAATTAAGCATCAAATTAAAAATATTGAAAATCAAATGAGAGATTAATAAATGTGAAAGTAAGGAAACTATTGAATGAGTAAATAAAACTAGGAACTGGTTTTAAGAAAGAAACAACAAAATGGATAAACCATTGGTTAATTTGATTTAAAAAAGGAAGAAAATCAAATTACTAGATTCATAAATGAAAAGAGTGAATTCACCATCAGTTAAGTTGCAATTAAATTATTTATTAGGAGATATTTTGTTCAATTGAGTAACAATAAATCTATTAATTTAAGTGGAATGGATGAATATTTACAAAAATATAAATTTCCAAGGTTAACAGACGATAAAATATTTAAATAGCCCTGTCTTCAAAAAAAAAAATGAACAAGACATCAATGAGCTTCTTAAGAAAAATCCCCATGACCATATGGAATCACAAGTGAATTCTATGAAACATTTAAAGAACGATTAATTCTAATGCTATACAAACACATTGAAAAAAAATAGACAAAGGAGTTCTACCAAATTCCTATTATGAAACAAATCTAGAGCTGATGCCTAAACCAGGAAGAACTAAAATGAAATAAGAAAACTATAGACTAATTTCCCAAATGACTATCAATACAAGGCTTTTAAAATAAATAAATAAATACAAACTAGGAATGACATTAAATAAGTATTTCACAAAGATCATATATTGTGACCAGGTGGGATTTATACCAGGAATGCAGAGCTGGTTCAATATTCAGAAAACTATCAGAATTATTGACTATATCAATTACAAAACCAACAAAATCATATGATTATCTTAATAGATGCAGAAAAAGCTTTTTGAAAAAATACAATAACTATTCCTATGAAAAATACTAGAGAAAGCATAGGAAGAAACAGTTTTCCGTAAACGTCAAGTAGTATCTATCTAAAACTATCAGCAAACATTATCTGTAATGGAGATAAGCTAGAAGGCTTTCCAATAAACTCAAGGGTGAAGCAAAGATGTCCATTATCACAACTGTTACTCAATATTGTATTATAAATGCTAGTGATAATAATAAGAGAAGACAAATAAATTGAAGGAATTAGAACAATGAGGAACAAAACTATCTCTAAGCCTGTGGAAAATTCTTTAAATGACTTTTGATTAGAGAAATCTAAATTAAAACAATTCTGAGATACCAACTTATGCCTATCGGATTGACTAACATGACAGAAAAGGGGAATAATAAATGTTGGAGAGTACAGGGGAAAATTTGGACACTAATTCACAGTTGAACTGATCTAGCCATTCTGGAAAGCAATTTGGAACTATACCCAAAGGACTATAAAACTGCATTCCCTTGCATCCAGCAATACTATTAGTAGGTCTATCTCCCAAAGAGATTTAAAAAAGGAAAAAGGACCTATTTTTATAGATATATTTAGAAGGTCTTTTAGTGGTGGCAAAAAATTGGAAATTGAAGGGGTGTCTATCAATTAGGGAATGGCTGTACAAGTTGTGGCATATGATTTTAATGGAATACTATAGTGCCGTAAGAAATAATGAGCAAAGATGATTTCAGAAAGGAAAAAAAAAAACCCTGGAAAATCTTACATGAATTGATTCAAAGTGAAGTGAGCAGAACAAGAACAGTGTACATAATAGCAACAATACTATAAAACAATCGACCATGAATGACAGCTAGTCTCAGCAATACAATGATACAAAACAATTACAAAGGCCTCATGATAAAAAGTACTATCCACCTCCAGAGAAAGAAATGATAGAGTCTTAATGCAGATTAAAGCATCCTATTTTTAAATTTTTTATTAGTTTTTGTGGTCTGTGTTTTCTTTCACAACATGTCTAATGTGGGAAAGTTTTATATGATTTTACATGTATAACCTATTTAAAATTGCTTACAATATTCATCAAGGGGTAAAGAAGGGAGTGAGGAAGAGAGGAGGAGAATTTAGAACTCAAATGTTAAAATTGCTTTACATGTAAGTGGGAAAAATAAAATATTATTTAAAAAAATTGGAAAACAACTTGACAGAAATTAGCTATAGACCAACATCTTACACTGTATACTAAGATAAGGTCAAAATGGATACATGATTCATAAATAAGGGGCAATACCATAAAGAAATTAAAAAGCATGTAATAGTTTTCCTGTCAGACCTATGGATTGTGGAGGAATGTATAACCAAACAATAGCTAGAGAGCATTACAAGATACAAAATAAATGATTTGATTACATTAAATCAAAAAGGTTAGCACAAACAAAACCAATGTGTCCATGATTATAATGAAAGCATAAAGCTGGGGGAATTTTACAGCAATTGTTTTCTATAAAGGCCTTGTTTCTTAAATAAATGATTTGTCCAAGTGACTCTACTGCTAGACATACACTCAGAGCTCAAGGAGAAAAAAGAAAGACTTCATATATGCAACAATTATTTATAGCAGCCAATCCTATTCCCTTTTATTTTTATTTATTTATTTTTTGCAGGGCAATGGAGGTTAAGTGACTTGCCCAGGGTCACACAGCCAGTAAGTGTCAAGTGTCTGAGGCCAGATCTGAACTCAGGTCCTCCTGAATCCAGGGCTGGTGCTTTATCCACTGCGCCACCTAGCTGCCCCCCTTTTATATTTGATAGCAAAGAAATTTGAAAAAAAGTAAATGTCCATCTATGGGGCATTTCTAATTAAATAGTGGTATATTTTTGTAATGGGATATTCCCATGCTACAGGATATTATCAAGATTATAATTATATAAGACCATGGAAAGACTTATATGAACTGATGCAATATAAAATAAGTAGAATCATGCAAACAATGTAAATGAATCTTCAACAAAATAATTGAAATTAAAAGCTAAGAAATTACATTGGCCAAATTTACTCTCAAAGAAAAGACATATCCTTTCAGTTCTTTGCTGACATGGATATGGATCATTTCAAATAATCATAGACTTTTTTAGTTGGTAGATTTTCTAAACTTTTTTTTTCTTTCCACTTAAAAAAGCTCCCTGGGAGAGGGTAGGGGACACAGTGTCAAATGTAAGCCAAGTGAAAACAAAGAAACACAATCCATATCTATAATTATACTTATATCTTCATTTTATCTCTATCATCTATATTTATATTTATATCAATGTATGTTATTTATGTCAACTTTGCCTTTATCCACATCACTGATTAAAGAATAGAGTGTAGACTGCAGATGCCTGGGGCACTCCACTAGAAACCACTTTTAAAGTTGTCATTTACCTATTAATGACTATAATTTAGGCCAGCTTATTCAACCACTTATGAATCCGCCTTGCCACATTGTTGCCTAGCCCAAATTTATTAATATTTTATGAGGACAGAATTACCAAATATTTTGTCAAAACCTAGGTAAATGATGTTAATATTCTTTTGATCTACCAGTTTAGTAACACTGCTAATAAAAGAAAAATAAAATGTCATTCCTTTTAAAATTTTCTAATTAATAACTATCAATTTTCTCTCCCATTTCTACCTTCTCCTTTAAAAAAAATACCTTTATAACAAATATGCTGCTCCTCCCCCCTCCTCCCTCTCCAAAGAATAAAAACAATCCTTCATAGGCCATGTCCAAGAATTTCACCAAGATGACCACCTTTCAGTCCATTGGAAAGTACCATGAATCCTCCTTGGTTCTTCTGGAATTGGCGTTTGTCATTGTGATGATCAGTTATGATTAGCTCTTGCTGAAACTGACTCTTTGATAATACTAATTTCTTATCTAGTTACTCATAAACTCACTCACTCACTCACACACACACACACACATACACACACACACACATATATACATACAGTGTAAAATTAAAATTTGTTTTTAATTCTATTTGGCTAAGACTTAAGTTAGATTTAATATTCTCTTTCATGGTTCCTACTCCTTATAAACTTCATCCATCACCCACATCTGGAAGAAACGTGGCTAACGGTCAAGTTATTGTTTTGTAATTACCTCACCTTTGTAACCCTATGGATCACCCACTTTCTAGAGAAATTTGGTTAACGTAAAGGTGAAATCTCATCAATTTAAGCTATTATAGCAACTCCAAGCACCTGAAGGCTCCTTCCATTTTCCTGGAACCTTCATCCTGTAACTGGAATCACATGTCTTGGCTATGGTTAAGGAGGTTTCAGAGGGGAGGGTGGTCCAAATGATGTGATCTCAATTCTTACCAAGTCAACAGTAGAAAATCAGAAGAAACACCTAGATTGCTGGAGATTGTGGTGTCATCTTACTGATTGTTATAAAAGACTCCACAACCCTAACTCGGGGTGTTTGGTCATTGAGAGAGGTAAATGACCCAATTTATTGGTTACTGCTAACCTAACAATTAGATTGATCATGCTTGGGACCTTGGTTTTCAGTTTATCCTGATTTTCAAAGGTACCAATACATAATTTCTCCAGCAAAACATTTCCCTCAACATACTCAGTCATATTGCATCCATGTTTCAAGACTCATTCATCAATTATCCTACTTACTACTCAAAGGATATGAAACTCAACCCTTATATTACATTGCTCAAAAAAAAATCTGTTTGATCTCTGATTGCTCTGGTTCCATTGTATTCAAAGCCTCTCATTAAATTCTTATTATTGAGGTTTCCTACTGGTAAGTTTTTTGAAAGCAGCTTTCACATCTTTATTCCTCAAACTGTAGATCATGGGGTTCAACATAGGAATAATGACAGTATAGAACACTGAAGCCCATTTGTCTTGGTCCAGAGAGTAGGTGGATGTTGGCCTAAGATACATGAACATGACTGTCCCATAGAAAAGGGTGACACCAGTGAGGTGGGATCCACAGGTTGAAAAAGCCTTGATTCTGCCTTCAGCAGAGCTGATCCTGAGGATGGCAACAAGGATAAAGGCATAAGAAATGAAGATGATGAGGATGGTACTGAACTCAATGAAGCCACACAGACTGAAGAGTAAGATTTCACTGACGTAAGTGTCTGAGCAAGAGAGAGCCAGGAGTGGGGGGATTTCACAGAAAAAATGATTGATGATGTTGGAACCACAGTAGTCCAGACTGAATGTGAGTGAAGTATGGGCTATCAGACTCACCAGTCCAGCAAGGTAGGATCCCACTGTAAGCACTAGGCAGACCCGGTTAGACATGATAGTGCTATAGTGAAGTGGGCGGCAGATAGCCACAAATCGGTCATATGCCATGGCAGCCAGGACATAGCATTCAGCATCCACAAACCCCACAAAGAAGGCAAATTGGGTGGCACAGCTGGCAAAGGAGATGACCTTGTGCTGGGTCAGGAAATCTGCCAACATTCGAGGGGCAATGGCAGATGAGTAGCCAAGATCCACAAGGGAGAGATTGCAAAGGAAGAAGTACATAGGTGTGTGCAGTTGTACATCCATTACAATGAGGATAATCATGCCAATATTGCCTACCACATTGATCAGGTAGACGATAAGAAACACCACAAAGAAGATAATCTGCAGCTGTGGGTCCTGGGTGATGCCCATAAAAATAAATTCTGTCACAACTGAATGATTTCTTTTATCCATTAGTTGAGTTGTGAGGCACACTTGGTTTTAGGTTGGGGATAAGTATTGTGAGTTTCAAATCACTGGAAGTCCTAAAGCAGAGGAGAGATGCTATCTCTAACAGGGATGCTATAGGAGGTGTTCCTTCACTGGATGGATAGTTGAACAAGAATGATCTCAAGAGTCCTTGTCAACTTTAATACTCTGATTATTTATCTGGGTGGCTGAGATGATATGGTTGACAGAGTTTAACTAGAAATACTCAATTGTTAATTCAGGGTGGAAGAAGGTAACTATTCCTTAGTGATGATGAGGTGTAGCTTCTTTATAGAAATTTGTATTTTGATGACAATGAAGTAATATGCCTGATTACATGACACAGAGTACTTTGTTTTAATTGCGTAGCTGACTTCACCAAATATTAAAGGATTATTTTTTCTTGTTATTAATACTTTGTTCTGAAAAGGAAACAAACATAATGGAAATGCATTAATATAGAGAATTCCATTGTGAATACACATAAAAAGGAAACCCTTACCATAGTACATATCAGAATTTCTGGAGAGCAAGTGAAATGACCCATTTAAAGGCACTGTAAGATGCTCTAAACACTCCTTTCATGCCTTTATGAGGTGAGATTTGAACTGTGTTCTTTCTGTAGTATTATCTCACTTCTCAATGTAGACATTATGTAGGGATGAAAAAAAGTAATATAGATTTAGTCCTTGGGTCATTTAAAAAATTGGAGCATTTAAAATACAGTTTATTATTTTATTGTTTTTACATTTCCTATACTTTTAATTTATCAACTTTTTTATCAATTAATTTTATCAAGGGGCAGCTAGGTGGCACAGTGGATAGAGCACAGGCCCTGGTGTCAGGAGGACCTGAGTTCAAATCTGACCTCAGACACTTAACACTTACTAGCTGTGTGACCCTGGGCAAGTCACTTAACCTTCATTTCTCTGAAAAAAAAAAGGACATTAGAGAAACCTTCTTGTAAAAGGTGGAACTTCAGCTGGGACTTGTGAGAAACTAGCGAATACAGAACATAGAGCTGTATGTGTATGTATGTAGTGTCCTCCAAAGTGGTGCAGTTTTAAGCTTTATTCTTCATTCTTAACAATTTAAAGTTTAATTTATATTGTTAAAACTTTTTAAAGTCTAAACAATTGACTGAATCAACAAAACATTAAATTAAACCATGATTTGTAGTTTGCCTATTTGTGAGGAATAAATGTTCCTTTTTAAAATTTGACAATCATCTCTCCCAGTTAAGTTTGAATTCCCTCCAGCACACCCCTAATATCAGATTTAAACCGAGAAAGATATTTGATGAGAGAGACTGCTAACAATTGGGTTCAGGAAGAACTCATGTATGATGAGCTGAGAGCTAAGGCTATTTATTTGTGTACACTTTATATCCTCTATCCTTCAGTTTCTTTTGGTTCAAGGACTGTCCTGGAAACTCTTCTCTTTATTCAATCTCTTTCTTGATAATCACATCAATTCACAGAGTTGAATTATAATCTGTATGAAGGTCATATCGAAATCTATTTAGTCAGTTCTGATTTATTTCCTCTCTCTCATCACCAGTTGGTTATTGGACATCTCACCCTGGATTTCCTATGAGTAATTCAACCTGTCCAAACCAGAATGCATTGTCTTCTCCCTCCCAAGTTTCTCCTTTTAACCTCTTTCTGACAGGCAAGGGCACCGCCAGGCTTGCAGTTCCTCAGGTTTACAATTTCAAAGTCCTCTTTAAATCTTCATTCCCCTTCAACCACATATTCCATCTCTTTCCAGAATCTTGCCTTTCCTAGTTCTACAATACTTCTCTCATCCATTACTTTCGATGTGGTCATACACTCACTCATCCAGTTGAAGGCCTTCATTGTTTCTTACCTGTACTATTGAAATAGACTCCTAATTGGTTTCCCTGCCTCAAGTCTATCTCCTTTCCAAATTCATATTGCCTCAAGTTTCTTCTGTATTGATTTCAATTTTATTGATTCTACAATGTACTTGATTTTATGTTGCATTGATTTTAGAATTGATTCTGTATCTGTCTAAAGCCACCTTTGTAGGCCCTTGAGTTGAGTTCAGTAATTTAGCTTTCCCTCTGAGTTAGCATAATTAAAAAAGAATTTGTTATCTCTCATATCAACAGTCCCTGAAATACTTCCAAGATAACTGTTTATTTTTTATCTTTAAGCCCCATGAGTTAATTTGGTATCGTCTCCAGAAGCTATATTGTCTCTCCTTACCTGTCCTTTGGCAATTAGGGAGTTTTTAATCTTTCTCAAAGAGACGAGGAAGTGTAGCAATTTTTATTCCCTAGCAAAGATTACAAGACACGTATGGGTCTCATAAAATATTAAATGTTATTTTATTGTAAAAGAGGAAAACTAGGGCATGTAGTAGATAGAGAACTGAGCTTAGAATAAGGAAGAGTTGTCTTCATGAGCTCAAATCTGGCCTTAGATACTTACTCTCTGTGTTCCTCTGGGCAAGTCACTTAACTCTGCTTGCCTCAGTTCCTCACCTGTAAAATTGGTTAGAGAAGGCCATGGCAAATCACTTCTGTAGCCTTGTCAAGAAAGTCCCACAAGGAGTCACAAAGAGTTGCATAAAAATGAAAGGAAAAGAATTGTCAGAGAAGGGTGTGATTAGCCTCACCTGAATGCCAGCTCACCTTTCTTAGTAGAGCCAATCATACTATTCCATGACTACCATGGCCCCTTCTTTCTTGTGTGGCAATAAAGAGGGTCCCCTCATTGGGTCACTGGCTTTACCAAAGTTGCCAGTCTGACCAACTTTGTTAACATTTTAATGCATCACTTAATAAATTTATTTTATTTGGAGTCTGTGGCTCAGTCTACCTTTATTTAATTTACTAAAGCCTTAAAGCACAAATCTACCTATATCACCACTCTTCTCAATAAGGTCCACTGGCTACCTATAACCTTTAGTTTCAAATTAAAACCTTATCTTTTTGATATTTAGAGCCCTTAGCAACTTGGTCCCAACCTCCCTTTCCAGTTTTATTCATCTTATACAGCTTCGTGTACTCTTCAGTTTAGCCAACCTGTGCTTTGTTCCTCATAAAATCTGACTCATATCTTGTAAATAACAGACACCCAAATGTTTATTGAATTGAATTGAATATGAAATAGGAAAGTGACAGGGAGTGGAGATCCAGACAAAGTTCCCTGGTCTCACTGGAGGAAAGAGAACATTTTCATCTGAGGACAGTTTTCAGAATTTACCAATGATAAAAGTTAAAATACGATATTTTCACAGCACAGTCAAACTGGGTCGAATTAGGAAAGGTCTTGCTTCCAGGATATAGGAAAGCTTTTACTCTCCATTCCTGCAACTGGCTTTCTAAGCCTTTGACTGAATTTTGAAGAAATGTGTGCATGTGTATATAGGGGTGTGTGTGTGTGTGTGTGTGTGTGTGTGTAGTTGTTGTTTTTCAGTCATTTTTCACTTATATCTGACTTTTTGTTATGACTGCATTTGGGGTTTTCTTGTCAAAGATGCTAGAGTGGTTTGACATTACTTTCTCAAGTTCATTTTACAGAAGAGGAACTGAGGCAAATAGGATTAAATGACTTGCCCAGGGTCACACACCTAGTAAGTGTCTGAAACAGGATTTGAACTCATGAAGATGAGCCTTCCTGACCCTAAGTCTTGCCCCCAACTCAATGTGTTAGACAAGTGCTTTTTATTTTTTTTAAATATACTGTCTGCCATTGTACTTGTACCCAGGCCTCATGACTGTCAACTTCCAAGCCTCAGTTTCCTCATCTATAAAATAGAGATAATGGTTCTTGCATTACTCACGGTTGTGAAATTCACATTGGGTGATAAGTATAATACATTAAAATGGCTCTTGTCATATAGGGGGCAGTTTTGCTTGACAAAACTCAAAGTGGGACAATTCTTTCCTCAAAAACTTTGACAGAAGGAAAAGATAAATAGGAAGGCTGATTTAAAAAAAAAAATCAGGTTCAGAATGTTCTGTAATCCCATTTCCCTTTGCCTACCTGCTCCTAGTCTTGACTTCTTGTCTGGAATAATTTTCCACCTAAAGGTGAAAATATTCTTCTTCTGGGCTGCAGATGGGCCTGCCCATGCAGGATACTTATAGAAAGCTATAGCAGCAGCTCAGGCAATTTCTTCTCAATTCTTTTGAACATTGAGCCTCTGCCGGTTGGCCAAGGGCATGGGGCTGTGTTATAAAACATAGCATCAAAGAAGCCCCAGGAGGGAGGTGATGAAATTGTTTTCTTCCTCTCAGGAAGTGGGGCAGGGAAACAACTCCACGCCCTGGGAACTCTTTCTCTATTCATTAAGATTAGAAGGTGAAACACACACACACACACACACACACACACACACACACACACACACACACACACACACACACACTTTTCCTCAGGGCTTGGTTCTAGGTCTCAGGGCCCTTGAAAGAGACCTTTGAGAGAAGTTAGTCCCCTGATTCCATTGTATAGAGAAAAAAAAAATAATAAAGCTCAGGGAGGATAGTGAGTTGTCATACAGGGAGGAATTTGAGCCCGGGTCCTTTAACTCTAAATTTAGTCACAAAAAAATAGAAAAATAGAAAAATAAAAGGATCATATATCTAGAGATGGAAAGGATTTGGATGTTACCCAGCCCAACCTCCACATTTTATAAAAGAGGAAGCTGTGGCCTAGAGTGATTGTTACTTCCTTAAGGGCTTAGAGGTAGTAAGGTTCATAGTCCAAATTTGAGCCCCAGGTGATCTGTCTCCAAATATAGTGTTGGTTTGCGTATACTATACTGATCATTTATGTGATGCAGTGGCTTGAATGCTAGGCATGGATTTAGGGAGACCTGAGTTCAAATCCTGCCCCAGATATTGATTAGTTGTGTGACTTAACCTCCATTGGTCTTATTTTCCCCAACAGTCAAATGGTTAGAGTTGAAAGCTTGCATTTAGGGTTAGAGTCAGAGTATAGGGCCTAATATTGTTGTGAAGATGAAATGAGATAGTACTTGTAAAGCCTTTAGCACAGTGCCTGTCACATAGTAGATTTTATAAAAACACACACATACAAATGTATATATGTGTATGTATAAATATATATGATACAAACATATAAATATTATTTTTTTTCTTTTTGTGGGGCAATGGGGTTTAAGTGACTTGCCCAGGGTCACACAGCTAGTAAGTGTCAAGTGTCTGAGGCCGGATTTGAACTCAGGTCTTCCTGAATCCAGGGCCGGTGCTTTATCCACTGCATGACCTAGCTGTTCCACAAACATATAACATATATGCACATGTATGTATATATACACACAAGTACACATGTGTGTTTATATACATATGTGTTTATTTGCATGTGTGTGTGTGTGTATATATATATATATATATATATATATATATATATATATATATATATATATAGTGTGTGTGTGTGTGTGTGAGTCTATACATACACATATCTCTTGAATGACTTAGGAGATCCCCCAGAGTGGCCTGTCTGATAACTAGCCCCTGCTACTTACCTTCTGGATTCTGATTGCAGGGAAAGTCCTCAAAGAGAGGCAACTCCCACTAATGCCATATCCATGGCCATAATGTGGTAAATGGGGAAATAAAAGCACCATACGTCTGCCTTCAGATGTAAACACAAGCTTAGTTTCAAAGAGGTCATCACCAGAGTTGGCCATTTGTCGATTAAAAAAAAATTAATTTAATTTTTGGTGAGGCAATTGGGGTTAAGTGACTTGCCCAGGGTCACAGAGCTAGTAAATGTTAAGTGTCTGAGGCTGGATTTGAACTCAGGTCCTCTTGAATCCAGGGCCAGTTCTCTATCCACTGCACCACCTAGCTGCCCCAGTGTCAATTATTTTTGTTTGGGTCACACAACCCATGAAAATCATTTGTAGGGCTGGATGGGATGGGGAGACAGACAGGAGGTGTATGAGCATTATGAATAATGTTAAGATCCACATCAAAACAGTGACAGTTTCTATCTTATAGGATTAATAAAAAGCAGTAGTGAGATAATGTGTGTCAATGTGCTTTGAATGTATTCGAACCTTAATAAGTTCAGTGTTTAATGAACATGCTAAAGAATCATCGTGTTGCTTAAGGACCTAGTATAAGACCTGAAAGGATTTTTCTTTTTACTTTGAATCAATTGTCAATGAGCTTTATGTTATCTAAAGGGCTGACAATGACTACTCTAGCATCAGGGGTCAGCAAACTCAGTCCAGATGGAAGCATGTGCGTGTAAGAAAGGAAAAAAAGAAAAAAATCATTACATGAAATTTTTTTATATTTGAAAGGAACAGCAAGTTGTGCATAGATTTCTGTTTCACATGCAATCATCTAAAAATGTTACTGTTATGAAAATGCTTGTTTTATGAGATAAATTTTTTAAAAGTACAAAAAGGAGCATTGCAGTTGAATTTGGAAACTTTGGAGGGAGACCTACTTCTGCCACCAACTCCCTCTGTGATCTTGGGCAAATCTCTTCTTTGGGATTCTCTTTTCTCCTGGGATAAGACAATTGGACTAAATAATTGCTTAGGGTCTTTTCTAAAACTGACATAGCAGACAATGTTGTAAAGTCCTTTCCCATTCTTACATTCCATTTCCTAAGAACCCTTCCAGCTCTGACATTCTATGTTCTCTGTCCCCATATCCTTGCAAAGTAGGAAATTCTGTCTGAATAACTCTCCCATTTCTGGCATTCTGTGTTCTAAACCTCCTCTCAGCCCTCCTATTCTATGTTTCTAGATGCTTGTCAATTCTGAACATATGTGATTTCTATAAGGTAACAAAACAGGAAAGAAATAAAAGACAGAGATGATATGATAAAAATAATGATAATAGGGCCTCATCACAGCCAAAGGCAGCCCTATCTCATACTAGGTGACCCATATCTTGATCTTGAAAAAATTGTCAATCCTCTCAGGACTCATTGGAAGTGAAAGTAATGCTTGCTATTCAAAGTAAAGCCCATTGAGCATTATTATTGTGAAGGAAGTCTTGTTCATGGGATTTCTGTTTCCCCTTGGAGTTGTTTCTCCTCATAGGGACCCAGCCTCAAGGCACTTCAAGGTGTGGTTTTCAGAGTTTTTATGTGTGTGGAATGGGGGGAGAGTGGAAGGAGTGATATTGATGAGATGTGCAGTTTTAAGTGTGATAGTAAAATTCTCATTGTGATTAAATCATAATTATAATGACCAGCATTTGTATAGTTCTTAAAGGTTTGCTAAGTGCTCCATGTAATCACATTTCATCTCTGGGTCATCTCAAAGAATGCAGTTTTCCTAGGCACATATTGGTTGTTTGGTTGGTTGGCTGGTTGGTTGGTTTGTTTTTGTCTTTCATTCTCAAAGAGGATCAAAATTATATCACTATGTTAGAGGCAAGCTACAGTGTATCTGACTGTGACTGATCAGACCAATATAAGCCCAGGAAGCTCTAGCACAGGTGGTGCACAAATAGTTCATGTGAACATTTCAGATGAGTTCTCTAAATTTGTACATCTCTTGTTTCTTTTGAGCTACTTCAATTCTGCTTTCCTCATAGAGCACAGTGCATTCTCCAATGAGGGCATGCCATGCTGGGCTGTCCTGTGCCAGGTTCTCCCAAGTCAAAGTTCTTAAGAGAGACCTTGTATTGCTTTTTCTGACCACCATGTGAGTCCTTTCCCTGTGCGAGTTCTCCATAAAATAGTCTTTGGGGCAAGCGTTGTTTTTGGCATTTGAACAACTTGGCCTGCCTATAGGAGTAGGCACAGAGGTGAGCTGGCTATAGGATTTGTAGATGAGAGTCCTTAGAGGTCAGTAAGAGAAGCATTCTTCATTAACAGAGAAAGAAACCAAAGCCCAGAGAAGGAACATGACTTGCCTAAAGATCCATAGCTAGTGAGAATGAAGGTCAGAATTTAGTCAAATCTAGGTCTTCTGGCCATTGTTGTTAGTGGGCTCAAAGTGGAATCACCTCCTTGATCTCACATTAGGTATAAAATTTGAGGGAGTCCACGGTTACCCTGATTCTGGTTCTGTCCTTCTGTTCCTCCCTGATAGGGTCTACAGTTATTCTGATACTGCCTCTTTGTATCCCCCTGAAAAGATTTATATCCATTTTGATTCTGCCTGTAATAAGGCCTATAATTACTCCGATTGTTTCCTTTCTGATAAAAGTTTCCAAAATTATTTCGATTTCCCCCAAAGAATTCCTCAAGACTCTCGGTCATTGTCCTCTTAAGGTCTTGTTTTCTAGTCCTACATCCCCTCAAGAAGTGTCCTTGTTTTTTGCAGTACTCGCAAAGTTTAGGGGGTTGATAACGATTTTCAATTTTCCAGTTTCGCTGCTCTGTTGTTTCCTGTACTGGAGCTAAAATGTCCTGTCTGTTCATTTCTTCTCTCTCATTTCCTTCGTAAATATATGTTGCTATTTCTTTAAGTCTGTCAGGACTCAAACTATTCCACCCAGGACATTGCTTTTTAAAATATTTCCGAATTTCTGGTAATGACTGGTTTACAAAATGAGAGCAGATAATATGGGCGTCTCTACTGTCTAATGGGTCTAGTCTAGCATATTGCCTGGCATACTTACACAGCCTGTCATAAAATCTATTAGGTCTCTCATCAGGTCCCTGAAAACAGTTGCTATTGTTAGGGTTTTTTGCTCTTTAGCATCTACTTGAGTTTTATCTGAAATTTCTTTACCTATGAATGGTGCAGGCTTTATATGAGAACAATGAATCCAAGAGTCTTTTTCACCAATTTTAATGGCAGTAGGAGTTATCAATAATACCTGAAAAGGTCCCTCCCAAGCAGTCTGTGTTCCTAGATGAAAGAAAGAAAGAAAGAAAGAAAGAAAGAAAGAAAGAAAGAAAGAAAGAAAGAAAGAAAGAAAGAAAGAAAGAAAGAAAGAAAGAAGAAAGAAAATTACAGAACAAGACTTTTTTTCTGATTTTGACATAGCTACTTTGGGCTAACCAATTCTCCTCTCTGGGATGTTTCCTCTTTAAAAGGAAGGGATTGAAGATGATATATAGAGGGATCTTCATCTCAAAATCCTCTTATCTGAGGGTATTTATTTTCTCAGAATCTCCTTACCCCCATTTTAAAGATGAGAAAAATAAAACTACAGTCTTTGTCATAACAGATTTTTCAGGTTTGAAGAACTTAAGACTGTAGTCGAGGGAGTAACATGAAGAGAATTCAAAAGAAAACAAACAAAAATCCCAATTCTTTTTACGATTATTTCAACATCATGAGCACAGACAGTAGTCCCTGTGTACTATTAATACTCATTTCTTATACTTTATTCAAATTTTTTAAAAAGTATTAAATATCTACTAGATGGTGAGGGAGATACAAAGATGAGAGGCACTGTAATATAATGGATCCATCACTGTCCTGAATCAGGAAGATCAGGGTTTAATGCCCATTTCAGATACATACTAGCTATGTGACCCTGAGCAATCCACCTAAACCTCATTGTGTCTGTTTGCTTAGAGGTAAAATGTGGCAGTTCGAGTAATTGGTCTCTAAGGGCATTTTCAATGCCAAAATGGAAGATTTTATTAAATAAACAATTATTGCCTTATGAAAAGTGTAAACCATTAGATGATGTACAGACTCAGAACAGGAAGTGATCTCTGGGATTTGTTTGGTTTTTTTTTGTTGTTGTTTTTAATGTCATCCAATCCACAGCTGCAGAGAAATGCCTTCTATAATATCATCACTGATACATTCTCTATTTGAAGAACTCCTCCAGGGAAGGAGGACATACTTTCTGTGTGTGGGACCAAGCAGTTTACTCTAGTTTTGCATATCTCTATAATGACTCTTTTGAAATTTCCACCAGTTGGGACTAAGGAGACAACCTCTAATCCCTCTTCAAAATAAATACTTTGAACACTGGAACTCTCAACAATAATCATGAGCCACCCAAGTCTTATACTATCTGAAGTAAGAACCCCACACTGACTCTTCTTAGATAGGGATTACCCTAGTTCTTTGAATATCATGATTGCTTCTTTCTGGACACACCTTAGTTGTTAATACTCTTTCTTAATTGTGATTGAACTAAGCACAATACAACATGTGCAATATGATCTGGGTGGAATACCAAAGTCTGTCTATACCTCTTTTAATGCAACCTATCATATGTTCTTTTTCCTGTCCCATCATACCATTGTATGCATAAGATCATTGAAAGCACTGCCAATCATACTGTAGAGGATAGACAATCTTTATTTGTTTTTCATTTTCCTGTGTGACCTACTAGGTGAAATTATTTATAGTTAGAGTTACTAAGGATAAATTCATGAGGCATGTGATCCTGAGTAAATCACTTAGCCTTTTTTAGCCTCAGTTTCCTCATCTGAGAAATGGCTAATAATAGCACCTATCTCATGAGGTTGTTGTGGGGATCAAATAAGATAGGGGTGGGGACTGGACCTGTGCTTTTATTAATGTATGGGCCTTCTGGATGCATGGAGATCAGTTCTTCCTCTACAACTTTTACTCCAAGAGACTTGCCTAGAACATTAAAAGGTTAGGTGCTTTGGAGAAGGTCACATTGTCGGAGGCAGGACTGGTACTCAGTTCTTTCTGGCTCCAAGACCAATTCTCTTTCCATTATGCCAGGTTCTTGAAACCTTCAAATGAGATGTATATTTGGAATATTTTTATTGTTTTCCTTGTTTCTATTATGAGAGACAGTGTTTCATATCTGTTTGATATAGTTACTGCAATGTCATCTGAAAAATGGAACATCTGGGAAGACCATAGCATCCATAGAAATTCTTCCTCCATTGAGAATCTGCACTGGACATCTTCCATGATAGTGGCAACCACCTCTGCCAAGCACACATTGCCTTCCTTTCTCTCCCTCTCTCTGAAATGAAATCCCAAACTTTAAACACAAATATTCTGGAAATTCTATATGGTAAGAAGTGGCACAAACATCCCCCACAGTTCCCTTACTGTACGTAGGTCCTGCTGCCAGGTCCTATAGCTATTATTCTGAGAAATTTGACTTGGCTGTTGCTTCTATGAAGGCTAAAGCCACAGTTACTGAAAATTCAAAATTCTCCACACAAAAATCTTTTGTGTTGTCCAATTGTCTAATATCAGAAATTAAATATCAAGATCAGTAGAAATAACATTAATAAAAATGCATTATCATGTGCTTTGCTACCAGGCACTAGAGACCATGGGACATTTTTATCTGTAGCTGAAAACTCTTCTAGTCATTGTCTCCCTCATTATAATGTGAACTCCTTGAGAGCAGGGACTGATTTTCTTTTCTATTTGAATCTACAGCACTTAACAATGAGCTTCCACCAAAGGTAGCTTATGCCTATTACTAAAGATTTTCAAGTTGCAGTTGGGTAACCAAACACTTGTCATAGATTCAGTACTTAGCATAGTATTTCACACATAGTAAACAATTGAAATATTTGGTCATCCATCCATCCAACTATCCATCCATCTATCCATCCATCCATTGTTTCCTCCCTCCCCCACAGTACTACATTTCCATTAAAGAATACTATAATACTGTAACCTCTTTGTAGGACATCTTGTCTGAAGAGAGACTTTTAAGGAACATTTAATTTTATCCAAACAAAAGGGTGAAAACAAAAGATAATAACTCAAAGGATGATAAGCATATATGTTTGTGTATGAGACTTTTTTTTCCTCTTTAGTGGCAGTGAGGATGAGAGAGTAATTGATTAATTATATTGTGATACTAATTAGGGTATCCCTGGAGAACAAGTTCAAGGAGGACAACGAATAAGAACAAGATCACATCTTTCTTATAAATAAGTCAGGATGCTTTCTCTGGAGCATAGAGCAGCAATACAAGGAACCACTAGTAGCAATATGAGAATGAAATGTTTCCATGAATAGAAACATGTACTCAGAGTCAAACTTTCCCCTGCTCTATGATTTTATTGTGGGTTCTTAGGGTAAGGGCAAGAGAAAGACAAAAAAAAAAAAAAAAAAAAAGGTTTCCTTGTTGGATACGGTGGGAGTCATTTTTGAGAAGGGGAGTCATTTTTGAGAAGGGGAGTCATTTTTGAGAAGGGGTAAGTGTTGAAAAATGAATATGCTTTTAGGTTCCATCGGAAGTCAGATGGGAGAGTGTCAAGTAAGAGTACAGTCTTCTTATGGATATGTGATCTCATCAATGTAGATATTGTATCAGTAAAAATCACAAGCTATCTGTGCCTTCATATACTATGGGAATTTATACTTTCCCATAGACTATTATAGTAGGGAATAATAAAGAAAATCTGAGTTTGAATCCTCCTTCAGACACCTACTAGCTATGTGACCTTGGACAAATCATTTCACCTCTCTTAGCCTCAGTTTCCTTATCTGAAAATTGGGAATAGCACATACCTCTTAGGGTTATTGTGAGGATTACATGAGATAATGTTATGTAAAGTGACAAGTGATTGAGGCTGATAA
Organism: Dromiciops gliroides; assembly: GCF_019393635.1. NCBI lineage: Eukaryota > Metazoa > Chordata > Mammalia > Microbiotheria > Microbiotheriidae > Dromiciops > Dromiciops gliroides. The sequence goes on from NC_057866.1 coordinate 18,485,050, forward strand.
CATTTAAGAGATTTGTACAGGGGCACACAGATAGTAAATATCTGAGAGAAAATTTTAACTTGAGTCTTCTTGACTACAAAGGAAGCATTTTGTCCATTACACTACTTAGATGCTCCCCAGAGACCCTATGCAGAGTGCTGGGGCCTTCATCAGAGTGCTATAATAAGTTAATTCATTGGCTATATTCAAAGTATCTTATAATTGGGGCATCTATACTAAAGTTAGTGTTATAGATGATGCAGAGATTCTGTGACCTTGAGCATGTCACTTAACTTCTCACAGCCTCACTTTATAAACTAAAACAAGAATGATAATAATGGTTATCTCACAGCCTTTTGTTCTGAGGATCAAATAAGATAGTATCTGGCAAACTCACTGCAAACCTTAAAGTACTACATACCTGTCATAAACTTCATATCATCCTCCTCTTCTTCCCGTTACTATTGTTATTTCTTTCTCTATTCTATTCTCACATCTATTAAAGAGGCAACATGGTAAAGGAAAAAAAAAAAGTGAGACTTAGGTCTAAATACTAGCTCTGTTGCTTATTAGGTGTGTGACCACAAGTGAGCATCTTTCTCTTTCTGAACCACAGTTTTTGTTTGTTTGTTTGTTTTTGTTTTTTGGTTAGTACACTGAGGATGATTCTAAATATAATAACTATTTAGCAGGGATATTATAAGAAAAGTGCTATACAATATGGCTCAGATAATATGAAGGTTGCTTCCTGAGTGACATCTTCACTTACTTCAGTCTTGGACAGAGGAAGTCTTTCAAGAACCACAAGATCAGCTTATGGATCTGTAACTACCACCTCTACAGGAGAAAAATAAACAGGTTTTGTGTTGTAGTGAAAGGAGCAATGTTGTTAAGAATCAGGAGAATGGAATCTAGTTTCCAATTTCATTAGTGGTAAAATGCGTGATCTTGAGGAAATCACTTTACTTCTCTAAGCTTCAGTTTACTCATCTGTAGGATAAACATGATTAAGATAATAACAATGTGCTGCCTATTTCACATGCTTGTTATGTCACTTAATTTACTTGATAAATGTGAAAACTTTCTATCAAAAACAAGGATAAAGAACTAAACAATGGTAGAGATTTTTTTGAACATGAAGTCATAGAATTATCTGCCCTCATCTTCTTTCCTAACTCCCCTTTTCTTAGGTAGCTTTGTGACCCAGGGTCCCCATATTCTGTGTTCAAATGGAAGGGACCCATAGGGCATGGAATAGAGAATGTTAGAGTTGGAACAGATTTCATTCAATGTAAGTATCTCTTGCATATTAAGCATTGACCTCAGGGGAGTGCAAATTTATGATAAGACACTTGCCCTGCCTTCATGGATCTTAGAGTCCTGAGGACTAATTCATATATAGATAAGTATAATATATTGTAATACAAGATATATTATTATAGAGATGCTATGCAAAGGGCTTTATGAGGTCTGAATGGGATAGTAGATGCAAATGGGAAGGTTTCATGGAAGGAATGACATTATAAACAAATTAGTTTGTACTTATTCAACAAATGACAAAGAAGGCAGAATATTCCAGGAATAACTCAAGTGACAGTAGGGAAGAAGGAAAATACATGGATTATTTGCTAGAGATAATAGAGCACAGAGTGTATGGAGGGAAGAAGGGAGAAAGAAAACTGCAGAGAACCTTTCATGTCAGGCAAAGCAATTTCAGCTCTACTGAGGCAAACAGGAATCATCAAGTACTCTTCAGCCAAAAAGAGACATAAACAGTTCAATGGGTATTATTGACTAGCAGTTATCTAGCATGCAGGAGGCTAGGTGGAACAGTAGATAGAGTTACAGTACTGGAGTTAGGAAGATTCATCTTCCTGGGTTCAAATCTGGGCTCAGACACTTACTAGTTGTGTGACCCTAGGCAAGCTATTTAACCCTGTTTGTCTCAGTTTCCTTATCTGTATAATAAACTGAAGAAGGAAATCACAAACCACCCCAATATCTTTGATTAGAAAACTTCAAAATTTCATGGAGTCTGATGACTGAGATGAGTGAACAATGATCTAACACTTTAATGTTGACAAAGCATTTTTTATTTGATTTGATTTTTGATTCAATTTGATTTGAAAAAAAAAGATTTAATTTGATACTCACAAAAACCCTCTGAGGTACTTACTATTATCATTCCTAGTTTATAGATAAAGAAACTCAGGTGGAGGGAAGCTAAATGACTGGGCCAGGGTTACACAGCTAGGATGTATGTGAGTCAGGTTTTGAACACAGGTCTTCCTGACTCTCTGTCCACTGGTCTATCCACTACACCACACTATATCCCATAAAGGGAGGAAATCTGGCAGCCATTTGAAGGATATTTTGGAGAAGTTAAAGATAGGAAGACCTATGCAAGTCTTTTGAAGAAAGAAAATTATGACAAGAACCTGTAAGAGGGTGAAGGTTGTGAGACAAATGCAGGAGATGTTGTGATATAATTTGTTACATCAAAATGCTACAACTGATTGCTTGCAGGATTATTGATTTATAGGAGAAAGGGAACTTAGAGGATCTCAAGTCCAAATGCTAAATTTTGCTGATGAAGAAACTGAGGCTAAGTAATTTGCCGAGGGTCATTTAGCTAATACATGTCAATGACAGAATTTGAACTCAGATCTTCCTTACTTAAAGCCAAGAACTCAACTCACTGTAATGGTTAGCTGCTCCAAGAGATGAAGGATAAGAAATAGTCAAAAATAAATACAAGGTTTTGATGACAGAAAACTGGTTTTGAAATTTCAATTAAAGGTATAGCTAGGACAAGGAAATGAAATTTTGCCCTCCCATGTTAATTGTGTCCTTAGAAATATTGGGGAGTCAGCCTGTCTGTGTTCTAAATTATTGGGGAACTTGGCTGGGGTTTCTAAAATATTGGTACTTATAAATTAATGGCTACTGTACCAGTTTGGGGCATTAAGCATTTATTAAATCATATTAAATGTTAGTAAAGAGTTGACTGCATGTCTGCCTGACTTCCCTACTAGTTACATATCTAGCACATTTTTCCAAGTGGGAGAGGAGAGTGTGTGGCTAGTTCAAGGGGTCCCTGTCACAAGTGAGAGTGAACCCAAGCCTACTGCGGTCCACTCCCCTTCCTCCTTCCCTAGGGGTGGCTCTTCCACACTGCTCAAAGCTAATTGGCTAGCATCATTCAATTCCATTAGGTGACATGACCTGATGGTGGTCCTTAGTAAAATTAGCTGTACCTTCCTGACCTCAGGGTGTAGTGAAAGACAGACCCTCTTAGGGCAAAGGCTTTCAGGTAGATGTGGTTTCTATTGTCTCTACTTTACTGAGTAAGTCTGATTTCCATTTCTGTTTATCCACCCATGGGCTCCTGGACTGGTTCCAAAAGAGAGTAGCTAAAGTTTCTGAGCTAAGCCTTCAAGTTGGCGGGGGGTTCCCTGCATCCCAAAAAGTCCATTATCAATAATTATTTTCTCACATAATGAAAATAATAGCAATAATGATAATTTATACATACACACATATCCTATTTTGAAGTTTGCAAATTACTTCATATTATTTAATCTTTACAACAATCCTTCGAAGCAGGAACTATTATTCTCATTTTATAGATGAGAAAATTCAGACTGAGAAAGGTAAGGCTACTTGTCTAAGGTCCCATAGCCAATAAGATTCTGAGGTGGGATATGAACTCCAAGACCAGCATCCCATCTACTGTATGATCTAGGATAACAGATCTTGTTCAGACTTTGTGTCATTTAGCAATAGCAGGTAAATGCAATAGTTGCTTAATATCTCTTTGGCGAATGAATGTTCTGTCAATAGTTGAAGATGATATTGAACTCTGTTGATGAGGACACAGAATATTTGAATAGAGTAGTCAGGTAGGTGGCACAATTCATCTAATGCTAGACTTGGATTCTAGAAGACCTGACTTCAAATATTACCTCAGAACCTTCTTGTTATGTGCAAGTTACTTAATCTCAGACTAAACTTCCTCTTCTCTAAAATGGAGATACTAGTAGTGACCTACTAGGGTTATTGAGAGGACTTAATGAGATAACATGTCAGTCAATACGTATTTATTGCCAAAACTTCTTTGTAAATATATATGTAAAGCTTTGAAAATATATGTGAAAGTCTTTGTAAACTTTAAAGTGCTATAAAATGCTAGTTATTATAATTATTGACATATTTCCTCTTTTTTCTAGCATGAATGGATGGAAGTGAAGTGGAAAATCAAACAGAAGTGAAAGAATTTGTTCTTTTAGGACTCTCAGATGACCCAGAGCTAAAGCTTATCCTCTTTGTGGTGTTCTTCTTTGTCTACATAGCCACCATGATGGGCAATCTGGGAATGATAATACTGATCACAATAGATTCTAGACTCCATACCCCAATGTATTTCTTCCTTAGCAGTCTTTCCTTTGTGGATGCTTGTTATTCTTCTGCTGTCACTCCTAAAATGCTGGTGAACCTCGTGGCTGAGAACAAGGCCATCTCTAAAAATGGTTGTGCTGCCCAGTTTTACTTCTTTGGCTCATTTTTAGGTACTGAGTGTTTCCTCTTGGCTGTGATGGCATATGATCGCTATGTGGCCATCTGCTATCCACTTTTATATTCAGCCATCATGTCTGAAAAGGTTTGCTTCATGCTGGTAGCCAGCACATTCCTTGCTGGGTTTGGGAATGCTGCTGTCCATACAGGAATGACATTCAGACTGTCTTTTTGTGCCTCTAATCAGATCAACCATTTCTACTGTGATACACCACCCCTCCTCAAACTCTCCTGTTCTGACACTCGTATCAATGGGATTGTCATCATGGCTTTCTCCAGCTTCAATGTCATCAGTTGTGTGCTAATGGTCCTCATCTCTTACCTCTTCATCCTTGTCACCATCTTGAAGATGCACTCTGCTGAGGGCAGAAGCAAAGCATTCTCTACCTGTGCCTCGCACCTCATGGCCGTCACCATTTTCTTTGGGACCATACTCTTCATGTACTTACGTCCTACCTCCAGTTACTCAATGCAACAAGACAAGGTAGTGTCTGTATTCTACACGGTGGTCATTCCAATGTTAAATCCCCTTATATACAGCTTAAAGAATAAGGATGTAAAGGATTCCTTGAAGAAGATCTTACAGAGACATAGGACTTAGGTCCTTTTGACCAATCACTAAATAATGTGCTAGGGAATGCTTTCCCCAATGAGTCCTATTTTCCTTTATTTTTGATTCATTCGTTGCTGATATAGATAATGATCCAGGTAGTAGTGCCCAATTTATTCCCCTCTCCTATCCCCTCTGCCACTACCACTGAGTAGCCTGAAGGAATTAAGTGTTTCTAATTGCCTTACTATGGAATTAGGGAGTATCTTACTTGTTGTTAAGAAAGTGTAACCCTTTCTTGATTTAAAATCTGTTTAACTGTTAAAGATTGGTCCTGGAAAGAAAGAGAAGGTTATGTGATGATATTAATTCATTTTATGAACACATTCAATGAGGAAGCAGGATGAATTTAGCCTAAGTAAACACATAAGAGTCAGGGTCATAGGTAGCTCCTTTTGGCTTATGTATGAAATACAAGCTACTCAGTATGTCTAAAGGTCTTCTTTACCACATTTCCCCACCCCTACTTATTGACTCTATAGATATAATTTCCTACACCAGGAATGATTTCTATCCTTTATAATTCTGCTTTTTCAGGTTCTCTTCTTTAAGAAAAAAATCCTTTATCAATTCAACCAACTTTTTTTCTCCTCAGGATATAAATACACAATTCAGACAGAGAGGAACACATGCACATAGTCAAACATTAACTATCTACATAGGGTTGTGATAAAGAATAATTCAATCCACTATATCTATATTATTCTCACAATATAGATATCAGAGGATCATCATAAGAAAACTAAATTGATTCTGTACAATTTCCTTGGTTCTATTTACAATTAATTGACTTTTGTCCTGTAACTAAATAATGTTTCTTTTCCTCTAAACTTGGCTCAGAAATTCAGCAGGATGGGTAGAGCACTGGCCCTGGAGTCAGGTGGACCTGAGTTCAAATCTGGCCTCAGACACTTAACACTTACTAGCTGTGTGACCCTGGGCAAGTCAATTAACCCCAATTGCCTCACCAAAAAAAGAATGAAAGAAAGAAAGAAAGAAAGAAAGAAAGAAAGAAAGAAAGAAAGAAAGAAAGAAAGAATGAAAGAAAGAAAGAAAGAAAGAAAATCAGCAGGCCTGAAATGAGCTAAGTTTAGAAATCCAGTTCTACTCATCACTTTTCTATTCTTGCCTCAGTGAAGTCTACTATCATTGAGGGATATAGTTGGGCACCAAGGAATCTGGTCCACTCTTTTCATCTTTGCAGGTGAACTCAAACAATGAACATTTCTTAATCACAGTAGTTCAAATATTCTTCTGAACTAGTTAAAATAAAACTTGTTTTCCCTCATGGCTTCAGCTCCAGAAAAATTCCATGACATTTTCAGGCTATCTTTGAAGGCCTCCTAGTACATTTCCACAAGATAAAATGGACATCTTTGCTCATTCTTAACCAATTAAAAATGGACATTTCTTTTTAGGAGCCAGGGAGTCTGCTAACTCTCGTCCAATATCAGTATACTCAGGATGCAGATGGATCCCATAAGTCAACCAATAAAGCAATCCTCTAAGACAGAAAGTGGTGGTCATTGCCCCCCCCCCCATGAGTGGTAGCCAACTTTTCTTAATGTAAGCAGTCATGTTGTCCTCACCTCCATCATGCTGCCAACCCTATAGCCAACTGTATTATTTCCTCATGTACCCGGTTCTATTCTTTCTTCTATGCTTATAAAAAGGAGCTGTGGCTCCTCTTCAGGGTCTTTTCTCCAACTGAGATAACCATTTGACCTGCTTCATTAACATGTTCCTGTCCTGCTAATAAACTGTTAAAAGTTTGGAATTCTGCACCTGTTTACCTTTATTAAATTCTATCAAAACAATCAGTTGTTTTATGATAAAAATAAATTTATTTTATAAAGCCTTATTTCAGATCCTAATAAGTATTCATTAGGGAATTATAGCCTTTTAATATAAGAAGAAACATTAGATGGTCAAAGGAAAAGAACATTAGATTTGAGTTCAGGGGATCTGAGATTTCATTCTAACCTTATCACTTTCCCTCTCTCAATCTCAGTTTCTTCATCTGTAAAATTGTTGAGTTGGTCCAGATAATCTCTCTTATATGGCTTCCAGTTCTAAATTCTATCATCCTATGTCATTGTCTAAATCCCCAAACCCAGTGCAACAATCACAATCTACACAATCTTGAATCAGTGGCCCAGACTATAGTAAAACACTTCCCACAATGGACAATATAACCCATTACTAGTCTGACTAAAGGACCCACTGTTCATTTTAATCTCATTAAAGTTCTTACCCATGCGTGTGCATGATTTATAAGAAATAGAGAAAAAGTCACTCTTAATAACTTTTTTTCCTGTGACAAAATATGCCTTTCATAAAGATTGATCTAACTTTTCTATTTTCCAGATCATCCTTTCAGACCTCATTCCCCAAAGCAGGGCCTCTTATTAGCATTCTTGATGATAGTTTCCTTCTTCTAAAGAGTTAGACTGAAGGGTATGGTAACTTTCTCCAAACTGAAATGAGGTTGAGAAAAAGAAGAGTCTATTGGTTCAATAACTTGGTGTGTGGGTTATGCTTTGTTTTGAGTTTACTCATGGCTAACACTGTAAAGGGTAAATCTAAAAGCTATTGGTTCATTTATTCTCCTTCCTCCCATTTATGACAGGGGCATGAGGGATTGAAATAACAAATAAGGCCAACTCAAAAGACAGAGATAACTAGGTTTCTTAGTGGATAGAGCCCTAAATATACAGTCAGAAAGACCTGCTTTTAAATCTTGCCTCACACACTTTTACTGGTGTGACCTTCGATCAATCAACTTTTTCATCTGTGGAAAGACTCATTGATTTCTTCTTCTTTTTTGGTTTTGTTGCTGTTTTGGGTTTTTTGTTTGTTTGTTTTGGTGGGGCAATGAGGGTAGTGACTTGCCCCGGGTCACACAGCTAGTGTCAAGTGTCTGACACTGGATTTGAGCTCAGGTTCAAACTGCACCACCTAACTGCCCCCTAGACTCATTTACTTCTAAGGAAATTAATTATCCACTGATCCTACAATCCATTCTGCTTTTCAGATGTTCCCTTACTTTGTTTGTTTGTTTTCCTGCAGCAGAGAATACATGGTACTTTAATCTGCCTTTCTCCAACTACATATACGTTTTGGAAATTATTCCATGAGGGTTTTATGTTGTCCCTTAATGCTGGCAAACTGCCTAGTTGCACTGGATGTTTGATGTCTGAAACCTAACTAAAGGCTCTATCACTTATCGTTCCATAACAGGAATAGAAAAGACTGTAAGTAACATACAGGAATTAATACTGCACCCTCCCCCCCCCACCCCCCATCAGGGCTAGGATGTTTGAGAGGCTAAATATGTCTTGATGACATATCTTGGAATAACCCCAGCCCACATAAATCCATGCATGATTTACTAGGGAGATAAATGATAGAACAAAAAAGTAGCTTTGGGGGAATTTACATAATTTTTTAAAAATGTAAAGAGTATTTTATTCAGTTAGGTTTTTACCATTTTACCCATTCTAATTTTTAATCCAGTTACATGTAAAGATACTTCTTAACATTTGTTTTCAAAAGATTTTTAGTTCCAAATTTTTCTCCCTTCCTTAAAACAGAAAGCAATCTGACAGAGGTTTTATATATATACATACATACGCACACACACACACACACACAATCACACAATCACATCAAACATTTCTGCATTAGTCAACTTGTGAAAGAAGAATCAGAATAAAAGGGAAAAACCTCCAAAAAGTTAAAACATAAACAAAAGTGGAAACAGTATCTTTCAATCTGAATTCAGAATCCACAGTTCTTTTTTCTGGATGTGAAGAACATTTTCTACCATGAGTTCTTAGGAATTGTCTTGGATCATTGCACAGTTGAGAAGAGCTAATTCTATCACAGTTGATCATCACACAATGTTGCTGTTACTGTGTACAATGTTCTCCTGGTTCTGCTCACTTCACTCAGCATCTGTCCACTTAAGTCTTTCCAGGTTTTTCTGAAATCTGACTGCTCATCATTTTTATAGAACAATAGGGAACTTACATCTTTACATGGGTAAAGATGGATATAACATTAGATTCAAATTCTCACAAAGTACTAAAGGTACAATGTAAATATTCATCTGATGGGAAGGCACCTAGACTATAAGAATACAGGGAAATAAATTTTCATTGTTTCCTCCTTGGACTGGTTATGGGTCCCTGTTTGGTCATACTATAAAATACAAGACATTTATAATAACCAAAATATGGCAGCCAGATGTTAAAGCAATCTTAGACTGTTAATAGAGGTAATATGATGATTGAAAATGTAGTAGTGTCCTGCACACTGCACTGCTCAACTCACATATAGAAAACTATTTACTTATGGACATCACAATTTAGGAAGGGTTTGGACAAGTTGGTGTGTGTCCAATGGATAGTCACAACTGTATAGCAATGGGATAGGAAAATCTACAATGAGATAATCATATTAAATGTAAGAGAAGACAGGGTGAGATGGGAAAAGATGCTAGATTTCTCAAATACTTTAACATGTCACATGGTAGAGGTAAAGAAATTACACCTACATTTTCCCTAACTTCAAACTGAAATTTGTCATTTTCTTCAGTTTTTAAAAACATTATTCTGAGAAGGGACTATGGTGTTTACCAGACTGTCAAAGAGGACTTTGACACACAAATCAAAGAACTCTTGGATTGTATTTGTTCATTTTAGCCACAGAGGGCAGAGCAAGGACTGATAAATGGAAGCTGCAAAAAGGCTTAAGATTTTTCTGAAATGTAAGGAGAAAACAAATAAACAAAAAGACTTCCTAATGATGAAAACTGATGGAAAGTTAAAATGGGGGGCAGGTAGGTGGCACAGTGGATAGAGCACTGGCCCTGGAATCAGGAGGACCTGAGTTCAAGTCTGGCCTCAGATACTTGACACTTATAGCTATGTGACCCTGGGCAAGTCACTTAAACCCAATTGCCTCACCAAAAAAAAAAAAAAAGAAAAGAAAAAGAAAAAGAAAGAAAGAAAAAGAAAAAAAAGAAAGTTAAAATGGGTTGTCACAGTGAATGGGAAGCTCCTCTGCCTTGGAGATTTAACAGTGAAGCCTACGTGATTGTTTTTTTCTTCCATGTTGCACAGTGCTTGGAACATAGTTAATATTTGTAAATATTTGTTAATTATATGAATGATTTGATAAGTATCAGCAAGATGACAGGGCCTTTGGGTTTCCTTCCAGCCCTAAAACTTTATGATTCAATATTGTGCTTCATATTAGTCCTGTTTTCCTTTTCTTTAAGGGTAACTTCCCTAGTTATCTAAGCCTTTCCCACTTGTGTTTACTAAAGACAAGTTTTGCTTATACTCCAAAATCCTCTAATGTTTGTCTGGTTAGATAGTAATATGCTAATCATTATTATTTAGAGAAATGAAAGTTAAAACAATTTTAACATATCATTTTATACCTAACAGATTGACTAAAAAATCAAGGTTAATTTAACAAATATTGGAGGGAATGTAGACAAATTGGGATAAATTGGTGGAATTGTTAACTTATCCAGCTATTTTGGAGGGCAATCTGGAATTATGCCCAAAGAGTTATTAAACAGCCTCTACCCTTTGATACAGAAATACCACTACTACGTCTATTTCTAGAAATGATTAGGGAAAAAGAAAAATAACCTATATGACCTAAGATGTTTATAGCAGCTCTCTTTGTGGTGGCAAAGAACTGGAAACTGCAGGGATGCCCATTAATTGGAAAATGGCCAAACACATTTTGGTGTTTGATTGTGATGGAATACTACTGTCCTATGAGAAATGAAAAGCTCAGTGATCTTAGATTGGAACTCAAAACTTTAAGTAAAAATGCAAAAACAAGAAAAACATGGAAAGATGCATGAAATAATGAAGGGCAAAATGAGCAGAACCATTGTATGTATGAAAAAACTGTTATGTATAGCAACAGCAATAGTTTTTGAAGAATGACTGAGTCAATGTAATTTTGACTATTATAAATATCCCAATTATTTATAAAGGACATGAAAAAAGACACTATCTGCTTCCAGAAAAAGAAGTGATAAATAAAAGTATATATAGAATATTTTGAGAAAATAATGGGATTTGGCAGATACTCAAAGACCCCACCTGAAGATTAATCTAAACTCATTGAATTAAGTGAGAGTGATTGACTGCTGATTAGCCTACTTAAAGTTAATTAGATTGTTACCACACCTGGCCTGGCCTTTCAGATATTGTTCTCAGAAGAGAAGGACTGAACTAGACCACCTTCAAGTCCAGTGAACCAATGAATTTGGATAAAGCTAACTAATCAACTTGAAGCAGTGTGTAAGGACTTTCTCTGCTCCAGACCTATAAAAAGCTTCCACACTCAGTTTGCTGAGGAGTTCATGGTTGAAGCAGACTCGTGGTGGAGGACTCGAAGAAGAATAGGACCCGGCTGGAACTCTAGGCTAAATAGGCTTTTTCTTAACTTTCTGAACTCCGAGTGTTTTCCTTTTTACTAATACCTAGTGTGCTTTAATAAATGCTTAATGCCCAAAGCTAAAGCTTCTAATTTAAGGCAACCACACATTTAGATTTTAAACATCACTATATATGTATTTATATGTGTATATATACCTATATATGTAGATATATGTGTATATATGTCTGTGTGTATGTGTACACACACACACACATATATATATATATATATACACACACACAGAGACATATATATATACACACACCCCTATTTGTTTCTAATGGTAACCATATATAGAGTGGGGATGAGAAGGAACAAAAAAGAAATTTACAGTATAATTTTGTTGTTTATTTGAAAGGAATAGCAAGTTGTGCATAGTAAATTTTCAGTTTCACATGAAATCATCTTTTTATTGTACTATGTTATGGAAATGTTTGTTTTATTCTATAAATTAAAAATAAAATGAAATTTAAAAATATAATAATATAGCAGTTTGCATTTATATAAAACCTGCTTTTTGCTAAGCACTGTGACAATATGATCTCATTTGAGACAATAATCCTCAGAATTTAACATGGATCTAGGAAAAATAAAATATTATTGAAACTTTAAAAAATAAGCTTGGGAACTAGGTGCTGCTATTATTATTATTATTATTATTCCCATTTTAAAGTTTAGAAAACTGAGGCAAACAGAGCTTCAGTGATCTGTCCAAGGTCACATAACAAGTAAGTGTCTGAAGCAGGATTTGAACTCAGGTCTCCCTCAATGCTCTCTCCCCTGCACCTCCTAGCAGCCACTTAATTCTGTAGGTAAATCTCTGGAGATTCAGCTCCAAATGGGAAATGTACATGTGAGAGAATCTGATGATATTTGCATGATTGAAACTTGGGACTACTTCACTCAGGAAAGTGCTTCTGAATAACATAAACTTGCAAAATAGTAACACTTTACATTTTTCACTATTCTAACTCTTTGTGGAGTGATTGCAATAATTGAAAGAATGTAGGTCTAGAAATCAGAGGAACAGGAAGAAAACATAGAATTCACAATGAATCTCTATTATTTTAATTGCATTTTTGCTATTTGCTCATTCTACTAACTTAAGTAATAATTACTGATGTGCAAGTAACACAATTTTTTATATGTAATATAAGTAAAATATATATTAAATGTATAACAGTATATTTGTATATATTATATTATGTTTTTATATTGTATAAATATAGCTGAACTCCTCTAGGAACTGGGAAGGCAGGTACCACAAGTTTTATGATCTTAATTATTTATGATCACACTCCTGGTCCTGAGAGATTAATGAAGTGTATCTCTTTATTGTTATATCTTAGCACATATTAAGAGACTAGGTGATCTGAACCATAAGATGTTCATATGTGCATTTCATGAATTGATTGACTCAATTTGCAAAGTTCTAAGAGCCTGGTGGAGGAAACAGCTTGTGCAAAATCTTAGAGTCAAGAAAGGATCAACTTTACCCTATTTATTATAGGTTAGGATTTAGTGATTTCTTAAATGTATTCATACATTGTCTTCCTTTTTTTCTTCCTTGATTTCCCTACCCAACTAATAAAGTCACAGGAGAGACTACAATTCAGCATTTGCTATGTATGCATTTTAATTACTAGTGTTTAACAATTCAGAACACTGAACCCAAGGGACTTCAGAGACCACATCTCCAAGGATTAATGGCTTCCTTATTAAGGTCCTTTCACTGTAGTAGGACCAGTAACACTGTATGCTATTATTTGATCAATTCAGTGACCAGATGTCAACCACTACCTGTTATTCATAAATCACAGCTGGGGCCCCCTGAATGGAAGGTTAAGGAGTTGTCAAAGGGAACCTATGTGTTTATCTGGTTTTCCACATATTTAGAAGTAATGCAAACCCCATTAGCCTCAATGGATCCTTCCCATGGACACACAAGGTAAGGACAAATATTCTTTTATTTTAATGCTACCAGAGAAATACATTCTCCATAAGAAAATGGGACAATCGTCTTGCTCCAGATGCACAAGGTAGAAATGTAAAGAAACATTAAGCTAGCTTCATAAATTAAAATGAATTAGATAAAACTTTAGAATATACAATAATAGAACTGGAAAGGACCTTAAAGCACAGAACATGCTGAAGAATGTTAGAGCTGGAATCTTAGAACACACAACATAGAATGTTACAGTCGAAAGAGACCTTAGGACATAGACGATAGACTATCAGAGTGGGAGAATTTAGGAGAAAGAATGGTAGAGGTGGCTGAAAGCTTAGAGATCCTTTACTCTTATTAAGCCTCTCCCATTAAACTATCCCTTGGGTCCCCAGCAAGGCAATTGAAGACTTTGATTTTAACTTGACTTTTCTACATCTCACAGCCCCTTGACACAGTCCCTCCATTTGCTCCTCCTCTACTTCTATCTCTGATAAAGAGATATTCCTGGTGCTTGCAAAGGTCAATTTCTGTACTCTTGTACCATCCCCTCCCATCTTTTTAAACAGAGTACATAACTATAATCCCTTTAATTTTGTAATCCTTCATCTCTCATTATCCATTGAGTTTCCTGTGCCTACAAGCACATGCTGGCATGTGCACACTCACACACACATACACACACACACACAACCCTCCACCATCATTAAAACAAAACAAAACACCCTCACTAAAATCCAGCATCTCAATAGCTGTGATCTCTCTCTCTCCTTTTTTTCCTGCCCAATTCCTTGAAGAAGCTATCTGTTCTCAGTGCATCTGCCTTCTCTCCTCCCATTTTCTTCTAATCCCTCCATAACCTGACTTTTGACCTCTTCATTCAACTGAAGTGTCTTTTTCTAAAGCCAAATCTGATAGCTTTTCACAATGCTTATCCTTCCCAACCTTTCTGCACTAGTGTATGCTGCTGGCCCCTCTCTTGTCCTGGAACCTCTCTCCTCACTGTGTTTCTGTGACATTAGTTTCGTTTACTTCTTTTCTTATCCATTTGACTGACTTCCAGCCTTCTTTGCAGCTTCTTCATCCCTAACATGTCCCCTAACTGTTGGCAGATCCCATGATTCTGCCCTGGGTTTTTCCTCCTCTACATACTCTCTCTTGTTGCTTTCACCCTACATTGGCTTATCATCTTGGTGTTAATGTCACCAGCTCTATATATCCAACTCTATTCTCCCTACTAAGGCCCTCTTCACCCAATACTTGTCAGATATTTTGAACCAGATCTCTTCTAGACATCTCAAGCTCAGTATCTCCAAAATTTACCTTAATATTCCCTTTCCCCCAAATCACCCTCTCCTGTAACTTCTTCTGCCAAGGGCAACACTATTCTTCTAGTCACTGAGGTTTCAGATTTTGTGATCACTCTTGACTTTTCATTCTCCTTCACTCTACACAAGCCACTCAGTTACTAAATCTTTTTAATTCTGCCTCTAAAACATCTTTCCTAGGTATTCCCTTGTCTCTATTCACAAAATCACTACCTTAGTTCACACCTTCATAATTTTTCACTTGGACTATTATAATTTTCTGTTCTTTCCATGGTGCAAATCTCTACCCTTTCCAATTCATCTTTTGCAGAGATGCTAAACTGATTTTTCTAAAATAAAATTTTATATGTTCCTCTTCTATTCAACAAACTCCAGTGATTCCCTGTTACTTGCAGGATCTTTGCTACTTAAAGCACTTCACAACCTGGTTCCAAACTCCCTTTGCAGCCATATTGCACATTACTCCCCCTTTGTACTCTAATTCTAAATGACACCTTGCCTAAATTTTACTTCCCCACCCCCATACCCCACCCAAATCACTTTATATTTACTCTGAAGCTCTTGATCTCACTTTCTCTTCTCACTTTTCTCTGTTTCTCTTCTCTCTGCTTTCACTCTCTTTCTCTCCTTTCTATTTTTTCTCCCCCTTCCCATATATATATATACACATACACTCATTTCGGGCAGGTCGGGCTCATCAGCCTTGGCAGGCAACCCGCCTAGGGGAAGGAAACCCTGATTTTAAACCTCTGTTGCCTTGCGGCTATACCCATATATGGGAAAGGCTTCGGGAGCTGACCCTGAGGAAAAATCAGGAGTTGGAGTCCCTTAGGCAGTTGGATATTGGACATCACATCCCTCTGGCAACTTCTGCGGCAGCACTGGTACCAAACTGTATTGGTTCTGCCTCTCCTTTGGATCCACCAATGTCGCAGAGAGGGAAAACCTGCTGCATGGGCAACAGCTTATTTTCCATATTGATCTGCCCAGGCCAGTGCCCTGGAGAGGACACTCCAGCTACTCCTCATGGGGTAGATACAACAGGGGATGTGGCAGTTAGCGGTTATAAGTCACTCAGGAGCTGCGGCTCCCACATTGGACTGCACAGCCACACTGTGGCCTGTGGCTCTTCAAGGCACTGATTCTTGGTCATCTTTGACTGGTGGAGGCCTACTACTATATACATCTATATATTCTAATTCCTACTTGGAAAATTTACTAATAGTGATATTATGGGCAAATAATTTGATGTCTCTGAACCTATATTATATGTTCTCTGAGAGCATGGCCTGTTTCACTTTTATGTTTGTATGCTTAGCTAACATCAGAGTACTTGGTACTTAACTGATTGAGGTGAAAACAAATTTTCTTTATGTTAAATCCAGCCCATTATCATCCAAGCTAGACTTCATTCAGAGCTATGAATAAGGCCTTCCATCCCCGTGTGCTGCCTCAAAGACCAGTTCTCTGTCCTCAATCTTCACCAAGTCAAAAATAACCAGTCAAAGCTGTGAGTGAGATAGAGAAAATTGAATTGGTTAGTTGGTCCTGTGTGGACCAAATAGCTCTTTGAAACAAGATGTTATTTTCTGCATTTTTAGCTGGGCATCATATGGCTGTAGAATGTGTATGAAAGAGAACACACACATCTACTCTGGTAATGTTAAGGCATATGGTTGGTTGTATCTTGTTGGATAAGGAGAAGCGACCCTGAACCTGAGAGCTGTTTCTTATCACCAAACTAATTACTGTATGGGATTCATTCATTTAGCCAACATTTTTTAAACGTCTACTGTGTGCCTAGCAGACTATTTTATGTTCTGAGGATATAAAGCATTCCCTGACTTCAAGGACTTCACACTTCTTTTTTGATCTGTAAACACACACACACACACACACACACACACACACAACCAAAACAAACAAAAAAAATACTATCATCACCACCAACAAAGACACTGCATTTCTATAGAACTTTAGTGTTTGCAAAGGGCTTTACTTATATTTTGTCAGTTGAGAGTTATAAGGACCCTTCAAAATGGATGATATTATTATCCCTATTTTAAAGATAAAGAATAGGATTGACAGAGTTGAAAGAATTTGCCCAGGAGCCAATCCTAGATCCACCATCAGGAGCTTCCTCACTGCTATACATTTGATAAGGAAAGACTTCTCTATGCATAAAACTTCAGTAATTCCCCCTCCCCCTTACCATGTTTTACAAATTCTCATATGCAAAGCTCTCAACAGTTTGACCTTATGTTACTCTTCCATCCCTGTCTCACATTACTTCCTCTTTACACTCTATACTTCAATCAAAATGTAATAATTTCTGCTCTCAAATACACATTCTTATTTTACATTTTGGGATCATAGACTTAAAACTGGAAGAACTTTAGAACATGTCCAATGTAATCCATTCACATACACCCCATTTTTCAGATGAGGAATGTGTCTCAGAAATGACTTAATGAGAGGAAATTAAGATAAAAATTAGGAGAAATTTTTCCCAGTTACATGCCAATAAATTTGACAGTGTAAATGAAATGGATTAATGTGTGCAAAAATATAAATTACCTAGATTAAAAGAAGAAATAAAATAAACCAATTTTAGAAAAAGAAATTGAACAAGTCATCAATTAACTTCCTAAGAAAAAAATCACCTAGACCAGATGGATTCACAAGTGAATTCTACCAAACGTTTAATGAACAATTAATCCCAATACCATATAAATTATTTGAGAATATAAGTGAAGGAGTACTACCAAACTTCTTTTCTGAGGCAAATATGGTCCTGATATCCAAACCAGAAAGAACCAAAACAGAGAAAGAATAATATAGGCCAAATTTCCTAATGGATATAAACAGAAAATAAATAAATAAAATATAGCAAAAGAGTATGGCAATACATAACAAAGATCAAACACTATGACCTTGTGGGATTTATACCAGGAATGCAGGGCTGGTTATGTATTAGGAAAACTATCAGCATAATTGACCATATCAATAACAAAACCAACAGAAACCATATGATTATCTCAATAGGCTCATAAAAGGCCTTTGACAAAATGCTGCACCCATTCCTATTAAAAACATTATAGAGCATAGGAATAAAAGGAATTTACCTTAAAATGATAAGTACTATTTATTTAAAGTCATGAATAAGCATTATCTGTAATGGGGATAAGCTAGAAGCCTTCACAATACAATCAGGGATGAAGCAAGGATGCCCATTATCACCTCTGTTATTTAATATTGTAGTAGAAATGTTAGCTATAGCAATAAGAGGAGAAAAAGAAATTAAAGGAATTAGAATATATAATGAGGCAACAAAACTCACTATTTGGAGATGATAAACAGCTACTTGAATATATAAACAACTTCAGCAAAGTTGCAGGATACAAAATAAACCCAAATGTATCATCTGCATTTCTATATATTACCAACAAAGTTCAGCAACAACAGATAGAAAGAGGAAATTCCATTTAAAATAACTGTGGCCAATATAAAATATTTGGGAGTCTATCTGCCAAGACAAAACCAGGAACTGTATGACCAGAACTATAAAACACTTTTCACACAAATAAAGTCAGATATAAGTAATTGGAAAATTAGGCTAAGACAATATGACAAAAATGACAATCCTACCAAAGTTAATTTATTTATTTAGTGCTATACCAATAAAACTATCAAAAATATTTGATAGATCGAGAAAAAATAACAAAATTCATGTGGGAAAACAAAAGTTCAAGGATATAATGGAAATCAATAAAAAATGAAAGAAGCTGGTCAAGCAGTACCAGTTCTCATACTATTATAAAATGGTAATTATCAAAACAATCTGCTTACTGGCTAAGAAATAGGAAGGAGGATCAGTGGAATAGAATAGGTTGAAATTACACTATAGTAAATTACTATAGTAATCAGTATATGATAAACCCAAAGATCCAGGCTTTTGAAACAAAACAAAAACTGCTGAGAAAACTAGAAAACAGTCTGTCAGAAACTAGGTATAGACTAAAATCTCACACTGTATACTAAAATAAGGTCAAAATGGGTGCATGATTTACACATAAATGATGATGCCATAAACAAATTAAGAGAGCATAGAATCATTTATCTGTCGGATTTATGGGCAGAGGAAGAAATTAGGACCAAAAAAGATATACAGAGTGAAACAAAATATAAAAATAGATAATTTTTGATTATATAAAATTAAATTTTTTTGCACAAACAAAACTAATGTAACCAAGATTACAAGGGAAGAAGAAAACTGGTAAAGAATTTTTGAAACAAATATCTCTGATAAAGGCCTTATTTCTCAATTATAGAAAGAACTGAGTCAAATTCATAAAAATATAAATTATTTCCCAATTGATGTGATCAAAATATATGAACAGGCAGTCTTCAGACAAAGAAATGAAAGCTATCTTTAATCATATGAAAAAATGCAAATTAAAACAACTCTGCAGTATCACCTCACACCTATCAGAGTGGCAAATAAAACAAAACCAGGAAATACTGGATGTTGGAGGGGATGTGGGAAAGCTGGGATGCTAATTAGCTTTTGGTCGAGTTGTGAAAAGATGCAACCATTCTGGGAAGCAATTTGGAACTATGCCCAAAGGGCTATAGAACTGTGTGTACCCTTTGATCCAGCAATACCAATGCTAGGTTTATATTCCAAACATCATCCCCCAAAAGAGAAAAAGACATATTTGTATAAAATTATTTATACCAATTCTTTTTGTAGTTACTAAGAATTGGAAATCAAAGTAATACTCATCAATTGGGGAACAGCTAAACAAGCTGTGGTATATGATGGTAATGCGATATTATTGTCCTCTAAGAAATGACAAGCAGGATGATTTCAGAAAGGACTGGAAAGACTTGTATGAACTGATGTATAGTGAAGTGAGAAGAACTAAGGGAACTTTGTGCACAGAGACAGCAATATTTTTTGATGAAGAACTATGAATGAGAATTATTTTCAACAATACAATGATCCAAGACAATCTAAAAGGACTATTGATAAAACATAGTATCCATTTTCAAAGAAAGAACTGACTTTGTGAAATACTGACTGAAGCATGTTACTTTTCACTTTTTTCTTTTTTTTCTTTTATTCAAGTTTTATTGTACAAAATGATGAATACTGTAATGTTTTATATAATCATAAAATTATAATCCATATCTCATTTCTTATTACTTCAGGGAGGAGTAAGGGAAGGGAGGGAAGGAGGAAAAATGGAACTCAAAACTATAAATAAAAATAAATGTTTGTAACTTTAAAAAAAGAAATGGCTACATGACTAACTCAAGGTACATGCCAACAATAACCCTGTATTTCAGATTAGGAGCAGGTGTAATACAAAAGTCATAAAAATGGAAGTCATATATGTAGTCATCATAATATGGAAGAAGAACTGTATTTAGGAGTCAATGACTAAGCCCAGAATAAAGATCTCATCTTTTGACTTCTTGAGTATCCTTGTATTAGTTACTTCTTCCCAGGAGTCAATTTCCCCATCTG
Source organism: Dromiciops gliroides (assembly GCF_019393635.1). Classification (NCBI taxonomy): domain Eukaryota; kingdom Metazoa; phylum Chordata; class Mammalia; order Microbiotheria; family Microbiotheriidae; genus Dromiciops; species Dromiciops gliroides. The sequence goes on from NC_057866.1 coordinate 18,505,491, forward strand.
TTAAAATGAACAACAACCATCATTTTAGTCTTACTTCAAGGTTTTCAAGTTTTTTTTCAGCCTTCATCTCTTATGAGCCTACCACAATGTTAGGGCCTATGTATTGCTGTCTTCATTTCATAAACAAAGAAATTGAGGTACAAAGAGATTATATGACTTTCCTATGGTTGAACAACTTTTAAATGTTAGATATGAAATTTAAACCCAAGTCAAATTAGATGGCCTCTGAGGTACCTTCATACTCTCCTATTCTATGGCATTATAATTCTAAACACTGCATCTCATAACCAACCACAGAACTTATTCAGCAACCCATCTTTCCTCTTTGGAATTGATGGATGCCATAGAATAAATGGATGCCATAGAAAAAATGGATGCCATCCTTATTTATCTGGGATGATTTGGATGTTGTCTCCTGATTAGATGAAAAGGGATAGACTAGGTGATCATAGGGCTTAGATTGAGAAGAGACATTTGAGTTATCTAGGCAAAGCCCCTACATTTTACAAAGACAGAGACTGATGCTCTCCAAGCTGAAGGGATTTGCCTTAACATCACACCAGTAGAAAATGAAAGAACCAGGACTCAAACCCAGGTCATAAAGCTTCCAATTCAATATTCTTTGTAATTTTCCATGCTGGCAACCCTCCCCCCATTTCCCTTCTCTGATTGGGTTACTTATGTGTCTCATTCTTTCTCTATTTAGCAGGAGACATTCTTCTTCTGATGCATTGATTTGGAGTAATCACAGCACAGTGACACATTTCATTCTTCTGGGATTCACTGACCATCCCGAGCTACAACCCATTCTCTTTGGGGTATTCTTCATGATCTATGTGATCAGTATGGTGGGAAACTTGGGGATGATCCTATTGATTAGACTTGATTCACGACTTCACACGCCAATGTACTTTTTTCTTGGCAACTTGTCCTTTGTTGACTTCTGTTACTCCTCTGTCATCACACCCAACATGCTCATCAACTTCTGGGTGGATAAGGCAGTCATTTCTTGGAGGGGTTGTGCCACTCAATTTTTCTTCTTTGGTTCTTTTGCTGGCATTGAGGGCTTTCTGCTAGCGGTGATGGCATATGATCGCTATGTGGCAATCTGCATCCCACTGCTATATACCACCACCATGTCTCAAAGGCTCAACATCATACTGGTGTCAGGAACTTATCTTGCAGGTTTTGCCAATGCAGCAATACACACAGCTTTAACCTTTAAGCTGTCCTTCTGCCGCTCTAATGTCATCAACCACTTCTTTTGTGATACTCCACCCATCTTGAAACTCTCCTGTTCAGATACACATGTGAATGAGCTTGTCATTTTTGTTTTTGCCAGTTTTAATGAATTGAGCTGTCTCTTGACTATCCTTGTTTCTTATCTACATGTCATTGTTGCCATTATGAGGATACGTTCAGCTGAGGGAAGATACAAAGCCTTCTCCACTTGTGCCTCCCACCTGATGGCTGTCACCATCTTCTTTGGGACAATTCTTTTCATGTACCTCCGCCCTAGCTCTAGTTATTCCATGGACCAAGATAAAGTGGTGTCTGTGTTCTACACAGTGGTGATCCCCATGTTGAACCCCCTGATCTATAGTCTGAGGAACAAAGAGGTGAAAGCTTCCTTTAGGAAAGTCATTATACAAATATCCTCATCCTCTAATTAGTGTTGTTTTAGAGTAATTGCATTGGGGGGGGGGCAATGAGGGTTAAGTGACTTGCCTAGGGTCACACAGCTAGTGTCAAGTGTCTGAGGCTGGATTTGAACTCAGGTACTCCTGAGTCCAAGGCCAGTGCTTTATCCACTGTGCCACCTAGTTGCCCCCTAGAGTAATTGAATTTTAAAGCTGGAAACGATAGGGTAGTAGCACCTAGAACTCAGTATTCTGGAGGTACGACAGAGGATATAACATAGACTGTAAAAACTAGAATGGACCTTAACACTGAGAATGCAGAATGCCAGGAACAGCTAGATTTCATAGTAGATTGAGTATTGCACCTGGAGTCATAAGACACAAATTCAAATATTGCCTCAGAATCTAACAAGCTTCATGATGGTGGGAATGGCACATATCCTTTGTCAGGCTCAATTTCCTCATTTGTAAAGTGGACATAATTGTAGCACCCATCTCTCAGAGGATCAAATGAGATAACATATAATGTGCTCTGCAAACTTTAATGCACTATATAAATGGTAGTTATTTTTTAAATTATAGAGATAAAAAGGAGAACATAGAACATAGAATTCCAGATCTGAAAGATACTGTAGAACCTGGACTAAATTTTTTTGTACTGGAGGAGACTTTAGATCAAAAAGGAAAGAATGTGAACTCTGGACTGGGCCATAGAACAAAGATGGCAGAACAATGAGGCATAGTTCAATGGGAGTAAGCGGAAGAGATTGTTTGGAGTAGAAATCTGCTATCATTCTACTAGCTGTAATATTTCAGTTTCTAGTAATCTAGTACACCAATGTTTCAAAGTTTTTCATGATCCAGTGAAAAGAAATCAGAACTAAAATGATGGGAAACTGAAGTTCTAATCCATTTTCCAGTTAGGTAACATTGGGTCAGTCAGATTTTCTTTATGAAATTCCAGAAAGCCGTTGTCATAATTCAGATTTCATTTGTTGTACCTTTTGTCAATTGTAATTTTATACATTTTAATGTGTGACTTCCTTCAGTACTTCTTGGATCTATGAATACATCAGTAGGGACACTATTGTCAGCAAAACAAATTTAACTATGTTTCAAGAGTTCTTCTAGCTGGAAACTTCATTTCTTATAGACAGAAAATTATCTCTGAAAATAATAGCTAGAATTTAAATATTATGTCATGATATTTTCACAAGAATCCTGTAAGGTAGCAAATATTAATACCTCTATTTTAGAGAAGAGGAAACCAAGGTCAAGAGCAGTTAAGTGACATGCATAGCTAGTAAGTTAGGATTCGACTTTAGGTCTTCCTAACTCTAAGGGTAGACCACAGCCACTATAACCACTGATGATTATTTGGTAAAATTCCCTTATTTTTTGAAAGAAACTGTATGAAAGCCTAGTTTAACAAATCAAAGGTCCCTTAAGATAACAGAGATTGAAACTGTCCGATATGCAAATAATCAGATATTCCTGAGAACAATAGAAGCACAAACCAAGTAAACTTCTCCTGAGCCTTCTTGAGACATAACCATCTATTTATTGTTAGCCCCAATTTTCCTGAACCAGGTGAAGGGCTACATGGACCTTTCTTATCTGCAAAGATTCCTAGAGGCTTCCTGCTCCACATTTACAATGTTTGCTTTCAAGGAGTGAGCTAACAGGATAATTTGTATTGTGCAAATGGAATTAATAGCATCCTGTGGCAACCCAGGAAGCAGGTGATTAATCCATCTGGACCTAACTGATCAAGGGACCGAACAACCCTCCACTCCTACTGCCTTTTTAACTGCTTAAATACTTGTCTTCAAAAAAGGTCTTTGGAACTTTTACAGAGGTTTCACATACAAGGGCTATAACCAGTTGCTGAAGAGAAACAAAAAATAGGTGCTTGTCTTTATAACTGTGATTCATTCTGCTTATGTTTTTGTGGGGGCAGGTTTCTGTCATTAACCAGTGGTCTTTTTTATTTACATGATCTAGGGAAAACAAATCTGGTTTCTCGAGAGAAGTTGAGCTCAAATTCACGTTCCAATATTTACTACCAATGTGACATTGAGAGAGTGACACAATTTACCTAATCCTTGATTTTCATAAGTGTAAAATGAGAGAGGGGATGTCAGTCTCTAAGGTACTTCTTGTTCTAAATCTGTAATATTATTGTAACTGGTCTTCTGGTAAGTTTTGATCAGCTGCTTGGAAAAGGGAGTCTAAGTCACTGAAGACTGAAAGTTTCTTCACATTTTAGGAAAAGAGGAAGTCACATGTGATGAGAATTGAAAGGCATGAATTTCTTCCTATACAGGAGTTTTAAGGATCTCTGAAAAAGAGGAAAGAGAGCACTTGGAGAGGAGAGAGCTGATGTTTCCCCCCCCCCTCTACATTCCAGCTAAATCATGGTGCCCAGTACAGAAACATTTGCATGTCTCTTCCTCAAATCAAAATCACCAAAGACCTTAGTCTTTGCCTTTGAAAACATATGGAGCAACCAGCTAGATACAAAACTGTTTTGGTTTGTTTTTTAATGACAAGTGTCCTTAGGGAAAAAACAAAAAACAAAACAGTGATGTCCATACCATGGCTCTCGGCCAACTTTTGACAGAAAATTTGTTAATATTAAATGTAATAGCACCTATTACTAGTTATTCCCTCTGAACAATTCTAGTTGTGTCCGAATTCCTAATAATGTTTTCACATTCCTACTCTTGGAGGCATTTACTCAATTAAGTTGAGCTAAGTTCCCACCCTAGGATTTTCCTGTAAACAAAGCCAATTTGAGCCAGATTGGCTACCAAAATGGCTTGTTTTGTTCTTGCATCTCTCATTGGGATTTATGGTAAGTTAGATCATCAGTGGTTAAAAAACAGAATGAAGTGGGTTTCCTTGTCTAGATTGTTGAGGGTGGATGTGGTCTCATGAGCAGCAATGATGCAAATGGAAAGAACATCCATAACAACAAAAATGAAGTGAATGGTGATTGATTATGAAAGCTAAGGCTGGCTCTAGAGAAGAACTGAGGAAATGCATCACTATCCCTTAATTGTATATTTGGAGAACTATGAATGGGGGACTTTGCATATGTTGTTAGACTCAGTTGATGTTTTATTTTTATTTTCCACTTTTATGCTTCTTGGATGGAAATAAAAGAAAATACATTTAATTAAAATTAAAATATTTTAAAAAATAACTTAAAGTCCACATTTTGTTGTTATTTTAAAATTAAAATTATTGACATTTTTCAAAAATGAAATAAATTAAAAACTGCTAAAATTAGTTTACAAAATATCTTAAAAAACACCCAAAATATTTGCTTTCTGTATGGGGAAGAAATATGATATTAAAATAATGGTAATTGATAAAAATAATTTATAAAAAATAAAATAGATTACTTTTTATATCTTCTCAGCTACCTCAGTCAATCTGCAAATCATGATTTATTGCTTGCTATGTATCTGGCATTATGCCAAACACTGAGAATAAAAAGGAAGGTGAAGACTAGAAAGAGGGTTGATGATTAGGGAGAATCTAGTCATTATCAATTTTTGTATATGCCCTTGAGATGTTACATGATTTAAGGATTTAATTCCCAAGGGATGTAATTGGGGGGTGCTTCAGGGAATACCTACAATAATGCCATCATGATATAAATGTCTCTTCTTTATCATAGCATCCTAAAATCTTAATTCTGAAAGGGATCTTAGCAATGTTGTACATATTACAACCCAATGTAGTAAAACTTCAAGAGCCTCTGACAGGTGATCTTCTAGTCTCTTCCCTTTTTCTGACATAAACCCTGGGAAGCTGAGTGAACAGAAACTATACTACTTTCAAAGGTAAGAAATTCATTATTTGCTAAGATGGTGAGGCCAAAATATTCACTTTGGGCTTAAATACCCATGCTGAATTACATTGAGGAAAAAAGTATGGATGCTAAGAAAGTTATGAGTAATTAAAAGAAATGCATTTATTAAGTAATTACAAGGTTACAAGATCTTCACTAATGAATAACAATCATTAGTGGACATATCTTTACACATAGGATCACAGTTTCATTTGCATTTTATAAACTTCATATTCATCAAATATTATATTATGATAGCCTTGAGATTGTTTTCAGCTCTGTTTTCCAGTATAACTCTAAACTATAATTAAATGATAATATGCTAGCCTTAACTCAGGGATCTGGGCAGATGCAGATTCCATATTTGCTACATCTCTATGTAGCCTAGATTTAATAAATGGATCAATTTAGATAAAAATAACACAAGTAGAGAAACAAAGATACATAGAGTTGGAAAAACCCCTAGGATATACAATAACATAGTTAGGAAAAAACTCTGAAAAGTGAATTATAAAATGTCAGGGCTATAAGGGATATTTGAACATAGAATGATGAAGCTAGAAGTGACTTCATAGGCCATCTAATCCATCAGCATCATTTCAAAGATGGCATGAAACAATAAACTCATCTAATGGTTGAGAAGCAATGGAGATGATTTCTTTATTCTGTATTTTAAAAAGAGGTCAACACAGACAGTACTACACAAAAATAGTGTTTTTACAAGCTTGTATTATCACTTTCATTTAAGATATGATACCTATTTGCATTCTTTAAAAAATCCAAACAAATAAGAAAATAGAGGAGGAAAAGAATAAGAAGGAATGGAGGGAAGGAGCAAAAAGAAAGAAATATAAAGACAAAAAGAGAATGAAATAGGGAAGCTAAATAGTTTTACATAAATACTGGGTGAAGATTGGTAGAAAATACTAAAGTGATATAATCATCAGTTTTCATATTATTAAAATCACTTCTCTGGGGCAGCTAGGTGGTGCAGTGGATAGAGCACCGGCCTTGGATTCAGGAGGACCTGAGTTCATATCCGGCCTCAGAAACTTAACAGTTACTAGCTGTGTGACCCTGGGCAAGTCACTTAACCCCAATTGCCTCACCAAAAATTAAAAATTAAAAAAAAATTAAATTCACTTCTCACATTGCTAATGGGTACATATCTCAATTGACAGGACATGAGAAAATGTCTCCTCCAAATCATACTGAGGTGACTGAATTCATCCTCCTGGGACTAACTGAGGACCCAGACCTGCAGAAGATCCTTTTCATGGTCTTCCTAGTGATCTACATCATCACCATAGTGGGGAATCTGGGCATGATCATGTTGATTCACAACAGTCCACGACTCCACACTCCCATGTACTTTTTCCTCAGTCATCTCTCCTTTGTTGACTTATGTTACTCCTCCAACATCACCCCTCAGATGCTTGTTCATTTCCTCTCAGAGAGAAAGGTCATCTCCTTTGCTGGATGCTTTATCCAGTGTCTTTCCTTCATTGCCCTGGTGATTACAGAGTTTTATATCCTTGCTTCAATGGCCATTGATCGCTATGTGGCCATCAGCAGCCCTCTGCATTACAGCACCAAAATGAACCAGAATGTCTGCCTCTGCCTGGTCATTGTTCCCTATGTCTATGGCTTCCTGAATGGCCTTTCCCAGTCCCTGCTGACCTTCCACTTATCCTACTGTGGACCCAATGAAATTAACCACTTCTACTGTGCTGACCCTCCTCTCCTGCTCTTAGCCTGTTCTGATGTCTATGTCAAAAAAATGGCCATGTTCATAGTGGCTGGCTTTACTCTCTCAAGCTCTCTCTTTACAATTCTCTGTTCTTATGTTTTCATTTTTGCTGCCATTTTGAGAATTCGATCTGCTGAAGGCAGACGCAAGGCCTTCTCCACCTGTGCATCTCATCTAATAGCAGTCACTCTGTTTTATGGAACCCTCTTCTGCATGTACTTACGACCCCCCTCTGAGCAGTCTGTTGAGGAATCCAAAACCATTGCTGTCTTTTATACCTTTGTGAGTCCCATGCTGAACCCTTTGATCTACAGCCTCAGAAATAAGGATGTCATTGACGCCATGAATAAAGTATTCCAGAGAAAACTTTTCATGAACATGGCAGGATGTATTACATAGATACATCAGCTCATAGCATCATGAATTGTAAGGAAGCTTAAATTAACAAACAATACTTGAGCCTATTCTTTCCATTTAATAAATCAAGAAATAATGGTTCAAATTCCGAAAGTACTTTCCTTGTGGCTACAAAATAAGTAGCAGTAGTAATTAGCAGAGCCAACTTTTGTATCAGGTGGGGCCTCTGGGAATCTGTCAAATTCCATTATTTTCTCATACTTTCCCCTGATTCTGTAGTAAGTTTTCCTTCCATTCCATTTTTATTTTCATCTTGTTTTTATAATCCAAATATTGGCAACAATGAGAAGATTTCCCCGACATTTAACACAATACAAAGGCACATAAAATGTCCTCAGGAAAAAGTTTATTGTTGCTGGTGTTTATGGTGATGCCATTTATGATGATGTGATTATGATGACAATGCTAATGGTGCTGCCGTTGATATTTCTCTTGGGAATTCTCTTCATAAGAAGCTCCATGACTTAGTGGACAGAGTGCTGCCTTGGAAATGGGTGGGGAGGGGTGACTTCAAGTCCTATCTGTTAAATATACTGGTTGTATCATCTTGGATGATTCATTTAACATGTTAGTGATCTATACAGATCTCTAATCTTATCATTGGTAATCTGTGCTAATCTGCACTGATAGAAGTTCCCTCATGTGAGAGTTCCCTAAATTAATGAAATCACAGGTCCAATTCCTGTCCCTATCCCCTAGATATTTTTATACATTTCATTAAAATTTCTATTTCTTAATAATTTGGGGAGGGAATTTCAAAGCAATAAAATTATAATTAGTAATATACATATATATATATATATTTATGTATATAATATTCATTTTCTTGCAACAACCCTGACATATAGGTATTTTATTATTTCTAATTTATAGATGAGACAACTGAGGCAGGAAGAGATTGTGTCTTGTCCATGGTCACACAGATGGTAAGTGGCTGTAATTGGATTTGAACTTTGGAGAGTTTTCCCGAAACCAAATCTATCACTCTATCCACTATGTCAAAAGGGCTAACAACAAGAACTCATAGTCTTTGACATTTAAAAATATCCTAGTTTCTCAACTTCCTCATCTGCATAATGGGGATACTAAAGCAATGGTGTACTATTAAATATGGAACAGCTAGCTCTTTAGAAACAAAAATGTGTACAACATATGTTTAAGCTTAACCTGTCTTACTAAAATTTTCTCCATCTTGTTATTAAGTCTAGAAGATCAAAAATACAATAAATACAATAAATACAATAACTAAAGCCCTTATTTATGGCATTTGATGATTTCTGAGGGGTAGATTCTTACAATGAAAATTTATCAATCAGAACTTATGAGCTCTCCAATAGAGCTGACTCCAGCACACACTCCCCTCTCCCCTAATATCATCTACCTTAAAGGACTATGGTGAGATTCAAATGAAATAACATATGTCAAACGCTTTACACTTAAACCTAAAACTACATGCATGTAGCTAGATATTCCAAATGGTACATACATGTGAGAGGGAGAACAGTATTTTTATTTTCTGTGAGTAGAGTGCTGCCTACATTGGAGTAGTATATATTCTTGCTCTTATTCCCATTTATTATTTCAGCAAGGGATTCTTATGTCATGGAGAAGTTATTCAAATGTACTTTTTGCCTTGCCATTGTTTCATGCTTACTTGTGGGACAGAAGGCCTGGGGAGTCACATGTTTCATGACTATGTAATAAACTGACTTGTGATATTTTGAGTGGTTGTGTCCTTCTTGGTATTATAATCCTAATCTTCACATGTGTACATGAGCCCACATGCACACAGAGACAAGGACACAGAGAGAGAGACAGACAGACAGACAGACAGAGGCAGACAGAGACAGAGACAGAGAGACAGAGACAGAGAAAGAGACAGAAAGAAGAGAGAGAGAGGAGAGAGAGGAGAGAGAGAAAGAGGTATTTTACCCCAGGTAATACAAGTAGTAGTGTCCTAGAATGATTCAAAACCATGTCAGCTGATTCCAAACCCCCTGAACCATTTATTTATCCAGCCATTCTCTCTCCCTTGATCACTAAGTCCATCAACACCCCTGATTCAGCCTCTCATTCCTTTTAGTCTTGATCCTAGAGTTAACTAGTTTTAGTTTAATTGGTCCCTTTAAATCCCTTGTTCTCTTGTTCTTTAACCCTCATTTCTTACCCAATTTCAACAATGGGTTGCATCTGTCTCATCTGTCTTTTATTCTATGACTCCCATGTTCTGAATGTTATTGGAGGAATTAATGCATTGATACAGATTAAATCCAGTACTGATTGATACTATCTATTTTCAATGAGTCCAAACTCTGGCCTCTGCTGGAAAACTTCCAAGGACAGGGAACCCATCACCTCTCATGGTAGTCCATTCCAATTTTGCTCAGCTAGAATTTTAAGGAACAAACACTTCCCCTCCCCTCCTCCGATCTCAAGCCTAAATAATTTTTTCTGCAGTCCTCTTGGACCAAATAGAACATATCTGACCTTTCTTCTTCATGATAACCCTTCAAAAAATAGAAGAGAGTTTGCGTGTCCTCTATATAACCTTCCCCTCCGCTCTTTTCTTTTCCGAGCTAAACAACTCAAGCTCCTTTATATGAACATCAAAAGATAAGGATTCAAGGCCCTACACATCCTAATTGCTCTCCTTAAGACACTCTCACCAGTTTGCCAATATCCTTCTTACACTGTGGTGCCCCAAACAGAACATAATATTGCCAAAATCAGAGTACATTGGAACTATCTCCTCCTTATTCCTAAGAGCCCTCCCTCTCTTAATGTAGCAAAAAATGGTATTTTTATAATTTGTTTTTTGACCAACACATCTTACTGCTGACCCATCAAAAGGTTACAGCCCATGAAAACCATCAGATCGTTTTTTAGAACAACTGTTATCTAATTTTACTTCCCCCTCTATTGCATCTGTGATGTTCAAGTCTTTATATTGAACTGTATTGAAATTCTTCTCATTAGGTTTAGTATAATATTCTATAAAGATCACTTTGTACCCTTTCTTTATCCAATGGGTCAGTTATCCCTCCCTATTCATCTTTGAGTCATCTGTGATTGTGATGAGCTAATATTAATAACTCTATTGAAGTCATTGATAAGAATGTTAGACAACATTGGAACAAACCCTGATCCTTGAAAAGCTCCACTGGAGACTTCCTACAATGGTGATATTTAATTATTCTATGGACTCAGAATGTAGTTAATAGTATGCTCTATCCACTGCTTCACTTTAGTAAACTTTGAAGTGCTATGTAAATGCTTGCTTTATTATTGTTGTTGTTAAGAAAAGGAGGAGGAGGAGGAGAAAAAAGAGGAGAAGGTACAAGGATGAATGGGTTTCCTTTCCCTGAACGTCTTCATAAGAAGGCTGGATGAGCAGTTGGTAGATTGAAGGTTCTGGAGGACAGAAATTGTTTTCCTTTTGTCTTTGCTTTCCTAGGACCTCATATCATGTCATAGCATCTTACACAGAGCAGGCCCCGGATAAATTGTTTTTGGATTACTTTAAAACATTTTGTCAAGGGGATTATTTTTCAGGTATATAATGTTATAAAAAGTTTCTGGCATCCCCTTCTAACCCAAACATTCTTTGTTCTCTGATTCTCTGAGTACTGAGATTCCTGTCATGGTAAGAGTCATTGATACTTTGAAGTAAAAGAATCTCAAGAGATAATGATCCCATTTGTTTCACTAGACAGCTATAGTGTTACATTAAATTGACAGAGATGATAACTGGGACCAAGGAAGGGGATTCCGCAGAGACACTTAAGAGTCTAGTTTTTTGATTTTCACTTCAGCATTATTTCCCATATAATTTATAGGATGTTTGTTGCCATCCTACTTCCTTTTTAGCAAGCTTGGTTAGGTTAAGTTCAGGCCTTTGAATTAACCACCCTACATTATTTTGTCAGTTTATAACAAGCCCTGAACTCAAGTACCAGATACAGAATCCTGTATTATGAAGTGCTTGCAATTTAATTTCATCACAATGCTTGGGAATACATTACACACATAATGTATTCATAATGAAGTTTGTGGTGGGATAGATAGTCTGGTGCCCCAAAATAGTATTTGTTCATTCAAATCTACAATCGATACTATGGGAATATTGAGTCCTAAAATAGTGCATTATTTCCTCATAACCTTGAAAGGTGAATATGAATGCATGCATTCCTCACTTTCACATTCAGCTATATGGCCATAGCTCATGGTAAAAACAAACAAACAAACAAAAACAAACCAACCAAACAAACAAAAACCTTGAAATAAACAATTTTACAAAGACCTTTGAAGGTAGTAAATGCACTTCACATATGCATTCTCAATTGATCTTCTCAAAAACTATGTCAGTTAATTGCTATAAATAGTGTTGTTTCATAGATGAAGAAACTGAGGATGTGAGAGGTCAGATGACTTGGCCTGGATCACACCTTTAGGAACAGCCTGAAATGGGATTTGAACTTAGATTTTCCTGACTCCAAGTCCAAGCACTCTATCCACCAGACCACCTACTAGACTTGAATCACGAAAAGATTATTTATTAAAGGATCCAATGACCAGTTGCCTTCCAACAGTTAAAGATTGATCAATGCACATGTAAGCCTTTAGGAATACACCTTTGAGACAAAGCAAGAGACCACCAATTCACAAGGCAGCTTGGGCACCAGAGAGAATCAGTTCAAAAATTCCTCTAATTGATATGGTTCCCTAGAGATAGTGGAAGAGCAAATATTGTAATGGCTTCCTGGGAATATGTCTGAGTCATCCTTCAGGGAAAATGCACAAAAAATATATATTATGATACAAACCCTTTTACGAATTTGGATCAGAGTCTTAGAAGAGAAAGGTATCTTAGGGGATCTTTTGATCTAACCTCTAACCCAGTACAAGAGGATAGATGGAAAGATAGTCATTCAGGCCATGCCCTTCTTCTGAAATAAACGATGCGGTAGTAGAGAACCCACCACTTTGACAGGTAGACAATGTGGGGTTTTTTTTGTTTTGTTTTGTGGGGCTTTTTATTGTTTTTTGGAAGCTAAGTATTAGTTTCTTATTTGTGGTTTAATTGTCCACATGTTATCTCATCAATGTGAAAATGCTGATATTTATAAAAATTGGAAAATAGTTCTTTTTTGTTTCCATATCTGCATGTCTATATAATATTTATATTCAAGGTTATGCTTGGGTGTGATGTATAAGATCAACATATATAACTTCATCCCAACCATGGCCATCAGATAAATTCAGACACATGATCATCAATTTGAGAGACCTAACCATTTTAACACAAGTTCTGTATAACTATGCCTATTTACCATATGCCTAAACCATTACATGCAATTTGCAAACATGTATAAGAAAAGAATGTAGAGGTGAAAGGATCCTTAGAATAACAGAAGTAAAAAAAAGAAACATAAATTCATCTCAAACATTTCATGTCTTTAAAGATCCAAGACTGCTTCCTATTCTAATCTTTTTCATTCCCCCTTTGATTATGATGTTCTTGGAATATTAAAGCTAAAAGAGGATTTAGGGCAAAGAGTAGAGGATATCAGAAGTAGAAAGGACCTTTTATATAATTATTGTTTATTCTTTTTCAATCTTGTCTGATTGTTCATTACTACATTTGGCATTTTCTTGGCAAAGATACTAGAATGTTTTCCCATTTCCTGAGGAAGACTGGATTAAGTGAGTTGCCCAGCTTCACATAGCTAGTAAGTTTCAGAAGCCAGATTTGAATTCGTGAAGATGGGTCATCCTGATTCAAGTTCAGTGCTCTATCCATCTGTAAGACCAAACTGCCTTGATTTTATAGATGACATGAAATGACAAAAGAAAGTAGTCAAAAGTAATCACTGATTTGAAAGAAGGGGAAATAATTTCATGACTTGGTATCTTCATGGGTGGGTAAATTATTGAAAACTCTTGACTAATTACATACCATTTTTAATATTTTACCATCATAATATTGTGGGTTTCAAGTGAAACATTGCAATGTCACTGATGACGATGATACTCGTGAACATTTGTATACTATTTTAAGATTTGAAAAACACTTTGAATATCATCATTCTTTTAATCCTCATGACAACCCTTCAAGAAAATTGTTTTTATTGTCCTAATTTTAAAGATAAGGAAATTGAGCCTAGGAAAGGATAAATAGCATGGGCTCAGTAACAGAGCTTGGGAGGTAATACCAAAGGAAAAAAAAAGAGAGAAAAAGACCTATTTGTTTGAAAAATATTTACACCAATTCTTTTTGTAGTTACTAAGAATTGGAAATCAAAGGGATGACTATCAACTGGCGAATAGCTAAAGAAGTTATGGTATATGATGGTAACGGAATATTATTGTAGTATAATTAATGACAAGCAGGATGATTTCAGAAAGAACTGGAAAGACTTGTATTAAGTGATGTATAGGGAAGTGAACATAACCAGGAGAACATTGTGCATAGTGAAAGCAATATTATTTGAAGAAATGCTGTGAATGACAGCTAGTCTCAGCAATAAAATGATCCAAGGGAATCCCAAAGAATTAATGATGAAGCATACTATCTACCCTGAAAGAAAGAACTGATTTTGATTGAACACAGACACAAACATGGTACTTTCCACTCATTTTTTTGCTTTTATTGAAGTTTTCTTATACAAAATGACTAATATTGTAAGGTTTTGTATAATCACACATGTATAACCTATTTCTGATTGTTTATCAACTCAGAGAGGTGGGGAAGGAAGGGAAGGACGGATAAAATTTAAAACTCAAAAATTTAAATAAAAATGTTTATTATTTAAAAATCTGTGTGAGGTAGTATGAAAACCTATCCACTGTGCTACCTGCCTAGTTAGCTTTCATTTAGATTTTATACAATTAGGCCTCCTGTAAAATCACATTTTCTACTCCCATATAGGCTTAAAAATTTATTTACCATAAGGAAATTCAGAATAGTATGGTAAATGCAGATTGTGAATACATACTTACTTATATTATCCTATATATTGCAAGTCATGTGACTATGTTTGTGTGTGTGTGTGTGTGTGTGTGTGTGTGTGTGTGATAGAGGAGGGAAGGAAGAAAAAAAGATATAAACAGAAATGATGAAGGAAGCTAAAATCTGTATGTGAATATTAGTGATGGGTAGAGCCTCTTAAGGTGATATAATCATTATTTTTCATATTAATAAAATCACTTCTTACATTGCTAATGGGTACATCTCTCAATTGACAGGACATGAGAAAATGTCTCCTCCAAATCACACTGAGGTGACTGAATTTATCCTCCTGGGACTAACTGAGGACCCAGACCTGCAGAAGATCCTTTTCATGGTCTTCCTAGTGATCTACATCATCACCATAGTGGGGAATCTGGGCATGATCATGTTGATTCACAACAGTCCACGACTCCACACTCCCATGTACTTTTTCCTCAGTCATCTCTCCTTTGTTGACTTATGTTACTCCTCCAACATCACCCCTCAGATGCTTGTTCATTTCCTCTCAGAGAGAAAGGTCATCTCCTTTGCTGGATGCTTTATCCAGTGTCTTTCCTTCATTGCCCTGGTGATTACAGAGTTTTATATCCTTGCTTCAATGGCCATTGATCGCTATGTGGCCATCAGCAGCCCTCTGCATTACAGCACCAAAATGAACCAGAATGTCTGCCTCTGCCTGGTCATTGTTCCCTATGTCTATGGCTTCCTGAATGGCCTTTCCCAGTCCCTGCTGACCTTCCACTTATCCTACTGTGGACCCAATGAAATTAACCACTTCTACTGTGCTGACCCTCCTCTCCTGCTCTTGGCCTGTTCTGATGTCTATGTCAAAAAAATGGCCATGTTCATAGTGGCTGGCTTTACTCTCTTAAGCTCTCTCCTCACTATTCTCTGTTCTTATGTTTTCATTTTTGCTGCCATTTTGAGAATTCGATCTGCTGAAGGCAGACGCAAGGCCTTCTCTACCTGTGGGTCCCACCTGACCTCTGTCATTCTGTTTTATGGAACCCTCTTCTGCATGTACTTACGACCCCCCTCTGAGCAGTCTGTTGAGGAATCCAAAATCATTGCTGTTTTTTATACCTTTGTGAGTCCCATGCTGAACCCTTTGATCTACAGCCTCAGAAATAAGGATGTCATTGACGCCATGAAGAAAATATTTCAGAGAAAACCTTTCATGAGAATGGCAGGATGAATTCTGTAGTATCATAGGACTTACAGAGGAAAACATTACTCTAACCCCCTCATTTTGTAAATAAAAAAATTTAATTGAAGTGCCTTCCTCCTAAAGAAAGAAAGAAATAAGCATTTATTAAGCTCTTACCATGTGCCAGGCACTATGCTAAGAGCTTTACAAATATTATCTCATTTGATCCTCACAGATTTGATAAGCTGTGCTATTATTAGGACGAGTTTACAGCTGGAGAATCTGAGGCAGAAAGAGGTAATGTGACTTCACAGGGCCACACAGATACTAAGTGTGTTAGGCTAGATTTGAAATTAGGTCTTCCTGACTCTCAACCCAGATTTCTTTCCATTATGCCACTTAGCTCCTTCAAAATACAAAGCAACCACAATTTCAATCCAATTCCCTTTATTCCAAATCTGGTGCTATTTGATTCACACCATGTTTCACAGTTATATTTATGTACCTAGCAACAGGAGTAACAATGAGGAGCTCATCACTCTAGAGATTAACAGCGTCTGAAACACGTCTTTAATCAAAGTTTTTTTTTTAAATCATTGCTATAGATAATTATTATAACTTCCTACTCATCATGACAGATCAGATCTGTTCACGCATTGCAGAAAAGTTCCAAAGGGTGTACGTACTTCGAAGGAAATTTTTATAGCACTCTGTCTACAGGGCTGTAATCATTGGCAGTCACAGAGCCTTTGACTTTATTATTTTCAAACTTCATTCATTTAGCTAGATATAAAGGATGTCACTTTTTTTGGGTTGTGGCCAATATAGAAAATTGTTTTCTTTGATAAAGCACATTTATTATAAGTGTTTTGTTTGTGTTTCTTTTATTCCACAATGGATGGGAGAAAAAGTTTTAAAAAAGTTTGATATTTGAAAGAAAATAATAAAAAACAAAATAAAATAAAAGGAAACTGGTAATTTTCCTGACACTCTTTCTCTATTTATAACATTACCTTCATAAAGGGCATATTTGATCACTTTTGTAATTTTATAATTTATTTTAAAATTTTGAAAACAAAAATGAAACTTTTACTTATTTATGTTGAATTCTATAATATTAGATTTATATTAAATTTTTCATGGTTTCATGAGAAAAGTATTTCAGGTGAAAGAACTATGAGTTTTTAAATTGGAGAAGAAAAAATTTGTTGATGAAGTTATGGGGAGGAGAGGAATGATCACTGTCTCTAAGTAGCTGTATGGTTTGTCTTTGATGCAGGATTAGATATTTTCCATTTGGTACCAGAGGGCAGAAGTAGGTAAAATAGAGGAGGGAAATTTAGATTTGTTGTCCCAAAGTGGAAAGGACTGCTTTAGGAGATAGTGGGTACCCATACTTGGAGCTCTTTAAGAAAAGACTGGGGGCAGCTAGGTGGTACAATGGATGGAGCACCGGCCCTGGATTCAGGAGGACCTGAGTTCAAATCCCGCCTCAGACACTTAACAATTACTAGCTGTGTGACCCTGGGCAAGTCACTTAACCCCAATTGTCTCACAAAATACCAAAAAACCAAAAACAAACAAATAAAATAAAAACAAACAAGAAAAGCCTGGATGACCATTTGCTGACCATATTGTAGAGGAGATCCTTATTTGACTAGGGGTTAGGCTATTAACAATAATAGCTAATACTTATGGATAGCTTTCAAGTTTAGAGTGGTCTATTCATGCACCATCTCATTTGATTCCCAACAATTACCTTAGGAATTAGGTGGTATTATTATTCCCATTTTACAGATCAGGAAATTGAGGTTGTGAGAAGTTATGTGATTTCCCCAAGGTCATATAGCTGGTAAGTATTTGAAAGAAGATGCAAACCTAAGTCTTTCTGACTCCAAATCCAGTGATCTCTGTAGAAGCCACCCTAAGGACCAAGGGAACATTGACATTCTACCCATAATTCTAGTGTTCTGAGTGTGGGCATCTCAGCCAAGGAAGAAGAACTACTTAAAGTTGACAGATATATCCCTGGGATATTAAAGAAATCTTGGAAGGTACTCCCAATGTTGATATTAGAGGTGTGAAGGGGTAAATAGTCCCTAGGAATATTGAATAATGTTTGAGGAGCAGAGTGTGCTCATGAAAGCATAGAGTAAATAGAAAGCACAAACCCCCTGAACATCTGTGCTGGGCACTTCACCCAGATGACTTGTCATAGGCAGCACTGATTTGGAGGGTGTATAGTAAGTGACTTTCACTTGGTGTTTTTAAAGATGAAAATTTAAAAATACTAAGCATAAAGATCATTGCTATCATTTGTGAAAATAAGTAGCTAGTTTTTTTTTTTAAATACAACTA
The DNA here is from genome assembly GCF_019393635.1 of Dromiciops gliroides. Taxonomy (NCBI): domain Eukaryota; kingdom Metazoa; phylum Chordata; class Mammalia; order Microbiotheria; family Microbiotheriidae; genus Dromiciops; species Dromiciops gliroides. Next base: position 18,523,674 of record NC_057866.1, read on the forward strand.
ACATTTAACTGAAAAATGCAAATTTTGGAAAGGGTCCCTTTTAGTCCAACACTCCCCTTTATCCTAAAATATAAAACAGCTTCTTCAACTTTATATTCTTGAATAAAACAAAAGAAAAAAATCTAACTGGCTAGTAGTACACCTTATCTTGACAGTTCAAGATGAAGTGGAGTGATGGCCAGTGGCACATCCTTTTAAAATTGCAATTTTCATTTCTGTCTTTACAACCCATGTTCCTGGCAAATAGTAGGCACTTTGCTCTTTCTTGTTGTTTGATTGATTGATAGTCTCTGCTACCATTTAACCAGGACTTAAAGCCAAGCTGTTTGAATCTTAGTGTGTTATTTCCACTAAACTAGTGCAGTGCCAAGTAGCTGAAAGTCATTTTAGCTACAGAAATATTTTGGAGGCAATTCAGAAGATTGTTCTCTTCCCTTTTTGTTCCATCACCAGTAGCATTGTATCCCAAGCAAACACTCAATTAAAAAAAAAAAAACACTTATTAAATAGCACTTATCTGCCAGACACTGAGTTAGTTACTGGGGATAGTAAGGCTTGAACAAAACATTTCCGGAAGATTTCATTTCAGTATATTTCTCTCATCAGAGTCCTCAGGAAATGAGCATCATGATAACAAAAGCAGAGACCCATCAAGGCAAGATTATTCGCCATTATATATATATATATATATATATATATATATATATATATATATATATATATATATATATATTTGCAGGGCAATGGGGGTTAAGTGACTTGCCCAGGGTCACATAGCTAGTAAGTGTCAAGTGTCTGAGGCCAGATTTGAACTCAGGTACTCCTGAATCCAGGGCCGGTGCTTTATCCACCGTGCCACCTAGCTGCCCCCCATAATATGTTTTTGATTCAACCTCCAATAATCCCACTATGATGCCTCATTATGGAGATAGCAAAGATCCCCTTAGGCTTTTCCCCTTTTCCAATTAAAATCGCTTACAAAGGTAATAAGGTTTGAGGGAGTTTTGACCTATGTGGAAGGGTCCACAATATTAAAATAACACAATCATAAATTCTTCAACCAACCAGTCAGTATTTATCAGTGACCTACTATATTCTGCACATTTTTCTAGCTGCTGGGATCTTCAGTCAATCAACCAGTATGCTATAATTATAGTATATATTATTATAATACAACACAACATAAGATAATATAATATGATATGATACAATTCTATACAATGATACGATACAATATAATATACTACAATACAATACAATATAATTTGGTGTTGTGTTATGTTGTATATTGTATTGTGTTGCATCATATTGTATCCCATCATATATCACATCATATCATATCATATATCATATTGTAAATATATTTTAACTTACTGGGGGCTAATTTGGCTGGGGACCCTAATCTAACTGGAGGACTAATCTGGGGACTTTTGACTGGCTGGCTATCTGACTGCTGTTAATTTAATATGGGGCATTTATGAAATTTCCCCACACTTTCTCCACTCCCAAATTGATAAGCAAACAATTAAGAAACCTCTTAATTAAATAATCAAAGTAGAATCTATTTATAAAAAATAAATGTAAGAGATAAGAGTTAAGAAATGCCAATTATACAACCTATCTGCTTTTAATATAATAAGGGCCTTTGCCGCCTCTTGCCTTAGGGTATACTCCACCTTTCTCCAAATTTCATTCTTTTTCTCCTTCACTCTAGCTCCCCTGCTTCACTTTCACTGCTAATAAATAACAGAGAATGCCACTTTTTGGAGTTAGAAGGGAACATAGAACATAGAACCTGCTTAATTAAGAGAGACCTTACAACAGAATTGAATATAATTTCCCAGGCATTTTAGTAAGAGTCTACTGATACCCTGCCATCTAGTAAAGCTCTGATAACAGTACATTAGTGTGCCTGCCTTCCCCAGGCCCAACATGAATTCTTCTTATTGTACTACTGAATTCTTGAGTCCTATTTTCTCTATTTTTTTTAGGTTATTCATTGCTTTATTAGCATTTTCACTCTGTTTTCTAAATAATCAATTTATCTTTTCTCAGAAATTTTGTCTTAAAATGATTTCTGATTTTACCCCTTATATTATCCTTTTATTATTATTATTTTATTACTCCTTTGAATGCCTTTTGATTTTGTGGTTATTGCATTTTCTTTCCTTAGCTGTGGTTACTGAAGAATTATTTTCTGTTCCATAGAGATTTTTCTTCCTATTAACCTTTTCTTATTCCTTTAACTCCATTATAATACTTCATTACATTGGGACTTCTTGTTTACACATTTCTTACAGTAGCATCCTAATATACCACCATGCTTCAGGTGTCTCTCCTCTCCAATGAACAAATACAACAGAACACAAAAAGATAATTTTATATGAAAAATTAAAGTCCACTTTATGCCACTTGCTTTTTAAATACTATATAGTACTTTAATATTCTAGTTCATATATAATATGTATGATTTAATATAATTTTAATATGTACTTTAATATCATATACTTTACTATTATATCTATTACTTACAAAACTTTTCTGCTGAACTGAGGTTTCTTTTAAATTTCCTTCTTTTTTCTTCTGTGCATTAAAAAAGTTACAATATCTCAATTTTTGCATAATTATTGCTGAACGTCCTTCTTTTAATCTCCCTCCCCCTAAAATTAGTGAGGGAAAGAGAAAAAATCTTGGAATAAATAAGTATAGTCAAGAAAAACAAACAGAGAGTATTCACGTACAAAAATGTGTGCCTCTGCACCTAGTGGATTTCTTCTTAGGACCACTCCTTAAACCCAAATAAATCTGACTGTCATTGATCAGTCAACAATAGGTCCCAGCCCAGGCATCATTTGAACATAATTTGGCTTCTTGATGTCCCTGAATAGGAGTAAATAGCAATGGTTTCTATTTTGACCAGAAACACTGAGGGTCTCCACCCTCCCTCCCCCCTGCCCCCAGCACATTTATTTATTTATTCATGTATTCATCCATTTATTATTTATTTATTTTTATTCATTTATTTGTTTATTTATTTATTCACCCATTTATTTGTTTCTTTGTTTTCTTGCTCATAGCATTTATTCATTTATTTATTCCCCCCTCATTTATTTATTTATTGTTTGTTTGTTTATGGGTCTGTTTATTTATTTATTTGACTGTTTTCTTTTCTTTTTGGCTAGGTAAAAATGTCAGTTACCTCAAGCAGAGATCCATGAAAGTCCTTAGCTTAAAAGGCTAAGGTCTTCCACTGTATCAGGGGCTATCTCCAGTCCAGATCTCTCTCTCTCTCTCTCTCTCTCCACTGTGCCCAGATGGAGGAGAGAGTGAGCTTGGTGACTTTGGACAGCCCTCCCTCACTTAAATCCAATTTACTGCAAGTTATGATATTACCTCTCCAATGTCATGGTCCTCTTCAATACCAAAAGACAAACAACAATGACAATCATAACAACAGAAATAACAACGTTACCTCTCCATTAGAAAATAGGTCATATTCTTCATCATGGTTCCTCTGAAGAGGTGGTTGGTCATTGCATTCGTCAGAGTTTTTCAAAGTTGTTTTGCTCTACAGTGTTGCTGTCCTTGTATAAACTGTTTTCCTGGTTCTAATCACATGTCTGTATCAATTCATACCATCTAGCATTCTTTGAATCATCGTTTTGTACATTTCTTATTTTCTATTACTTTCATATTCAATAATTTGTTACTTATTCCCCAATTGTCTTGAGAGTACATCAAATGTAACCTCTTAGATTTTATCTCTTTGCTTTTCATTCCACTCCCCTTTTCAGCCTTCCTCCAAGATCAGAAAGCTGTTTTTTTTTTACTTTCAACTGTTTCCTTTTTGATATTTTTCTTTCTTCTAATACCCACTCCCACACACATCTTGTTCCCCTATTGAGGTTTATCTATTTCTATACCAAATAGTGCATACACAAGTAGGTGTTTAAATTTCCTTTGTCCATATCAATAAGAGAAAGCGTTAAATGATGTCCAATCTCCCCACCCATCCTTCATGTTTGTATACTCTATTCATCTACCCAAATTATGACTAATAAAAGTTCCAAGTCTTTTTCATTTATATGCCAATGCTTCCCCTTATCTTCCTTTTTTCATTCCCTAGTTAAAGCTCTCAGAAGAGAACCAATCCAGTACCAGAACCACAATTTTTCCTTATTTTTTCCTATTTGCCCCTTTAATTCCATTTGAAGACATAGTTTCAATGAGGCATTTGTCTCTTCTTTTATTAGAATGTTATCAATAAATCATCATTCAGCATTACTAGTTATCCATTCTACTAAGTGCTTCTTTCTGGATATTTCCTCTATTCTTTCTTTGATTTGGGAGATAATTATAATGATAACAACTAGAATTTATATAGTGCTTACTGTATTCCTGTTACTATACTATACTCAGTTCTTCCTGCCTCTAGGCTTAATTCTCTATCCACTGTGCCATTCGACTTTGAATTGCAACTATTACTTTTGGTGTTCTTGACCATAGATAGTTCTGAATTCATCTGAAAATTGTCTGGTCATGTCTTTCAACCATTTATCAATTGGGGAATACTTGTACTATGATATATTTGCCTCATTTCTCTAGATAGTTGAGAAATGAGCTCTTTATTGGAGATATTTGCTGTGAAAAATGGTTTCTCAGCTTTCTGCTTTTTTTTTAATGTTGTTGCACTTGTTTTGTTCATTTAAAACCCTTTTAGCTTAATATAATCACCATTATCCATTTTATGTCTCATAATGCTCTCTGTTTGTTCATCAATTTTGCCCTTCTCCATAGATGATAGATCAGACAAGGAAACTATTCCTTGATCAGCTGATTGGCCTATGGTATCGTGTTATATATCTAAGTCATGTGTGCATTTTGACCTTATCTTAGTATAAGCTATAAGATCATGGTGTATACCTAATTTCTGCAATATTATTTTCTAGTTTTCCCAGTAGTTTTTGTCAAATGGTGAATTCTCATCCCATATGAATGTCTTAATTTTGATCATCTTTCAGCACCAAACATTCAACATATATAAAATGGAGCCCATCATCTTTTTAAATGACCTCCTCTTCCAATCTTCCTTAGTTCTGGTTTCAGAGCGAATATCTTCCTAGTCATTTAGGTTTACAACTTCATATTCCTTCTCCTGACTGTCCTTTTAATCACAGCTCCCATATCTAATCATTTGAAAGTACTGAAATTCAGTACTATTTGTCTCACTCATATCTGGTCCTTCCTGAGCCCCTATAGAGCCTCTATTGAAATTCAGACACTTATGATTTCTAACACTAACTATCAGATGGTATTCTATTTGATTTCTGAGCTTCTCTTTTTTTCCTTTTTTCCATAAATTATCCTTAGTATCCAAAATAAGTATCCTAAAGCATAGGCCTGACCATGGAATTCCCTTACTTTTAAGGAAAAAAAAAGTGGGTCCTAATTGATTTTGAAATATGCTACACACTCCTTAGCCTGACATTTTGATCATTTGCAATCCAGCTCCCATTGACTTTTACAGTTTCACTTCATGTTATTCCCCTTTCCTCACTTTACATCCTCATACAAAATGGAATTATTGCTGTTGTTTGATTTCAGCACTCTACATACCACCTTTGTGCCTTTACTCAGACTATTCTCCATACTTAGAATGCAATTCTTTCTTCTTTCTGACTTTCAGAATCTTCACTGATCCCTGTGCCTGTTTGCTTCTTCTTTAAATTAGGTTGTACATTTATTTGTAGTCTTTCTATTATGCAGTAGAAAGATGTAAGGTCCATAAACATGCAAATTGTTTTGTCCTTATCTTCACTACTATGGCCAAAGAGAGTGCCTTATAGACTATAATCTCTCCTACCGATACTGAGCTTCACCCTCATAAATGTATCTAGCTCTTGGTTTTACCCTTCTATTGTACTTATCATGAGATATCCTTCGGTAGAGGTATATGTTTTTATGAGTTACATATTCCTGAACCATAAATTCTTTTTCCCCAAATTACATGTAAAAACAAATTGTGACATCAATTTGTTAAAACTTTGTGTTCCAAATTCTCTTCAAACCCCTCTGCCCCCCAAAGAACTCAAGCAATTCAATATAAATTATACATGAGTAGTCATGCAAAACATTTCCACCTTCTCCAGGTTGTGGAGGAAAACAGACAAAAACAAAACTTCAGATAAAGGAACTAACAAAAAAGTATGCTTCAATCTGCATTCATATACCATCAGTTCTTTATCTGTAGATGTACTGCAATTTTCATAAGTCATTCAGAGTTGTCTTGGATCATTGCATTGCTGAAAATTATCAAGTCCTTCACAGTAGATCATCTTACAATATTGCTGTTATTTTGTATACAGTGCATTTCACTTTGTATCAGCTCAAGTAGGTCTTTCCAGGTTTTTCAGATAGCATCCTGCTCATCATTTTTAAAAATAATAAACTACATTTATATAGTACTTTAAAAAGCGATTTCCTTACAATTGACCCATGAGGTTGATTATTGCAACAGTAATAGATAACATTTATATAATAACATACCTGACAAGGATTTTTTTCAAAATAGCCCAGCAAAGTAAGTACCATATGTTTTATCATTATCATCATCAATCAATCCTCATCTTCATCCAATTATAATCAATCCATCTATTAATCAATTGATCATCATCATCCTGTACATTGCTCTTGCCTCTGCTTAAAGATTTTTTCACAGTTACTATTGCTAACTATATTTCTGTCCACACTTTTACCTCCCCATGATACTTACTCAATGTTCTATCTTCTTTCACCCTATCCCTCCTCAAAAGTGTTTTGCTTCTGACTGCCCCCTTCCCCAATCTGCCCTCCCATCTTTCAATCCTCCTCCCTTATCCCCTTCCTCTCCTACTTTCCTACAGGCTTAAATAGATTACCTACTTGAGTGTGTATGTTATTCCCTCTTTGAGCCAATTCTGATGAGAGTAAGGTTCATTCACTCCCCTGCACCTCCCCCATCTACCTCTCCACTCCTTAAACTTTTTCTTTTTTCTTTTATGTGAGATACTTTACCACATTCTACCTCTCCATTTCCCTTTCTTACAGTGCATTCCTCTCTCACTCCTTAATTTTAATTTTTTAAAGATATCATTCCTTCGTATTCAACTCATACCTGTGCCCTTTTTCTAAATATACCTGGATTGTAAGTTCTATACTTAAAAATTATATCTCTCCTAGTTCCTAGCAAGTCAATCCTAAATTAATATTTGTTGAATTGTACTTTCGGAAGATATGTATATGAGTAGAACTCTAAAGAAAATGTTGGGCTAGTGACATAGATTAGATAATATAACACAAAATTTGTGGAAATTTCAATGGGTCTAGAGGGACAGTATATGAGTTTGAAATCTGGCTGTATCATCTACTACATAACCTTATTACTGTGGTATGTGGCATCCTGCAATTCAACTTTTTAAATAAAGGGGTTCCTCTAAAGTTTAGAAGATTAAAGTGAGAACTAGAGAAGGAAAGTGATTTAATCAAAGTCTTACAGAAATTTAGTGACATCAAGAACTAGAATACTGGCCTTTGAGCTATTCTATCAGTACTCAGATTTATCCCCCACTTCTTTATCCTAACCACTAATACATCATCTTTCTTAGTTCAGCAAGAGTAATCAGATAAATGGGTGAAATCAAGTTGTGGAATCAAACAGAGGTGACTGAATTTGTCCTGTTAGGACTCTCAGATGATCCCAAGCTGCAGTTCATCTTCTTTGTTGTATTTCTCTTGGTCTACACAGCCACCATGGTGGGCAATTTGGGCATGATATTGCTGATCAAGATTGAGCCTAGACTCCATACCCCCATGTACTTCTTCCTCAGCAGCTTGTCCTTTGTGGACTCATCTTATTCCTCTTCAATCATTCCAAGGATGCTGGTAAACCTCTTGGATGAGAAGAAGGCCATCTCCTTCAATGGTTGTGCTGCTCAGTTTTACTTTTTTGGTTCATTTGTGGGTATTGAGTGTTTCCTCTTAGCAATGATGGCCTATGATCGTTATGTGGACATCTGTTACCCACTACTGTACTCTGTCATCATGTCTGAAAGAATTTCCCTTTTCTTGGTAGTTACTGCATTTTTAGGCAGATTTAGCAATGCAGCTGTTCACACTGGCATGACCTTCAAGTTATCATTTTGTGGCTCCGACCTGATTAATCACTTTTACTGTGATACACCACCCCACCTAAAACTCTCATGTTCTGATACTCATATCATCATGATTTTCTCTAGCTTCATTGTCATCAGTTGCGAGCTAATGGTCCTCATCTCTTACCTTTTTATCCTTGTCACCATCTTGAGGATGCATTCTGCTGAGGGCAGGAGCAAAGCATTCTCTACCTGTGCCTCTCACCTCATGGCTGTCACCATTTTCTTCGGAACCATTCTCTTCATATATTCATGTCCCACCTCCAGTTACTCAATGCAACAAGACAAGGTGGTGTCTGTATTTTATACAGTAGTCATTCCCATGTTAAATCCCCTTATATAAAACTTAAAAAATAAAGATGTGAAGGATGCCCTGAAGAAGATCTTACAGAGATATATGTCTTAGGCCTCTTAAATAATTACTCAATAATATACTGTCTTAATGAGACCTATTTCCAACTCATTTGCATGATTCTCTAGAGATGATGGAGATGGCCAAAAAAGTAAAGCATTATTTAATATATTAGTAGCTTAAAAAATTAAATAAATCTACTATAAGAAATAAGCAATTTGAACCCTTGGGTAAATTTTGTTCATTGTAAAGACTATATTGCTCTATTAAAATAATTAAAATATTGGTAATGAAAATCAGGAAAACTTAGTTATTTAGACAGACTACAGAAACAGAGGGGTTTGATAAGGTAGATAGGCATTTGGGGATCAAAAGATAAGATGTAAATATGAAAGTTTTATTCCTTGGTGTGTTGTATCATTTGCAAGTTCCTTAAGATTAAGCTTGAGGATTTTCTGTCAATGTTCTGTTCTTACCAACAATTCTTTTTCTGCCCTTATTAAAAAATAAACAAACAAACAAACAAAAAACAACAACAAAAAAACATTTCACCATGGACCCTTATCAAACCATAAAAGTATCCTTGCCTCTCTGTTTTAACCTACTTCACTTATTCTATGTGCATCATCCCACTCTTCTTTCCTCTATCCTTACCTCTTCATTTTTGTCATTATTTTTTCTCTTTAAGTAACTTTTTTTTTATCATTACCCCATTGTTTTCTAGTTCCGGCAAAATACTGTGGTCGACCAGGAATGATATAAATGACATTTTTGTTTATATATTTTTCTGGAAGCATATCTGACTGTGTATATAAATAGATTCAAGTTGATGCATGAAAAAATGTGACACGGTCTTTAAAATACCATAAGAAATGCTAACATTTAGCAGGAGTTGAGGTTTCTGAGTAGAACTAAGGGCAAAAATAATAGCTACAGCAGCAGCAGCAACAATAAGAACAACAACATCAAAAACAAGAGGTAAAATAACAGCAGCAGTAACAATAAAATGAACAACAATAAGTATCCTGACCTCCACCTCTTTTTAATTTTTTTAAATTTATGGAACAAAACAAACATTTCCATTACATAATTGAATAAAAAGTTGATTACACATGAAACTTCAAACCTACCAGGCAAAATATTCTATTTCTTTCAAATATACAACAAAATTACCATATAAATTTTTTTTATTCCCTCCACCCACTCCCTGTCCTAGAGATGGCTACCAATAGACCCAAATAGGTATATATGTGTGTGTGTTTTGTGGCTATATACAGGTACACATACACATAGTTATGTGAATAAGTGTATGTATATATGCATGTGTGTACATATATGCACACAAACATATAGTAAAATTATTCTAAACATACTTCTATTTCTCAATTCTTTCTCTGGAACCAGATGGCATCTTTCTTAATATTCTCTTTATAGTCAATTCGGGTATTTATAATATTCAAAATAACTCATTCACTCAACTTCATTTTAAAAATAATATTGTTATTACTGTATAAAATATTCTCTTGGTTCTACTCATTTTGCTATTCATTATTTCATGTAAGTCTTTCCATGTTTTTTTGAAATAATTGACCTCATCCTCCCTCCTCTCCCTTTTTAAAGCTATGATAGGAGAAGGGGAACCACCAAATACGGGACCAGAATATTGCTTGAAAAGATAAAACAATGATAATTGATGGTAGAAAAAAACAAGAATTGTTCAATTCCTATTTCAATTTTCTTTTCTCCTCCTAGGAGAACTATTTTTTAAGGTGAAAAAGACATAACAAAACAGGCTAATGAGGAATTTCCTCATTAGACATATAAGGAAAAAGTAAAAGGGTCGTCAACTGTCTTTAATAATTTCAAATCACCTGGACCAGATTAAGTACATGGTAGAGTCTTAAAAGTATTGGTGGTGGGGCAGCTAGGTGATGCAGTGGATAGAGCACTGGCCCTGGATTCAGGAGGACCTGAGTTCAAATCTGACCTCAGACAATACTTACTAGCTGTGTGACCCTGGGTAAGTCACTTAACCCCAATTGCCTCACCAAAAAAAAAAAAAGTATTGGAGGATTGTTTTTGATGCTCTATCCTTGGCTACTGCTTTCTGCCTCTGAAGATGATGTTTGTTGATCCTGCCTCCTCGTCCTCCTCCTTCCCCTTCCTCTTCCTCTTCATCTTTGTCTTCTTTCTTCTCTCTGCCTCCCATTCTGTCTCTGTGTGTCAATCCATCTCCATCTCATTTCCTTTGTCTCTGTCTCTCTCTCTCTGTTTCTCTCTGTCTCTCCTTCCTTCATGCTGGGTTTCATGTTTGTCACTGACAGCTCACCAGACAAAATTGAGCATCTTCATACCTTTGACATTTCCAATCTCTTAATTCTTTTTCTGTGCTTCTCTAATTCTGAAGTTTTCTTGATCTTGTAATTTACTCTGCTTTTCCAGGTCAAATCCTTAGTCTGTTTCTTTGCTTCAGCATCTCTTAGCTCTGTAACCTCCACTTCTCAGGTGAGGTTTCCTGCCCATGTCCTCTCTTGCCTTCAAGTTGGAAAACATCATGGAAAAGTCTACAGTAGTCCCCACAGAGAAGGGTTCTCCAAATTTGCTTTTGAGGACCTAAGAACACCTTACCAAAAACTTTTTAATGTCTATCTTGGCTGTGTAAACAAGTCTTTCCTCACTGCTTGGCCAAGTTTTGTATATGTAGTGATTTTTCAGTAAGATATATCATTCATGCTTATTTCAACAGAGTATTTCATGTTGCAAATGAGTTTATTTCTTGTCCTCATTGATATTCTACCATTCTCCCTTTAAATTAGCATAGGCCAATCCCATCCTTTAAAAGGAGATAGGCCACCTTAAGATGAGCAATTTTATTTCCTGTTTAGCCACTAATGTGATAAATATATAGTTCAGAGTATTATGTTGATCTATCAGAATCCTCCAGGCAAACATGATTCTCCTCACTCAAGAACAGTAATCTCTAAAGTGCTCATAACCTACCAAATAGAGTTGGAGGACCATATTATTGGGTCATAGATAGCAATCTGGAAAAAATGTATTGAGTCCATTGGTTTTACAGGTTAAGAAAACAAACATAATAAGATATAGGAATTTTAAGTGACTTTCACAGGATCATGCTACTAGTAGTTGTCTGATATTGGGTTTAACCAATCTCTTTTTCTAAGGGACACAAAAAGTTGGATTTAGTTTTCTTTGTTGTCTCCACTCTTCCATGAGTCTTATCTAGTCCCCCCATCAAGTGATTCTCCTGTTATCTAGAGAATGATTTGTAATACAGCTTCCTAGATAATCTTCTGAACCCAAGGCAATGTTCAAAGGACACATTCAGTACATGATATAAGAAGTCTCCCGAAAGAGATTTTTTTTATTATTCAGTGTACTTCTATTGCCAGTATCTATCACAGTGCTTGGAACATAAGAGGAGTTTAATAAATGCTTGCTGGTTCATCATTGATTGATATATGTGCTACCTTCCCTCCCTAATATGATCTAATCTTTACTGATTCATCAACCAAATGTGTTAAAAGATTAACATTTAGCCTTCTAGAATCATATCCCTTGTGATTCAAAGCTACTTAGACAATTTTTTTTAAATGAAGTCATTTTAAACTTTCATTTGTCATGGAAGGGCTGACAGGATTTGTCTAGAGAGATCAAGGATTACTACTACTTCTTCTAAAGGAGACCTTCACTGTTATTTCCACCTACATACTAGAATGTCACAGAATATTATAAACTACTCCACTTGTAGTCACCATCTTTAACAACACATCTTTACCTGTTTCCTCAGGGTTTGTATTACAATTCAACATTATTTTACCATTTTGTGATTTTCTCAGCTGCAGAAACCCAGAAAGAGTTTCTAAAGGATAGAAGAACAGTAATTAGCTCATGCTGAGGGAAATGAATGACTCTTTTTTTTGTTTTGTTTTGTTTTGGTTTTTGGGGTTTTTTGTTTTTTGTTTTTTGTTTTTTGTTGTTGTTGTTTTTGCGGGGCTATAGGGGTTAAGTGACATTCCCAGGGTCACATAGCTAGTCAAGTGTCTGAGGCCGATATTTGAACTCAGGTACTCCTGAATCCAGGGCTGGTGCTTTATCCACTGCACTACCTAGCTGCCCTGAAATGAATGACTCTTAAAATAATTAAATCTATTTTTAAATATCTTTTTTTTTTGCAGGTCAATGAGGTTTAAGTGCCTTGCCCAGGATCACACAGCTATTGTGTCAAGGGTCTGAGGTCAGATTTGAACTCAGGTCCTCCTGACTCCAGGGCCAGTGCTTTATCCACTGTGCCACCTAGATGCCCCCTTAAATATCTATCAACTATAAACATCAACAATGTCTAAACCTGTGGTGTCAAGCTCAAATAGAAATGTGGGCCTCTAAACCACACACAAGAATCCTTGTAGATTGCATATTGAGTTAGAAAAACACCTATTACCATTAATTACGTGGTAATGTATTTTTATTTATTTTGTTAAATATTTTCTAATTATATTTTGATCTGTTTTGCATCCAATAAAGAGGGTTGTCAGTCCTTTGTGGCCTGAATACTGCCTGTCTGACATCTCTGCCCTGTTCAAAAGTAGAATCAGAGGGCCTCTCTTCTAATCTTGTATACCTCTGCTTGTGATGTTTAAAATCTAAATGTGGGTCCTAATCTGCCACCACCAATCCAGTTATGGATGAAAGCTTGCTTGGTGGTGGCAGATAGAGAAAAGGAGGGTCCCCCTTTTTGTCCAGGACTTTGGCGTGGTGGGGGACTTCACAGGGACTGCTAGGAAAAGCAAGGGTTTCTCTCTGGCTCTACCAAATAGATTTTAACTAGTGTTTTCTATTCTCTCTCTTCACTAACTTTTTTTTTTTGTGAGACAATTGGGGTTAAGTGACTTGCCCAGGGTCACACAGCTAGTAAGTGTTAAGTGATTGAGGCCGGATTTGAACTCAGGTACTCCTGACTCCAGGACCAGTGCTCTATCCACTGCGCCACCTAGCTGCCCCTCTTCACTAACTTCTAATACACTTTAATAAATCTTTAAAAGCCTAAACTCTTGATGAATTTATCAGTAAATCTTAGCCACTTTCCCCCCAAAAAACTGGTGGGGGGGCAGATTAGGACCCACATTTAGATTTTAAACCTCACACTGTACTACTCGCATGAGCATAGGCTAGCTGGTTCCCTTTTCTGCAGCTTGCTTTTCTTCTCTATAAGTCACTTAGACTGGAACATCTTTAAAGTCTCTTTCAACTCTAAATTTTATAGCGTACAAGTTTCAATCAATCAACAAGTGTTTTTAAAGAACATATCAGACACTATATTATGCAATGAATAGTTACAAAAAATTAAACAATCTCTCAAGAAACTTACATCTTAAGAGAGGATATAACAAATATAGATGGATAGATAGAGATTAGACATATATATATATATAAGTATAATATATATAGTAGTATGGTATGTATGCAATATGTATCTATAAACATGTGAACATAAATATCTGTTTATGCATGGATATATATTTGCATGCACATATATTTATGCATGTATACATGTGTATGTGTGCTTATTTATGTTATATATACATAAACATGTGTGTACACATACACACACACACAGTAGTTAGGGAGAGAGGGAAGTTGCAGTTGTGTGAACCAGAAAAGCTTTCAACAAGAAGGTAATGTTTGAACTTTGTCTTGAAGGAAAAGAGCCTTTAAGAAGTAAAGATGAAGAGAGAGTGCTTGGAGTGGGATGGGTGGGGAGGGGTGGGGCACTAATGCAAATTAAACCAGGGACACCTGTGTTCAAATCTTGTTGTGAACCTGAGTAAGGTATGTAACTTCTCAGTAACTCAGGCAATTCTCCATGACGAAAAAGCACCAACCCACATTGATAGAAGGGGTTCCCTTACCTTGGAGTTTCGCAAGTTCCCATGCCATGGGGTGAGTTATTCATGGGGAACTTGGGACACTAATATACTTTGTAGAAGAGGAATCATCAAGAGAATGACCCTTAACATGCTATGGTGAAAAGTGACTTGAATCCTTCCTCTCCCATCTAATACCAATGTGACACTGGGCAAGCCACTTCACCCTCTAAATCTTATTTTTCTTATATCCTCCTGAGGTTTTGGTGAGGAAAGTGCTGTATAGATAGAAGTGCCATGAATATTAGGATCTTCCTGGAATAAGAGGGGAGATAGGAACTAGTGAAAATAAAACATGATTCTGTTGATAAATGCTGAACCCCATGCCTTTCCACAAAGAAACATTTTAATTATATCTCCTGGGTATCATTGAAAAATCCCCAGAGATCATGATTTAATGGAACTAATTTTCCTATAAATAATTCCCCATCCCTTTGTTCCTTTGTAATACTTGGTGGGCCTCTGGAATATCCCTGTTTGCAGGTAGGAAGGGCCATGAGGCATATAATTTCTAAATCCCTAGTATTGGGTTCTTTCTTTGTTTTCCTATTTTCCCAAGTAGAAATGACTAAGATGATGGTGAGTAAATGTTGACCTGATGAAAATGGAGGTTGGGGATAGAGCTGTTCACACACAATTAATAATAATAAATAAAAATCAATAACTAGGATTTGTGTAGCATTTTAAGATTTGCAAAGTGCTGTATATATGTTATACTATTTCATCCTCCCAGGAAGCCTTTGAAGTAGATTCTTTAATTAGCCTCATTTTGCAGACAATGAAATCAAGGCTACTGAGATGAAATGACTCATCTAGGGTAACACAGTAAATGTCTAAGTATGAACTTAAATGCAGGTATTCCTGGCTCCAAGTCCTGCTTTCTACCCATTCTGCCACCTAGGTTCTAAGATGCAATTATTATCCAATTTTACAGATGAGAAATTCAAGGCTTTGATACTCACAAATCTGAAGTAGTATTTCAACTCAAGTCTTCTTGACTCCAAGTCCAGTACTCTATCCTCCTAATGATTATAGCTAACATTTATATAACACTTTATGGTTTCTAAAGTGCTTTACAAATACTATCTCATTTTATTCTTACAATAACCCTGGGAGATAGATGCTATTATTTTTGCCATTTTATTGTTGTTGTTATTCACTCGTTTCAGTTGTGTCCAATTCTTTGTGATTTCATTTGAGATTTCGTTGCTAAAGATATTGGCGTGGGTTTTTTTTTCCTCCTCCACCTCATTTTATTGATGAGAAAACTGAGAAAAACAGAGTTAAGTAACTTGACTTGGGTCACACAGTTAGTAGGTATCTGCAGCCAGATTTGAACTCATGAATATAAGTCTTTCTGACTTCATGCCTGTCACTCTATCCACCAAGCCACCTAGCCGCTCAGTTAAATGACTTGTTCAGGGTCCCATAGGTAACAGGTTATGAATATCAGGCTGAATTTGAATTCTAATCTTCCTGCTTCCAGGTCCAATACTCCATCTATGGCCAGAGGTGAAAAAAAATCAAAACACAGAATGCCAAATATTGGTTCAATTTAGTTCACTTAAATTCAGTTTATTTCCATCAAAACAAAAGCAAACAAATATTACATCCAAGGAACTCTCATAAGTACTGAAAATAAACCCCACAAAAAAAAACCATGAAAAAAAAAACATATATATGGCACAGTTTGTGACTTCAAGTAGCACACATTCTCCTGTAAAGGAAAAAGTATGTCCTTAGTTAAGTAAATACAAGGTAAAATGTTATAGTGGCAAGAGAAGAGCCCCAGAAAAATCAGAGAAAAATTGTTTGTAGTTGGGTGGATTAGGAACACTTTACAAGGGAGATATCATTTTACCTGATTCCTTAGGGAAGAGAAATTATGTGAAAGGTGAAAATGATAAAGAAGAAAATTCTCCACTTGGAGGATGTTTTGTATCAATACAAAGGAGTAGGAGATGGCATGTCATATGTATGGTTAGCTAGTAGTCTAGTTTTGCTAATACATATGCTATTATGTACTAAAGAGAACAATATAAAATAAGGCTAGAAATATAGAGCATGGATAGATGGGGAGACATTAAAAATATAAAAGTGAGTAGGCTATATTTTATCCTATAATCAATAGAAAGGTCTTCAAATGTTTTTAGGATGAGAGCAATGTCAAATTCAGGAGATCTGGGTTTAGATTTGGTTTATGCGATTTATTAAATATGTGATATCCAGCAAGTCACTTTATTTCTCTGAACCTCTTTCCCCTCATCTACAAAATCAAGGCATTGGACTAGTTGACCTTTTAGATCCTGTTTAGTTCTAAATCTACGATCATTTGAATGGATTCACTTTTCCAGCGTGCTTTACATTTGGCAAGATGCTTCTTCATAACAGTCTTGCTTTTTTTTTTTTTTTCCTGAATGACTTTACTGATAAGATTTGGACTAATTTTCTTGTACTATATCACACCTAGGTGGTAAGTATTGTCCTCAGATCACCTTGGGTGCAGTCTATCTTCTTTCTTTGATGTCTTTTTGACCAAGATTTGACTGACCTAAGTCACATATCCTAAGACTTCATTTTAATATATTCCACCCCACCCCCATCATGATTGTTATTTGATCCACCACCACAATTATGAGGGTATATAAACTGTGAGTTCACTGCCATTTTGAGACATACATGACCATCCTTTCATTAATAACCCATTAATCTTATTAATAAAATGATTAAATTATGCAGAAACTATGTCTCTCATATTTTTAATCATCACAGAACCCAGCTATTCTCAATCAGTCTGCTGGACAATAGGTATGTTTGTGGTGGTGATGGTGGGGTAATGGAAGAGTGGTAATGGTTTAAATATGTTTCTAAGCAAAGGATAATGTACAAGGGGAAACTGGCTTAAACTCAATTTAGCCCACATGGTGTTTACTTTGGTGAGTGATTTCTCTCCACTAGGTTCAAGTACTAGGCATAATCCCAAGGATAACATGAGACCTTTAGGCTCAGGGGAAGCTATAATGACTCCTGGATGCCAAAATAAGTGCCTTCCAGTTTGAATTCCTCCATATTCCTCATCTTTGTTTCTGATAGGTTTCCTTGCATCTCATGAAGGGGACTCCAAGATGAAGACAATTCCCAGGCAGAATAGCACTGAAGCAACTGAATTTATTCTCCTGGGCCTAATCAGTCGTCCAGAACTTCAGCCAGTCCTCTTTGTGGTGTTTCTTTTGATCTACTTGATTACTTTGACAGGGAACTTTGGCATGATCATACTGATTAGACTCACGCCTCGACTTCAAACTCCCATGTATTTTTTCCTGACCCACTTGGCCCTTGTTGATCTTTTTTATTCCACTAATGTCTCTCCTCAAATGTTAATTAACTTCCTGTCAGAGAAGAAAACTATTTCCTATATTGGTTGTTTGACTCAATGTTTCATTTTTGTCACCCTGCTCCTTACTGAGTATTATATGCTTGGTGCAATGGCCTATGACCGTTACCTGGCCATATGTAAACCTTTGCATTACAGCAGCAAGATGTCCAAGCCTGTTTGCATCTGCCTAGTTACTTTCCCTTACTTGTGGGGTTCCATGGTGGGTACAATGCAGGTCATCTTGACATCTCGCCTTTCTTTTTGTGGCCCTAATACCATCAATCACTTTTACTGTGCTGACCCACCCCTCTTAATGTTGACTTGCTCTGACACTTACATAAAGCAAACTGCCCTGTTTGTGTCTGCAGGACTGAACCTCACAGGGTCCTTGCTCATCATTCTTACCTCCTACATTTTTATTTTTGCCACTATTCTGCGCATGCGGTCCACTGAGGGGCAGCGCAAGGCCTTCTCTACTTGTGGCTCCCACCTGATGGCCGTCACTATGTTCTATGGGTCCCTTTTCTGCATGTACTTAAGGCCAGCCACTGAGAGTTCTGTGGAACAAGGGAAAATTGTTGCTGTGTTTTGTATCTTTGTAAGTCCCATGTTAAACCCGTTTATTTACAGCCTGAGAAACAAGGATGTGAAGGAGGCTCTAAGGAAGATGACCAAGAGAAATTTTGGCAAAATGGAAAAAACTGAAATTAAAACCATTTCCCAATGAAAAATAGCAATAAAATAAAATAAAATAAAAGCTATTGTGATCCTTCTGAACAATTTATTATTGTTAATTGTTTTATTATTACAGATCCTGAACTGGAAATCAGACTTATGTGCAAGTCCCAGTCAATTCAGACCTTAAGCAAATTATTGCTTTCTCTCTGTGTCTCAGTTTCCTCTTCTGTAAAATGAGCTGGAGAAGAAAATGACAAAGCACTTTAGTAACTTTGCCAAGAAAACCCCTTAAAGGGTCATGGACCGTTGGACATGTATAAAAACAACAAAAATATTTACTCTCCATTGGTTAATGAGTCCTTCCACATTTACTTATTTATTTTTTTAACTTTTCTAGACGTAACATGTTGCTTCCCACTTTGGCTCAAGCCAAACTGGCCTATTTTCTGTTCTATTAATCTAAGGATTTCCTCAACCACTTCCATGGCTTTTCATAAGTTGTACCCATTGTGTGGAATATACTTCTTTCTCATCACGACTTCATAATATTTTATAGCTTCTTTCAGTGTTAAAGTCCTATGGGAAAACAATACATATATTTGTTGATATTCTCTTCCTCCATAATTATCTTTCATTTGTTATTGTTGTTGTTGTTCAGTTGTTTTAAGTCACATGCAATTCTTTTTTATTCTATCTGGGGTTTTCTTATCAAAGAAACTAGAGGGCTTTGCCATTTCCTTCTCCAGCTTATTTGACATTCAAAGAAACTGAGGCAAACAAAGTTAAGTGATTTGTCCAGGGTCACACAACTAGGAAGTGTCTGATGCCAGATTCAAACTCAGGAAGATAAGTGTTCCTGATTTCAGGCCCAGAATTTTATTCACAGTGGAGCATAAGTACTTGGAAAATAACTCTTGAGTTTTATTGTGGCCAAAAATGTTTCTCTCTGGTACTACCTTAGTGATGAACCTATTTAAACATAGCTGGGCAGGTTCTCAGGCCACAGATCTATAGCTCATGACTAGGTTCATACTGGGATTCTTTCTGACTTGGTCAAATTGCCTAGGATCATCACTTTGCTATAGAGATCATCTCAATACCACAGAGAGGTGTCATAGGAAGTATTTTTGAAGGATTAATGTCATTATTACTTAAGCTCTTACTATTTTCTTTGAACAATCTGTAGTTTTCTATACATTTCTCATTTAACTACCTTGGAATTTATTTTGTTATATTATGTGTACAAATATACACATGTGCATATGTAATAGATACATATATAAATATGCATATATATTTACTCATATATGTATACATGCATGGCATTTCCCCTTTGATGACAAAAGTTTCTTAATAGTTGGGATTGACTCATTATCCATCTGTATTACTAGAGCCTATAAGAGTGCTTAATAATACATAGCAAATCCTTAATAAATGTTTTTTAGGGCAGCTAGGTGGTGCAGTGGATAAAGCACCATCCCTGGATTCAGGAGTACCAGAGTTCACATCCGGCCTCAGACACTTGACACTTACTAGTTGTGTGACCCTAGACAAGTCACTTAACCCTCATTGCCCAGCAAAAACAAACAAACAAATAAATGCTTTTTGTTGATGGATTGGTTGGAAACATCCAAGTCCTATGCACATGAACCCACAATTTTTCAAAAGCACCAGGAAATCTGGGGAAACATTCATTTCTCCATGTGGTTGTTCATTCTGAGAACAAAAACCATTTCAAATTTTCCCAATAAGGGGCTCCCCAGATTTCTCAAACCACATCTTTTAATCACATAATCAAGGAACCAATAATAAATTCTTCAGAGAATATTTCCCCAAGGGGAAAATATGGGTATAAAGCTTGTTTCATTACTTCCTCTTCCCAGTGGTCCCAGAGCAAACTCTACCCTTCACAAGTTCCTCTTTAGGAAATCAGGGCTAATTAGTCCTATCTCAGCTTCCAATTTATGAAGAAAAGTTATAAATGAATGAGTTACTGTTACTCAGTTTTTAAATATTCATAAAATCTAAGAATTTTAGACTGTCAGAGCTGGCAGGAATCCATGAAATACTGAATATCAATAAGATAAATAGAATAAATCACATTTTAAACATACCTAAGAGCTCATGAAAACTATAAAGACCCTTTATTTACTCCTCATAATCACCAAAAGAGGGGGATCTTGTAGGTCTTAGTATCCCTATTTGAAGGATAAGGTAAATCAGGCAAGAATGAGACAAAATAGCACATGGCTGGTAAATTTAAGAGGCAGTATGAGTCAAGTATTTCTTGAACAAGCCCAGGGCTCTTTCTGCTTGACTGTGCTGCCCCTTTTCCACTTGTAAGGGACTTTGGAACATAGAATATTACTAGTGTAACTGGTCTTAGAATTTTAAAATACAGAATGGCAAAACTAGAAGGAACTTTAGAGCAGAGAACCACATGGCTGGAAAGGATTTTAGAAGATAAAACATAAAGGTGAAGCTGAAAGGAATCTTAGGACATATAACAGAGAATGGAAGGGACCATAGAACAGAATGACAGAACTGGGCAGGGCCTTACAACAATGTTGGAAATGGAAAGGACTTTGGAACACAGCACATGGAATATTAGAGAGATCATCTAACCTAAGGCTAAGTTCTTTACCATGATCAGAAATCCATATTGTGCCTGCCCTATGGATTGCATACAATTATTAATTGATCAAATGAGAAGATTAAAATGAACATTTTTATATATCAGTTTAAGATTTTTAAAAAAGAACTTTTTTTACATAGTTTCATTTGACTCGGAAAATAACACAGTGAGGTAGGTACTACAGTTATTTGTATTATTATTCCATTTTAAAGATGAGAAAACTAAGGTTCAGAAAAGTCAAATGATTCAGCCAAGGTCCCACATTTAGTTAGTATCTGAGCAAGATTTGAGGCTAGGTGTCTTCTGATCCTATGCCCATGCTTTGTCCACTATTCCATATTCTCTGTCTCAGAGTGACCACAGGTGGCAGTGATTTGTACAATAGTAGGCAAATGGTTATATGATATTCATTTACTAGCTCATATGTATTGGATAATTAGTGAGAAATTTGTGTTATTGTTGTCTTTGTTGCTAAATATGTTAAGGAGGCCACATCTTATCTGAAGAAGACAAGCATGTTGAATGCCAATGATCTAGTACATTTCAGTCATTTTATTTATGGAAGAGAAAACTGAGGAAGGACACAGAGGGACAGAGACAGAGAGACAGAGACAGACAGAGACAGAGACTGAGAAATAGTTAGAGGTGGACAGAAAGGCAGACAGAGACAAAGAAAGGTAGGGAGGAGAAAGAGAAACAGACAGAGAGAGGAAAAGAGAGAAAGAGGAAAGGAAAAGGGATGAGAGAGGAGGGCAGGAGAGGGGAGCGGAGGGGAGGAGAAACCAGAGCAGGGAGAAGGGAGAGTGAAAGAAGGACAACAGATAAAGAAGGAAGATAGACCAAGTAGCTGAGAAAATGAATGTGTTAGAATGAGTGAATGGGAAAAGTAAGTTACAACTGCCACCAGTTAACACTAGATGGTGGTAGAAGCCAATTTTTCAAGGAGGAAGCTAAACAAACTTGGAGGAGGTTGTGGTGGGGCTTTTGTAGCACTGCTGATCAACATGGAAGAATATGAAGGAAACTGATGTTGTTTCCAGAAGACGGCTGTCTCCCTGTTCTTCCACAATTGTAGGGATATTTATACACTATTTTTAATTTACAATGACTGTTGTATAGTAGGGTTGCTTAAATCCTCTTCCCTGTCTTGTTTTTCCTCTCCTTAAACCACTTTTTTTTCAACTTCACCAGAGCTGGTAAATTTTCCTTTGGGGCAGCAAAGTTCAACCATTTTGTAGATCTGCCACTTTTAAACTCCTTTTAAATTTTAAGAGTGTTGTTTTTATTCTTCTCTTTACATTTCTTTCTTCATTTCCTGATTTTTATAATGATGGTTTAAATAAATTTGACTTTTTAAGGATTAAAAAATAAGTTATTTTATATACTTCATAATAATGGCTTATATAGGTTCTAGCTCAGTTTATTTGAACTGATTTATGAGTTCATATTATTGATGAATGATTGTGTTAGAAGAAAAAGGATTTGAATAGGAGGATGAGACAATTCAACACATGGTCAAAGAAAAGAGATCGAACATCTGAAGTTGCTGAAATGCATTACTCCCTCAGTTTACTATGTCCAAGGTCAGAGAAGTATATTTCTAGATATTGTTCAAAGAAAAATTGCTAAATAAAAAAATAAATATTTCTTGTTTCTATTTACTTCCAAAAAACCCATGAAAATGGATGAATGATAGTCCTATATTGATTCCTATGAGGGAAAGGAAAGACATTTATCAATGGCTAGCAAAGCAGTGGCTATTAGCCACAGTCTCAGGAAGATGCAATGCCCATTCTAAAGCTGCCTCTAATTTAAATGTAATAGCAAGAACAGCCTGTGTTTCTGGGTTGTTACTAGTCAGGTGGACAATAAGGAGTGTGTCTTTGAAAAGGAGGGCTTAATCAAGGCAGGCAAAGTGGTACAATGTTGGTAAGACAGGCTATCCTGGAGGTTTTCCCTCAGTTTCTTTCTTTTCCCATGCTTTGATATTCTTGGTAAAGAACATTGGGCAGAACTCTAAAAATTTTCAAGTCTTCAGAAAATAATACACCAAAAGTTCAAGCACGATATTAGTTTCAGCTGACTCTTAGAAAAATACATGTTTATGCTCTTCTCTAGAATCTGTGGGGAATCTATGTAAGCCAACATGGGACCCTCCACATCAGTTATGGCTGTACTTTTTAAAAAAAGCATAAGGAAGAACCAAGTGAAGAAGGTTAAAATTCATTTTTTACAGGAATTATCAATCATTATGCCTATAGTTGTTAAAACTTTGGATCAAAGCAGTGATTAAAAAAAACAAACAAGCAGAATTAGCACATCTTAAATTTTTAGCCATCTCTTGACCAGTTGACTTATAGAACTTTTGGTCATAAAAAATGGTGGAAAGTTAGTAACTGTCACAAGTTAATACCAAGTAATGGTGGTATCTGACAGTTTGCCTTAGTCATGCTTTGGTGGGAAGAGAAGAGTGGTGTTGGTATTTGAAATATTCTGCTCTGGGTCTCTGGTCATACATATGAATTAATCATGGGAAATCTTAGTTCATGAGTTGCTTTGCCTCATATTTATCTTTTTTTTTTTTTTGAGGGGTGGGGAGTACAGGGCAATGAGAGTTAAGTGACTTGCCCAGGCTCATGCAAGTAGTAAGTGTCTGAGGGCAGATTTGAACTCAGGTTCTCCTGAATCTGGGGCCAGTGCTTTATCCACTTTGCCACTTAGCTGCCCCACCTGCTCATATTTCTCAGTAATGTCTTTGGTGTTCTGGTAGAATTTTTAGGATCCTTGAGTACTCTTTTTTTAGAATCTTTAATATAGTATTTTATTATTTTCTTATTAAAGGTAGAGATAATTTTCAACATTTGTTTATATAAGATTTCTAGTTTCAAATCTTTTTCCCTCCCTCCCCTTCCTCCCCTCTTCCAAAGACAGCAAGCAATCTGATATTATTTATATAAGTACAATCACATTAAACATATTTCTGCATTAGTCATGCTGTGAAAGAAGAATCAGAGCAAAAGGGAAAAACCTCAAAAAAGGAAAAAGAAAAAGTAGAAATAGTATGGTTCAATCTCCATCTAGATTCCACAGTTTTTTGTTGTTGTTGTTGTTGTTTTTTAATTTGTAGAGGATTTTCCATCATGAGTCCTTTGGAACTTTCTTGGATCATTGGATTGCTGAGAAGAGTCAAGTCTGTTACAGTTGATCAACACACAATGTTGTTGATACTGTGTACATTGTTTTCCTGGTTCTGCTCATCTCACTCAGCATTAGTTCATATAAGTCCTTCCAGGTTTCTCTGAAATCTGCCTACTCATTGTTTCTTCACGTTGATTTTTTTTTTTAAATTTGTGTTCCAAATTTTCTTCCTCCTTGCCTCCTTCCTTAACCCTCCCTATGGAATTAAGCAATTCAACATAAGTCATATATGTGCAATTATGCCAAACATCTTCACATTACTCAAGTTGTGAAAGAAAATAGACAGAATAACTTTAGCAAGAGGAACTAACAAATACAATTACACCTCAATCTATATTCAAATATCATCAGTTCTTTCTCTCTTGATGGTTTGCATTTTCATACATCATTCTAATAGCATCCTGCTCATCATTTTTTTCACAGTTACTGTTGTTAATTGTATTACCCTTCATCCTATTCCCTCCCTTGATATTTACTCTATTTTTTATCTTCTTTCACCCTATCCCTCCTCAAGTGTTTTGATTTTTACTTCCCCCTCCGCCAATCTGCCCTCCCTTCCTTCACTTCTCCCCTACCTTTTCCCCTTCCCCTCCCATAATAATACTATAATACTCATAGAAGATTTCCTTTTTGGATCTCTTTGAGTAGGTGATCAGTAGATTCTTTATATTTCTATTTTACCTTCTGATTCTAGAACATCAGGACAATTTTCCCTGAAAATCTCTTGGAAGACGGTGTCAAAGCTCTTATTTTGGTCATGGTTTTCAGGTAGTCCAATAATTTTCAAATTATGTTTCCTGGATCTATTTTCCCAGTCAGCTCTTTTCCAAGGAGATATTTCATATTACTCTCTATTTTTTATTCATTTGGATTTGCTTTACTGTGTCTGGGTTTCTCATAAAATCACTAGTTTCCATTTGTTCAATTCTAATTCTTAGGCAATTCTTTTCTTCAGAGAGCTTTTTAATATCCTTTTCCATTTGGCTTTTCAAGATGTAAACTTTTTTCTCATGACTTTCCTGCATCACTCTGATTTCTCTTTCCATTCTTTCCTCCGCCTCTCTAAATCTTCCTTCCATTTCTCCTACTTTCTCTTCACAGTCCCTTTTGAGCACTTCCAAGGCCTGAGACCAATTCATATTTTTTTGGAAGCCTTGGATGCAGGAGCTTTAACTTTGTTATTATCTTCTGAGGAGGAGGTATTCTGGTCTAGCTTGCCCCCAAAGCAGTTTTCCATGGTCTGCTATTTTTTCTGCTTAATCTACTTAATCTATCTTTATCTACTATTTCTTGGCTATTAACTCCTTAAAGCATAGTGCTGCTTTCAGGAGACACTGTTGTGAGCTACAGCCTTGCCCAGGGGGTGATTGGGCTTTTTCTCAGCCTGCCTGGCTTGTGAATAACCATGGCCTGCTTTCTCTTTGACCTGGAAACAGAAGTCTGATTGAAATCTGATTCTCTATGGTCGGAAGTTTGGTGTTCATGTGCCCCTTCCCCACTGGGTCACTGTCCTTCAACTTTGCTTGCTGGTTCACAATGTGGGCTCCCCACCCCAGTTCCATTAGAGGCTGGAGCTATTCCCCCTAAACATTGGACCCCCTCACAGGTTCACTAGCTGAGCTTCAGAAGAAGCAGCTGAAGATTCTGAGGCTTTGGTTGGAGGCACTGCCTGCTGGAGGTTGGTCCTACTCCACCTACTGCCCTCTTCTCTCAGGCTGAACATCAGGTGATCTCAGTCATCTAATTAAGCTGTCTTTGGCTGGAAAAGAGTATCACTGTTCTTATGTGGGTCATGCTGCTCTAAGAGTTGCCTTATTGCATTATTTTTGCAGGTATGTGGACAGGTTTTTTTGTAGCTGAGAAAGTCACAGCCTTTCTTCTCGAGTACTCTTGAGATAAGTCAGTCAGATGGGAGTGCTCAGGCTGGGAAAATTCATCATTGTTATGATGAGTAACAAGATGACTAAGTCAGTTTTGGTTGCTGTATTCCAGTTTTCAGCAATATTGACCAATAGTCATACCTGTCCTTTTTCATTGATATAAGGTGGTAGATTTAGTTTTCAATATGATCTGAAGTGATATTAATAGATACTCTACTGGGAAGTTAATTTTTATTTTGAAGTCTCCATGTCATTTGGAGGTTTGGCAGAAATGTTTAAGCCCTTGTCAAGTCAATAAGTTAGCTAAATTAAAGGTAGCTAGATGGCCCAGAGACCTAAAGTCAAGAAGACCTAAGTTCATAACTAGTGTCAAATACTTAGAAGCTAGTGACCCTGGATAAGTTACTTAAATTCTCTCTTCCTCAGCTTCCTTATCCATAAAATGGGGATAATAATAGCACCTCCTGCCCAGAGTTGTTGTGAGGATCAAATGAAATCATGTTTGTAAAGTTATATCTAAATGCTAACCATTGTTAACCTCATTGTTATTGAAATTAATGGCACAATTATAGAATTCATCCTGCTCCATCTGCCTTTTGCTGGCAAATAAATTCAGTCTGTCTTAAACATTTAATATGCAAATACTATGTCCCAGATGGCAGTTAGGAGGAACAGTGTTTAAAGCATCAGGTCTGGACTCAAGAAGACTTACTTTTTTTGAGTTCAAATCCAGCCTCAGATACTGACAAACTGTGTGAGCCTGGCATGTCACTTAACCCTATTTGTCTCAGTTCCTCATCTGGAAAATGAGCTGAAGAAGAAAAGGGCAAAAAGTCTAGTATCTCTGCCAAAAACAAAAGAAAACAAAACAAAAAACCCAGCAAACCTGGGTTCTAGTCCCACCTCTGACATAATAGTCAATTGGTCAAAAAAAAACCCCAACATATTTATTTAGCACCTATTATTTGTGCCAGTCACTGTGCTAAATACTACAAATACCAGTATAAATTATGACAGCTCCTTCCATCGAGGAGCTTACAATCTAATGGGAGAAAAAAACAACACGCAAAAGGATGTTGAAAAGTTGGAAGAAAAGTACATACTTGGCATGAGGGTATGATGGAGATCTTTAAAGAAATCCAAAAGGAGTGTACTGGTGAAAAGTGGGGAGAAGATTGTAGTGAATCTTCTCCTTAAATAGAGGTTCTGGAGCTCATACTCTATCCAGTCAGAGGGCACAATCAAAGGGGAAGATAGTATTGATGACATGTGAGTACTAGGAAGATGCAATCTTGCAGGACAATGAGATTGCCCAATGATGAGTTTTCTGGGAAAAGAAGACATGAATATAAGGTCCTAAGAATTTGGGTTTTATGAACCTAGGTAGATCATTCAATCTTTTTTATGCTCTAAACAATCTCTTACACCATCAGTTTCAGAGAAGGTACAGATTTATATTGACAGATGAAGTTTCCGTACCATATTCCCTAAACCAAGAGAAATGACACTATCACAATTCCAGTCCCTCTCCTAAAATAGGAAGGCACTGGAAGACAGGCTACAACCTACCTTTTTCTCCCCACCAATTCCAAGCTCCATTCCAGGTAAGCTCCTCATCAGCTCAGTCCAAATACTTCTTTTAACTCACTGGAAGGCTTCCCAGTATTCCCCCTTCTCATGGGAAATATCTTGGTGTTTCCGCTGTCTTCTGTCCTTACATTAGAAATTTCCCCTTAAATTAATTTGTCTAAAAAAGAATCTGATTTGATTGTGTCATTTATACTTCTTAGTCTACATTATATTTTGTATAGACTGCCCAAGGTATCCAAATTCCCAATCACAGCCCTGAAAACAACAGGATATTAAGGCATACGTATAGCTCTATCATGATCTAGTAATTCTGATGTTTTTAGTTTTTATTTTTTGCTATTTTATCATCAATGGTAGGATCAATAACAGTCCTTCAGTGCCTAAACATATGGATCAAGCTGGTCTCATGCCTCTATGGATCTGAAAAACACCTCAGGATTCTCAATATAACAGATATTCAAAATGGCAGCCAAGTGACTGAATTTATCTTTCTGGGCCTGACTGATCAGACAGAGTGGCAATCCATCCTTCATGGTGTTTCTGGTTGTATACCTCATTACCTTGATAGGGGATCTTAAAATGGTTACATTGATCTGAATTATATCTCACCTTACTTCTTTGGTTAGCCACTTTTACTTTGTGTATGTGTCTTATTTCATTAATGTTACATCCCTCATGCTGACTCACATCTTATCTGAGAAGAAAACCAATTCCTCTGTTGCTTGCTTGACCCAGTGTCACTTCCTCATTTCCTGGTCATTATTGAGTACTTCATGTTGGCTATAATGGCCTATGACTGCCACATGGCCATCTGTGGTCCACTACTTTATAGGAGCAAGATGTCAGTGAGCACTTGCTTCTGGTTGATCACCATTCCTTGTGTTCATGGCTCTCTTGTAGGAGTGACCTGCAGAGCAGTTCACCTTGACATCTCACCTGAACTTCTGTGGCCCTAACTCAGTGAACCATTTCTAATGTAGCTTATTCCACTTTGTTGGTACTGAGCTGTTTTAACACCTATGTCAAGACCTTAGGAGGATCTTTAGAAAAAATATCAAAATAATGAAAAGAAATACAATGCCTACCCTATCATAATGAATAAGCACAAAGAAAGAAAAGCAACTCCCCAGGAAAACTGACAAAATGCATGGCTTTTTTCTAAGACATAGAAGTGTATTGAAGAAGATCTCAATAAAAATGGAATGCAACCAAATGGTTGCATATAACAAGTATGGCACAGTGGGAAGATCAATGAATGTAAAACCAGAGAGCCTAGGTTTAAATACCACTTACTCATTATTTTGTGTAATCTTAGTTGTATCATCTAATCATCCAAGGCCTCAGTTTTATCATCATTAAAATGAGAGAAGTGGACAAGATATCTTCAAAGGGTACTTCAGTCTCTGAATATATGATCCTATGAATATTGGTAATGATGGTGATGGTTTTCTTTAGATTAAATAAAATGTTTCATGTTAGAACATGGGGGAAATATCATCTAAAGATGGTGTTTCCTTGAGAAGCTTTTTTTGGATAAAGAGTGAATCTTCTAAGCATCTTTAATTTATGTTGTGTACCTTGATACAGAAATATGGTCCTGTATTTCCAGTTGGTCAGTGCCTAACTTGATCTTTGCAAATACTCTTAGGAATATACCAACTTGTTATAACTCTTTCATCATCTAACTCAGGAATCCTTCTCTGAAAGCAAACTTTTCAACATGTGCTAGCAAGAAGCAACAATTTGTCCCAGGGGCAGCTAGGTGGTGTAGTGGATAGAGTACTGTCCCTGAAGTTCAGAGGTCTGGAGTTCAAAATCTCATCTCAGACACTTACTAGCTATGTGACTCTGGACAAGTCACTTAACCCCAATTACTTTCAACATCCAGGGCCATTTTCAGTCATCCTGAAGTATATATTGCCACTGGACCCAAATGGCTCTGGAGGATAGAGTGAGGTTGATGACATTGCACAGCTCTGCCTCACTTAAATCTAATTCACTTCAAGTTCATGACATCACCACAATGTCATGGTCTGCTTTGAGAATGAAGGGTAAACAACAATAACTCCTCTTTGACCCAAGTTCCCAGCATACCCTCACTTTGTGAGCCAGTGTGTGTCCTGGGAAGAGTACTGGACTTGAAATCAGAAGAGAACTGGGTTAAAATCTCAGCTTTGGCAGCTGATAGCTGTGTGACCTTGGGGAAGTTATTTTATCTCTATGGGGCCTAATTATATAGTTTGAAAAATATGTATTGTAAATAATTAGTTACACTAACCACATCATAAGTGTTTTGTATATCCTTTTTTTTATGAAAAAGAAATCTCTCTTTATTTGACTATAAGAAAATGCCAATGCCCATTTCCAAGCAAAGTCAAATAATATTAACAAATCCCATAAAGTACCTTGGAACCCAATTTCTGAATAATGCTTTCCCATTCACTTTTTTTTAGTGAGGCAATTGGGATTAAGTGACTTGCCCAAGGGCACACAGCTAGGTAAGTATTAAGTGTCTGAGGCCAGATTTGAACTCAGGTACTCCTGACTCCAGGGCCGGTGCTCTATCCACTGTACCACCTAGCTGCCCCTTCCCATTCACTTTTAAAAATGTATATATTTATTTAAGTTTTCAACCTTGGTTTAGATAAGATTTCCAATTTCAAATTTTTTCTCCCTCCCTCCCCTCCCTGCTCGCCTCCCCTAGACAGCAGGTAATCAGATATATAACATTAAATATATTTCTGCATTATTCATGTTATAAGAGAAGAATCAGAGCAAGAAGGAAAAACCTCAAAAAAGAAAAACAATAGCACCCAAAACAAAAGAGATAGTATGGTACAATCAGCATCCATATCCCACAGTTTCTTTTCTTTTCTTTTTTTTTCCTGGATGTGGAGAGCCTTTTTCATCATGAGTCCTTTGGAACTTTCTTGCACTGTTGGATTGGTGAGAAGAATCTAGTCTATCATGGTTGATCAACACATAATGTTGATGATATTGTGTATAATGTTCTTCTGGTTCTGCTCATCTCACTCATCATCAGTTTATGCAAGTCCTTCCAGGTTTCTCTAAACTCCTCCTGCTCATCATTTCTTATAGTAAAATAGAATGCCATTAAATTTATATACCACAACTTGTTCAGACATTACCCAATTGATGGGCAACTCCTCAACCTCCAATTCCTTGCCACCACAAAAAGAGCAGCTATAAATATTTTTGTACATGTGGGTCCTTTTCCCTTTTTTATGATCTCTTTGGGGAAAAAAACACCCAAAGTAGTATTGCTGGGTCAAAGGGCATGCACAGCTTTCTAGCCCTTTGGGCATAATTCCAAATTGCTCTCCAGAATGGTTGGATCAGTTCACAGCTCCACCAACAATGCATTAGTGTTCCAATTTTTCCACAGCTTCTCCAACATTTATTATTCTCCTTTTTTGTCATATTAGCCAATCTGATAGGTGTCAGGTGGTACCTCATAGTTGTTTTAATTTGCATCTCTCTAATCAATAGTGATTTAGAGCATTTTTTCATATGGGAATAGTTAGCTATTATTTCTTCATCAGAAAACTGCCTGTTCATATCCTTTGACCAATTCTAAATTGGGGAATGACTTGGATTCCTATAAATTTAATTTAGTTCCTGATATATTTTAGAAATGAGGCCTTTGGGGCAGTTAGGTGGTACAGTGGGTAAAACACCAGACCTGGATTCAGGAGTACCTGAGTTTAAATCCAGCCTCAGACACTTGACACTTACTAGGGCAACTCACTTAACCCTCATTGCCCCACAAAAAAAAGAAAGAAAGAAAGAAAGAACGAAAGAAAGAAAGAAAGAAAGAAAGAAAGAAAGAAAGAAAGAAAGAAAGAAAGAAAGAAAGAAAGAAAGAAATAAGGCCTTTATCAGAGTATTGGCCATAAAATCGTTTCCCAGTTTTCTGTCTGCCTCCTAATTTTGCATGCATTGCCTCTGTTTGTACAAAAACTTTTTAATTTAACATAACCGACATCATCCATTTGTTTTGTATATCTGAAGGCACATAGCCAAAATTTACATATACATGTGAATTATTACCAATACGTAAGTATCTGTTTTTGTAGAGCTCATAGGGCATTCACATTATTGTCAGTGCTGCTGAGAGTCAGATATTATATTGAAAACATTTCAGTGTTATTTTTATAGAAATGTTATATGACTGAATCACCATTAATAGGGAGTTAAGTTATTCTCCCATGTCTAGAATGAACTGTTCCATCCACCTCTCATTTCAACTCTCTTGCCTCTTGCTTCATCAACAATTTCGCACAATTTCAATGTTAGGTTTAGAAGTAGATTCTAGGGGCAGCTAGGTGGCACAGTGGATAGAGCACTGGCCCTGAAGTCAGGAGGACCTAAGTTCAAATCCAGCCTCAGACACTTAACACTTGCTAGCTGTGTGACCCTAGGCAAGTCACTTAACCCCAATTGCCTCACCAAAAAAAAAAAGAAGAAGTAGATTCTAGTCAACAAGACCAGTGACCTTAACTTTGCAACTCCTACTCCTGTAGCTATGCTGTTATGATCAATGAGTTCATGAAGACAATTATGCTTAGGCACCTATTGCTGGCCAGCCCTAAGCAGGTTTGACATTCCTCATATGTCTGCTTCTAGCCATTTATTCTGTTGGTATCCTACATCTTATGATCATAATCAAAACAGATATTTTAACCTCACCTTAGAGAAAAAGACAAATAAGACCTATCTCTGCCCTGTTAAAAAACAAACAAGATAAAACAAACAGAATGCAAAACACTGTTGTGAGCTACAGCTTGGCCCAGGGGGTGATTGGGCAAAACAGTGCCCCATGTTTTTGGCTTTAGCTTCACAATTTTACCATCCATTCAGTGGGTGGATCTGTAGAGACCAGAGCATAAGAACATTCTGATTCAATAGCTATGCAGTACCATATCAATAGCTAGAGAACTCCCACCCACCTGTTGATGTTTTTATTCCTGTTTTACATAATCAATGGAGACCAAGGAATTCATTTTCCTCAACTTCCTTTTCTTATAATTCCCATTCTCAGTCTCTTTGATTTCCAACTCAATCCCTACATATCCCTTCTATAGTAGCCTTTGAAATTCCAATTCTGTAATGAACCAACTTGCCTTCATTCTGGACCTTTTCCTTTCATTCCCCATCCATATACTTTTGTTTTTGCAGGGCAATGAGGGTTAAGTGACTTTCCCAGGGTCACACAGCTAGTAAGTGTCAAGTGTCTGAGGCCAGATTTAAACTCAGGTCCTCCTAAATCCAGAGCCACTGCTTTATCCACTATGCCACCTAGCTGCCCCCTCCATCCATATCCTTTTTTTTTTTTTTTTTGGTGAGGCAATTGGGGTTAAGTGACTTGCCTGGGGTCACACAACTAGTAAGTGTCAAGTGTCTGAGGCCGGGTATGAACTCAGTTCCTCCTGAATCCAGTGTCAGTGCTCTATCCACTGAGCCACCTAGCTGCCCCAATCCATATACTTCTAATTACAAAGACTGTGCCTCACTTAGATGACACTCCATTCCTAGCCATCATCCCAGCCCTGAGTGTACCTTTTTTCATAATCCCATACCCATATCCTTAGGAGGAGTCAGAAACTTTGGGCTCCCCACTGTCACTCCCGGACTCACCCATTGCTGGCGGTCCCTTCTCCTTTAAGCTTCACTCTACTAATAATTTTCACCCTTTTACAGGTCACACCAGTAATTGGATCCCAGGTCAGTCTCCCTTTTTGGGACCTTCTTAATTTTTCTCACATCTTGGCCCCTTCTTAAAGTTTCAATCTGCTGATATTTCACACCTCTCCAAGCACCCTATAATCAAGTCATATTTAGCTTCTTACTGTTGTTCACCCATGAAATTTCATCTCTGTGCTTTGCGCTGGCTGCTCAACATATTCAGAATGCTCAATCTCCCAACCTCCTACTTCAGAATCTGACTACCTTTAAGACTCAGTTAAAGTGACACTTTCTCCTGGAAACTTTACTGCCCCCCCTCCTGCAGATGAATATAGTTTATGTTATATAAACGAGATGAGTGAGAGAGAGAGAGAGAGAGAGAGAGAGAGAGAGAGAGAGAGAGAGAGAGAGAGAGAGAGAGACTGACTCTCTTCATTGAATTTAATTTCCTGCAGGGCAGGGAATATTTTTTCTGCTGTTTCTTTGTACCACCAATGCTTAGCAAAGAGTGGTAAATTCTAAGTGCTTAATTAATGCTTGTTCATTAATTATTTGACTAACTGATTTTTTAGGGAGTTCAGTACATGTCTCAATGTCCTCTTCTTCCCAACTGCTGTTCTTATACTGGGGGATTTCAACATTCTTAGTGATGTTCCCTCAAATATATCAACTTCCAAGTTCTTTAGTGTTCTTATATCCCACTCCCCTCCAATTCATCCATGCCCAGGGATGGTGACACCTCATATACCAACATAGCCTCCTATCGTTCCATCTCTCCAATGCCTCATCCCTCTTAAACCATTCTATTCTCTCTTCTTCAACCTCAGATCCCTTTATCTTTCAGAATTTGTCTGATCTGAATTATTTTTTGTCCCTTCCCAATGTAATTGTTATATGTAATCAAGACAATATTATACTATTCTCTGTTTTCATATGACAACAACAACAATAACAAAAATTATGTTACAGGCAACATGCTAAATGCCTTATAAATAGTATCTCACTTTATTCTCACAACAAGTCTGGAAGCAAGTTGTTATAATTTTTCCCATTTTATCGACCCTTTGTTATATCAGCCACAGAAAAGTTAACTTGTTTATGGGCTACTGGTTGATAGGTTAAGAAAAAAAAAGAAAAAAAAGAAAAACATTATCATGTCCTCCATGAGTTCTAATTCATTAGGAAAATTAAGGTTGGTTCCTCTTGTGAATATCATTAACTAAGTAATCTCTCTGCCATGTCTTCATGGGACACTGAGAGAAGCTAATTGAACCCCAGAGATTCAGCCCTAATGTGATAAGGGTCTCATAAATATCATTCAATTGCCATTATGTTTCTATCCTCCCGGAGAGATTTTTCTCCTTTCACAGGTAGGGTTTGAAATTCTGTGAGTTCTAGAATTCATAGTAAATCATATACTCCTCTTCTTTCAGATTTATTTTGCTTTTGTTTCAGGTAGGAATTGTAGAATGGGAGGTGATGAGGAATATCTTGGTGATGTGGGTTGTATTGGTCAGAAAAAAACAAAACAAACAAAAACAAAAAACCACCAACAACTAATTGTGTAGTGGAAAGTATCCTACAGGAACTCTTGGATATGTCCCCATCTTTCCCATACTAGTTGTGTATCCTTGGGAATAGTATTTAATGTGTGAAATTTCACTTGCAATATGCTTATTCTAATACTCCCACTACTAACTTCACTCAATAGTTATGAAGAACTCACTATAATAAGCTTAAAGTGCTATACAAGTGTGAATTACTATCCTTCTGTAAGAAGAAAAAAAATGATTTCTTTGCAACCTAGAATAAAGATGGTGGGAATTTAGACTCTTCCTAAAAGAGCATTTCTAATACTTCTGTCGCTAATTAGACACAGGATCTTGGGTTAATCATTTCACATTTGTGAATTTTTGTCTCCTTATGTGTCATATGAGGGGATTGAACTGAATGCTATCTAAGATCAAGCCAATTAATTTCAACAAACATTTACTAAACTAGTGACATGCATCAGGCACTGTGATATGACAGAAATTTAACAATCTCAGCCCTCAAGGAGCATATATTCTACTAGAGGAAATATATATATATATATGTATATGTATATATATTCTCTATGTTTATATATATATATACATATGTATATATATATTCTCTATGTTTATGTATATATATATATATATATACATAGAGAAAGGGAAGACCATGTAATTTTGAGGAGAGCAGGAATAATTAAAACTAAGGAGATCAGGAAAGACCTCTTTCAGCAGGAGGGGACAGCAGGTCTGTATTTTGGAGGCAGAAGTTAGGAGAGAGAGAATCCAAAGTATAGAGATAATCCTAGAAAAATCATGGAAATGGGAGATGGAATGGTCCTTAAGATTATAACAAATAACCTCTCAGTTACTATGTGCCAGGAACCATACTAAGTACTGAGGGGGGAAAAGACAGTCCCTGATCTCAAGAAGTTCTTGAGAAGTTCCAATTGGGGAAACAACATGAAACATCTATGGATGACCAAGTTATATATAAATAAATTGAAGCTAAAAAGAGGGAAGGGATGAATGTTAAGCGTTAGTGCCTGTGGAATTGGGAAGGCTTCCTTTAGAAATAGGGCTTTTAGCTTGGATTTGAAGGAAACCAGGAAAGCCAGGAGGTGGAGATGAGTATGGTCAGTATTCCAAAAATGGGAGGCAGGAAGTGCAAATATAGGGAGTCAAGATGGTTTGTCAAGAATACCAGTGTAGGGGCAGCTAGGTGGCACAGTGCATAAAGCATTGGCCCTGGATTCAGGAGGACCTGAGTTCAAATCCGGCCTCAGACACTTGACAGTAGCTGTGTGACTCTGGGCAAGTCACTTAAGCCTCATTGCCTGGAAAAAAAAAAATAAAGGTTTATTTAAGAAGACCAGTGCAGCTGCATTGCAAAGTATGTGTGGATGGCTGGATAATGTGTAATAAGACTGGAAAGGTAAGAGGGGGAGCAAGTTTCAAAGGATTTATATTCGATCTTGGAGCTAAAGAGAAACACTGGGATTTACTGAATGGAATGGGTGAGTGACAAGGTCAGACCTGAAACTTAGTGACTGACAATAGCATACATGGAAGCTTATGAGGTCAACAAATTGAAAATAGTTTGGAGAACAGAGACCAGGATAAAGCCTTGGAGAATATTCAGCATTGTCCAGTATGACCCAGACCAAAATGTAGCAAAGCAGACTGAGAAAGCATTGTCAGATAAAGAGGAGAACCAATAAAGAGTAGTCATACACACCCCTAGAGAAAAACCTGTAGAGAAGTCAAGGAAGATAAGAACTGAATAAAGATAATTGAATTTGCTAAGGAAGCAATCATTGGCCAATTTGGAGAGAACAATTTTGACTGAATGATGAGGTTGGAAACAGAGTGTAGGAAGTTAAGAAGTAAGAAGAGAGTGAAAGGAAAAGAAGTAGAGGCATTGATTGTAGACAACCTTCTCAAGGAATTTTGCCACAAAAGAGAGGAAAGATATGGAATGATGGTCCTAACAGACATATAGCATAGTAGGTTTTGTTTATAGCAATTTAGAGAAAATAATTTCCCACCAAGAAACCTGCTCTAAAGGTTTTTTTTTAATTAAAACAAGTTTCATGCTCTGATAACATATACCTTATTGAATAATTTCAGTCAAAGATGACTAAAAAATAAATTGTAAACCAAATTTCTGTACTAATAGAAGTGAATGAAGGGGAAGCTAAGCAAGGTAATATTTATTTTTTATAAGAAGTACTGTCTGGGGGCAGCTAGGTGGTGCAGTGGATATATCACCAGCACTCGGATTCAGGAGGACCTGAGTTCAAACTGACACTTCCTAGCTTTGTGACCCTGGGCAAGTCACTTAACCATCATTGCTCTGAAACAAACAAACAAACAAAACAACTTTCTAAAATTTTAAGCAAATTTGGATTTTTCTTTGTATTTTCTTAAATTCTTGTTAGACTTACTGTATAGGCCTAAATATTAAAGAACTAGTCAAGGCTATTGAGGATAGCCAAGTGCAACAACAACAAATAAATTAGGACCTCTGTGTGTATATTTGTGTGCTGTGCAGCCATAGATGGCTCTTATTGGCAGACATAAAATTTGGAGGAATTGCAAGCACATTAGATGACAAAATCAGCATGCAAAGAGATCCTGGCAGGTTTGATGGATCATTTAGTATTAATTGTATTAGATGATTCCATTGAAATAAATGGGAATTCTTAAAATTGGGTTCCAAAAACCAAAATTCACTAGTGCAGGATGAAGAAGGCATAATTGCACAGCAATTGTTCATTAAGGATCTAGGGGGCATCTAGGTAGCACAGTGGATAAAGCACTGACCCTGGATTCAGGAGGCCCTGAATTAAAATCTGGCCTCAGAAACTTGACACTAACTAGCTGAGTGACCCAGGACAAGTCACTTAATCCTTACTGACCGACAAAAGCAAACAAACAAACAAATAAACAAACAAATAAAGGATCTAGACATTCGGACAAGTCTGAAAGATCAATGTGAGGCAGGAGCCACCCCTCCCCCCCCAAAAAAGGTGAAGTCTCAAGACTACAGCTTATACATTTTCCAGAAC
Organism: Dromiciops gliroides; assembly: GCF_019393635.1. Taxonomy (NCBI): domain Eukaryota; kingdom Metazoa; phylum Chordata; class Mammalia; order Microbiotheria; family Microbiotheriidae; genus Dromiciops; species Dromiciops gliroides. The sequence continues at coordinate 18,561,829 of NC_057866.1, forward strand.
AAAACTGCTCATGGTAATGTTCAAATTCTCACTTCCATAGCATTTCAATGTTTGCAAATCAATTTACATTTATTATTTTCATTGATCTCCAGTTTATCCCTTTGAAATGGGGGATATTAATCCCTCCTAATTTTGCCATGGAGAAACCTAAGATCAGAAAAATTAAATGTTTTACAAAGGGTCACTAAGCTTATATGTTTGAGTCAGCATGTGATCTCAGAGATTCCTGACCCCAAGTCCAGTATTCTATGCCACAACCTTAAAAAGAAAAATCTAATTTGTGATTTTATTGATGTAAAATAGCAGTCAGTGATTTTGCATTCCATTAAGTGAAGTGCAGCTTCCATAGTGGAGGTGAACAGGTGACAACATTAAACTTTTGGGGAATTTTAAAGAAGTTTGGTTGTAAAATATGTCATTAGGGAAACATAATAAAAAGGGAAGTTGGAATTATCAGGTAAAAACTAGGAATGAGAGGTAGATAGTTGGAAAGTCCCACTGGCATTTTAAAAATTCAGGAGAAAGTGAAGAAAGGACCCCAACACACTGGGAAGGCCTTCTCTGGCCAAATCATGTGCAAATCCACTTTTTGGCATTCAACGGATTTCAAATTTTGACCCCTGCCTAAGTTTCCAGTCTTGCTGATATCTAGGTATTCTTCTAACTGTTGACAGTGGCCTCTTTGCTGTAAGAATCAATCGTGATTCAGGACCCCATCTTTGGCTAAAATTAGAAAGCCTTGGGTGTACCACACCCAGCTCCCTCTGCAGAGCACAGAAATTCTGTGCTCCAGCTGGCCTTGGGTGCCTCCTCTGGGAGTGCCAGCGAATTAGCTTGGGGTGTGTGGGTGGTCGGCCTGAGTTTTCTGAGAGAGAAGGGATTTTTATGAGGAGTGGGGGTACTTAAGTGGGGATGGTAGACAAGCGCAGAAAACCATAGAGGGGAGCTACCAAGCGACAAAGAGGGAGGAAGGAGAGGAGGTGAGAGGAAGCACAGGTGGCGGAGGCAACGGCCAGCCACATCCACAGAGCAAGAGATGCAGAAGGATAGAGAAAGTTAAAGGCAAAGCAGCTGAGTCTGTTCGCCAAGGTTACAGGTTGTATATCCTGCTTTTCTTTGTTTTTATCTCTAAATTTGTTCCATATCAATAAACCGTTTTTCGGTTTTTGTTTTTGTTTTTGGTTTTTTTTTTGCTTTTATTGAAAGGAAGCCTTTTAATCTTGTTTCTTGTTAGTCTGGGAGAAACAGTTGGGGAGGGGGCAGGCCCTTACAGATTGGCCCACACGGGGCTTATTGAACCTGTGGGATCTTTTAAACCCCCCCTTAAAGATTGGAAGCTCCAGCCAGGAGCTTACAGATAGTGAGGCACCTAGGAGCTAACATTGCTCTTCTCACAAAAGACAATCCACCTCTGGACTGTGGATTTTTATTGACTACCCATCATGCTTGGAATTCTCTCCTCATACCTACTACCTGACTTGTCTGGTATACTTCAAATCTCATTTAAAATCTAATATTTTACAACAAGCCTCATTTTATCTGCCATAATGCTTCCCTTCATTGAGTATCTCCAATTTTTCCTGTATATATCATGTCTGTCCACAATGATTTGCATCTTTTCTTGCCATTAGACTCTGAACTCCCTGAAAGCAGGGACTGTTTTTCATCTGGTGTTTTTTATTTGTTTGCTTGTTTTTGTAATCTCAGTCTCTGGCACTATGCCTGACAGATTAATAAATCCTTAACTGACTACCTCACTGACTGAACTATGTTTTTTTTGTTGTTGTTGTTGTTTTGTTTTTTGTTTTTCTTATTTTAGTGTACTAAAGAGAAATCTAAGGAGGGAAGGAAAGTTGTTTTCAATTAAATAAAAGGATGACACAAGGAAGAAAATTTAGACTATTGGGAAATATTTAAGTTTGGCACGAAGATAAATTTCCTCATAATTGGAGCTTTACCAAAATGAAATGGACTACCTCTACCAATGCAATTTCTCTACTTTTGAAGGTCTTTAAGACAAGATTGAACAATCACGTGTCAGGTATATGAGTGGGAATTCCTTTTGGTTTTGGGTTGAACCAGATGCCTTCTAAGGTTCCTTTCTTTCTTTTTTTTTTTTTTTGCGGGGCGATGAGGGTTAAGTGACTTGCCCAGGGTCACACAGCTAGTAATTGTCAAGTGTGTGAGGCCAAATTTTAATTCAGGTTCTCCTGAATCCAGGGCCAGTGCTTTATCCACTACACCACCTAGCTGCCCCACTAACGTCCCTTTAAACTATTAAATTCCATAATTCTGTGATTCTATAATTCCTTTCCTCAATGACAGGCCTTTTGATAATTGAAGACAACCATCTTGTTCCTCTTTTCTTCCTGAGGCTAAAAATCCCCAGTTCTTTCACCTGATGGTCATATGGAAAGATTTTGATGCCAGTTGCCATGTTGAATTCTCTTTTCTACATGCTTTCTAGCTCAGTAACATCCTTATAAAATGTGACACCTACAACCAAATGCAATCCTCTGATATTACCAGGGGTTAATACAGGGAGAATATCACCCCTCTAGGCCTTGACACTTTGCATCTATTCATTCAGCTTAAAAATAACAACCACCTTTTTAGTTGTTGTGATCATATGTTAATTCTTTATAAATTTCAAGATTGGGCAGCTATAGGGGGCAGTGGATAGAGCACCAGCCCTGGAGTCAGGAGTACCTGAGTTCAAATCCAGCCTCAGAAACTTAACACTTACTAGCTGTGTGACGCTGGGCAAGTCACTTAACCCCAATTGCCTCACTAAAACAAACAAGCAAACAAATAAATAAATAAATAAATACATTTCAAGATCATTAAAACTTTGAGTTCTAGAATAAACTGGGTATTTTCAAATACCCAGGAATGTTTATTCTTCCGCTTCTGTATCAGCCACATATAGGAGAGCACAAAGGCAGAGGAAGGCATGAAGGACATGTGAGAGTAAAGTATGACAACTAATGGTAAATGCTCATGTTTACCTTCCCTTCTTACATTCTCAGGTATTAATTGAACAAAATGTACAAGACAAACCACACAGTGGTGACTGAGTTCATTCTCTTGGGACTGACTGATCATCCGGAATTGCAGCCTTTCCTCTTTGTAATATTTTTAGTTATCTACCTCATCACAGTAGTGGGGAATGTGGGAATGATTGCATTGATCAGGAGTGACCCCAAACTTCACACTCCCATGTACTTTTTCCTCAGCCACTTGTCATTTGTAGATCTTTGTTATTCCACCAATGTCACACCTCAGATGCTCGTCAATTTTTTATCTCAAAGAAAAACCATTTCTTTTGTTGGCTGTTTTATCCAGTTTCATTTTTTCATTGCCTTGGTAATCACAGATTATTACATGCTCACAGTTATGGCCTATGACCGTTATGTGGCTATATGTAATCCACTGCTCTATAGCAGCAAAATGTCCAAGAACATATGTGTCTCTCTGGTCACAGCACCCTATGTCTATGGCTTTGTCAATGGTCTGATACAAACCATCCTGATGCTCCGTCTAACCTTCTGTGGCCCTAATGAAATTAACCACTTCTACTGTGCTGACCCACCTCTCATGGTACTCTCCTGCTCAGACACCTACATTAAAGAAACTGCCATGTTTGTAGTTGCTGGTTCCAACCTCACTTGCTCTCTCACAATCATTCTCATTTCTTATATGTTCATCTTCATGGCCATTCTTCGCATCCGCTCAACTGAGGGCCGACGTAAAGCTTTCTCTACCTGTGGTTCCCACCTGACAGCTGTCACTGTTTTTTATGGGACTCTTTTTTGCATGTATCTAAGACCTCCCTCAGAGACATCTGTAGAACAAGGGAAAATTGTAGCAGTTTTCTATATTTTTGTGAGTCCTATGTTAAATCCCTTGATCTATAGCCTGAGGAATAAAGATGTAAAAGATGCTGTGAAGAGAATTATCAGAAGTAAATTACAGGCTAAATAAGACCCTGGTTTAATCATATCTGTGTTTCTCTGATCTTATACAAAACTGGCTCTCAAAAAAAGATTTATTATTGCTTTACACAGATCAAGTATTGAATGAGATTTTTTTTTGGTGCATGTTCAAGAAAACATTGAGGAACAGGGAATTCTCAGGGCCACACTGTCTATGCCTTGTTGAGTTGATTCTCTGTCTCCCCCCACCTTTCTCTCTCTCTCTCTCTCTTTCTCTCTTTCTCTGTCTCTCTCTCTCTTTCTGTCTCTCTCTCTGTCTGAATTGACCAAAGGTCACATTTCATCAACAACTTTAATATTTTCAAGTCACTTTACATATACTATCATTACTAAGCTTAACTACAACTCTGGGAAGGTTTTGTTAATACCTGCTATTTTCCTGATGGGAGACAGGTTTTAGGAAGTTAAGTGACTTACACCATCACATGACTTATAAGACTCTGAGGCAGCATGTCTACTCAAATCTTACCAATTCTTATTCCAGTATTTATTCTATTTACCACTTTTTTAAAATGATCTCTAATTTTATTGGTATAAATAGCTTTAATTTAAGAAATTATCATTACCACAGTTTTGTCAATTGGAGCCTCAGAGAACTACTTGGTATCATTGAGAGGTGAAGGGAAGTACTTGCCACACAGCCAATGTTTGTGAGAGTAAGGACTAGAACTTTTGTTATATCAATTGCCTGGTACTCTATACACTGAACCAACTGCCTCTCTTTTCCTAGCCCAACTCTCTATCCACTAAACCATACTGAATGATCAGAAAAACAAAACCAAATTATTTTTTTGCTGAGTATTTTGGATTCTTTAGGAAAGGCATTGCTTAGTGAATATCTATTTTTACCTATTGGTCTATTGAAAAGAAAGGTCAGAAGGGCACTCTCACAATGAAGTGGAATTTTTTTTTCTTTCAGAAATAAATATGAAAGCCCCCTTGAGTCCATGGGGTATAGATGCACCATTTCTTTGCTGGAAACTGAGGGATAACAACACATATTTATCAAATAACTACTTTGAGGATATCATTATAATAGATAGACAATGGGAGATGTACAAAATTTAGGTAAGACATCGTTACTTCCCTCAAGGAGTTTACTTTCATTTTTGAGTAGGCATCACAGAGCCAGAGGCTAAGAGTCAAGAAGAAATTAATTCCATCCATTGAGTTTGAGGAGACAAGGGATCTGTCCCAATTTTTAGTCCATCTTCATATTTTAGCTCCTGTAATAGACCTGACAGATGAGTGTTTGGTTTTTTATTCTTTAGAGTAATCAAGAGATATCAGGGCAACTGGGTGGTACAGTGGATAAAGCACTGGCCCTGGATTCAGGAGTACCTGAGTTCAAATCCTGCCTCAAACACTTGACACTTACTAGCTGTGTGACCCTGGGCAAGTCACTTAACCCTCAATCCTTAGATTCAGGAGACTTAAGTTTGAATATTATGGGGGGAGTAACCTAAAACTATCTACATGTAGTCTTAGTAAGTGTGGGTCACACCTCATTGTCTGAGCCGTGAGGTTAATTTTTTTTAATAAGCTTAATTTTGAACAAAATTATGTAGACTTTGAAATCATAGGTAATATGTTTTGTGCTCATAAATCTTCTATGTATTCTGCATATATCTCATATGTACTTAGTTACTTGGTGCTGTTTCTCACCATTATAATCTGACCTCCTCAAGGGGAGAGTCTATCTTTGTTTTGTTTTGGTTTGTTTTGGTTTTTTTTGGCAGATACAATGCTGAACATTTCATTGACATTATGATGAACATCTTAGGAACACCGAGACCAGAACAAAAAGTCCACTAGGAATGATGCCATGGAGTGTGAACTCTACTTGCACATGTTTGGGCATGGGCCAACCCTATGGTACTACCTGTGTTTTTGTTTTTTGAGGACAGTTTTGAAAAACTACAGATATTTGTGACCAGTATTCCTCTATGTTGAAAGAGAGAGGCTTAAAGAAGTTTACCAACTAGCTGTGTCTTCAGCTGGGAAGAATATCAAAAGAAAAAAATGGTGACAAGATGCTGTTGATGTTCATTGTCAGGACCTTTTATAAGTCTTATGCACTACTAAGACATCTGGGCCTTCATAGGACACAAAACTGTTCCATACCTAATGGTAGAGAGGCTAGATAATTCGCCTATTCACAAAGTGCCCAATGATATAAGCAGAAACCCAGTAAAAGAAAATTCACCATAATCACTTATTGTCATGTGGTCAGTTGTTCTAAATGAGTAGACTGAGGCTGGGATATGCTGACCTCAGCAGAACTTATGCAAAAGAGTATTGGCAACCAGTTACACAAAGACTGCCTGACCCAGCTATGGAATAAGAAACAGACATTTCAAAAGAAGAAGATATTTACAGTATGTACCTTAATGCACCACAGTGCAAGTAATGGGAGATGACTTACCTAGTGGAAACAACTTTTTAGCTATTATTTTTGACTTGTGTAGAAGCTACTTGGGAACAGACAATTTCCTTGGAGCATAGTAACTCTCCTAGGCACCTGGGGCCCCATATAAAGTTAGATTAAAGAGAACAAGACTATAGTTCTAGTGAAGATTAAGAATAGCCCAGGGGCAGCTAGGTGGCGCAGTAGATAGAGCCCTTGAGTCAGGAGTACCTGAGTTAAATCCGGCCTCAGACACTTAATACTTACTAGCTGTGTGACCCTGGGCAAGTCACTTAACCCCAATTGCCTCACCAAAAAAAAAAAAAAAAAAAGAATAGCTCATATATTGGACTAACACAGATATAGGGATAGATAGAAAAGTAGGTAATAGGAGAGTCAGGACTATGTGCTCTAAGACCACACTAATTCACAATGGCCATGATGAAATTTTGGAAATGGTTATATCACACGTTTTTGTTTGTTTGTTTGTTTTTGTTCAGTCATTTCAGTCCCATATGACTCTTCATGACGTCATTTGGGCATTTCTTGACAAAGATACTAGGGGATTTGCCATTTCCTTCTCCAGCTCATTTTACATATGAGGAACTAAGGCAAATAGGGTTAAGTAACTTGCCTGGGGTCACACGACTAGAAGTATCTGAGGCCAGATTTGAACTCAGGAAGATGAGTGTTCCTGACTCCAGGACCCATGCTCTATCTACTGCATCATGTGGCCAGATGATAATGTTAGTGATTACTTTGATATATGCCTGTATTGTAACTGTGGTTGTACATACATACCAGTGTTTTTTCATACATATACATATATATATACACATACACATACACGTACACGTACATGTACACATACACGCACACATACACATACATATACACATACATATACACATACACATACATATACATATACATATACACATACACATACACATACACATACACATACACATACACATACACATACACATACACATACACATACACATACACATACACATACACATACACATACATATACATATACATATACATATACATATACATATACATATACATATACATATACATATACATATACATATGCAGTGTTTTTTCATATATACTAGCGTCACACCGCTAGTAAGTGTCCAAGGCTAGATTTGAACTTACAAAGAAGAGTCTTCCTGACTCCAGACATAGTACTCCATCCACTGAACCACCTAGCTGCCCTAGACTAGAGCAAATTTTTACTAGTTATAATAGAGGTCAAAGCAAGACTTTTACAATTTGAATTAAAATGATTTGAAAAGGAATTATACCCAAGAGACAGAATTATGTACTGCAAATAATCATGGATTTAAATCATGATTTCATCATTCTAAGTCTTTGCTTAATAATCCTCTTAGTATCTATACAACTTCCTGACTTTCTAACATAAAAATGTAAGAGCCAGGCTCTGCACATTTCTGAAGGAAGTGTCTGCACTGGTCCTGCTGCTGCTTTCTTAGGATACTAAGTGTTGTTTTCATCCAGGATCTCAGGGACAGCATAGATTGGAAACATGTAAGCTTCTAGTGCTCTCAGAATGTGGTGATTTGGGGCAAATCAGAATTACTGCCTACCTGTTCTAAGCTCTTTAAGTTCTTGACCTGGGTTTGGGCCTAAACTGTATTCTCTGGGCTTGCCTTCTTTGAAGTTTCAGTATACTGCTTCTGGACTCAGCCACTCTCAGCCAGAGGGGAAATCCTGCTATATGAGTGTGTGTAGGTTTCCCTTTTGTGCTCTGGTCATTATTCTGAAGGCTTCAAACTGGACTAGAAGTTGGAATTGAGATGCTGCACCATTCCTAGGGTCCAGACTATGAGCGGTTATTTGCTTCTCAACATGTTCCTTGTTCACTCAATAGCTTTTGAGGTCTTTGCTCTTTACCCCAAAATGTCACCTATAGGTGCAGGTGCTTTCTTCAGGCTACCCTGGATCTGTGACCCAGAACTGAGCAATGAGGAACAAAGCTGTCAGCTGGCACCTGTTCCCAAACCTGTATGAGACAGCTTCAGTCATCTCTCAGTCCCTGGGCACTACTAGAATGTTCCTAGCATACTCCTGTACCAGTATGCACAGACCTCTACATCTGCCTCTCTGTGCTAACCTGTGGTGGAAAAAAGTGACTCACTATGACTCTTTCTTGGATGTGCTAATTAGAATTGATTATGGTTCATTTTCTAGCTCTGTTTAAAGGAGTTTAGTTTCTTTGTTTTGTTTTATTTTTGAAAAAGGAATGTGGGGAGGAACTTACTGAAATTCCTTCTGTTCTTGCTGTACTCCACCATCTTGGTTCTCCAGACATACATAATGTAATTTTTTTTTCATTTTGCATAAAACCTTGTACATAATAAACTCTTAATAAATGTTGAATTAAATAATTGAACTGAAGAATTAAAAGGTATCCACATCAATAAAACACATGTGATAAGATATTCATTGCCCTTTTATGTGATTTATTTAACACTTCTTGTGTGGCAGTTTCCAAATTTTAAAATAGCCAAAGAAATTGTTGGAATCATAGGAAGTAATATGGAGAAAAAGAACTCTTTCTGTTTATAAATACTCTTTTCTTCGTAAGAAGCCCTATTTAAGTCATGGCATGAATCAGATTTTGAGAGTTCGAAGGGATCTCATAGATCATCAAGTACAACTCATACCTGAATATGATTCATCTCTACAACATTACCAATTCATGATTTTCTAGCCTCCATGTGAAGAAGTCCACAGATAAGGAAGTCACTTCCCCTTTCTACTTCAAAATAACTCTAATACTTATTTATGAGATTTTCCCTTCTGTCTAGTTGAAATCTACCTCCCTTTCACTTACAGTAATTGATCCTAATTCTGCCCAGTACAGGAATCTAATAATATGAAAGATGTCATCTTCCTTGTTGTTGCATGATCATTTCAATCATATCTGACTCTTCATTACCCCATTCGTGGCTTTCTTGCCAAAGATACTGGAGTGGCTTGACATTCCTTTTTCTAGCTCATTTTACAGGTGAAGAACTGAGGCAAGCAAGGTAAAGTGACTTGCCTAGTGCCACACAGGTAATAAATATGTATTTTTTGTTTTTGGCTAGGTAATTGGGTTTAAGTGACTTTCCCAGGGTGACACTAATAGTAAGTGTCAAGTGTCTGAGTCCAGATTTGAACTCAGGTCCTCCTGACACCAAGGTCGGTGCTTTATTTACTGCACTACCTAGCTGCCCACAGATAGTAAACATCTGAAGCCATATTTGAACTCAGGTCATGCATAATGTCCCCTAGCTAGGCAGTAGAAGAGTAGAGTTTGGGGCTTCAGGAATGTTTTACTCACCCCTCTGATTACCTCCCTTGAAACCCTCTAATGAGATTATCACACTAACCCAGGACCCACCCACCCCATTTTAGTAAGGACCAACTTTTGAGAGATAGGAACTTCAATTTTCACTTTTCTCAATCTGCTTCTCTGAAAATTCTCTTCATTGCCCCTTATTCTGTCCTTCTGAAATAGGAAAGAAACCATTTCATACAATTAGAGTTCTTCAAACAGATCAAGTGTAGTCATTCCTCCTGGGAAAGCCCTTCTAGTATGTCAAGTGAATTCTAATGTCCCACAAAATCTTCTCTTCTCTAGGCTAATAATCTCAATTTGAATGTGTTTAACTCATCCCTTAGCAAGAGGGGCAGCCAAGAACACCCTCTTGTAAAAATCAATTAATGAATCAAAAAGTATTTATTAAGCAAATAGAATTTTCAGAAAAAATGAACCTGAATTGGTACCTTTAGCCAAAAGAACAAGTATAGAAGGCCTGCCCTGCATACATCAATACTTGGTTCCTGGCTGCCCCTAAAAGTGAGTAGTAGCAAGGTTCTTCTACAGTGTAGACAATGAGAGGGTGTTAAATTAAGAAAGAAAATGATCTGATTGTACAAGTGTATGGTTCTTAAGACAAATCTCTCTGGCAAGTCTGGCTTCAATGCCAACAATTCCCAAATCACAGATAATTGAGGGGAAATATACACAGCCCTGATTCCTATTTCTGCCAATATCTCCAGGGGTTATGTAGTACATAATAAGTTCTATGTGATTTCTTGGTCCTTTTGAGACATAAGTTCTTCAGGGAGCAAATCCAGTTTCTCAGACACAGATATAAATGCTTCTATATTTTATAGGCTGGGGAGATTCAGGCAGTTTTTTTTTTCTTTTTGTAGGGAAGTGTGGACATTCCATGTCTCCAAGAATCCAAAGGCTTTTTTTCTTCAATTGCAGCCTGATCTTCATGAGAAGGACATTATGTGACAGGTGAAGATTAAAGTTTGCTTTGGAATGAGGTGCAGTTGTTAGAGTAGCAGCTGCTAGCTCTCATGGACTATGAAATACTCTGGGTAAAATTGGTTAAACTGGTCATTGATCCTTAGAAAACCTATTTCTAAAGACTTAAAATGAAAATAAGCCTAAAATATTGAAAAAAATTACTTGATGATGTCTTCAGGGCCATAATTAGAATAACTATCTGGAATGATAGGACAGTAGAAAAAAGTAGAAAAAAGAAAAAATTAAAAGTGTTGATTCCTGAAAAGGAGATGGTGAACTGGAAGCTGAGATCACTAAAATTGTTATTACTATATTTAGAGATAGTAATTCTGTATATTTATCTATTTAAATGAGAAAAGAAAAAAGGAGGAGAGAGGGGGTATGGGGGAAAGGAAGAGGAGGAGGAGGAGGAAGAGAGAGAGAGAGAGAGAGAGAGAGAGAGAGAGAGAGAGAGAGAGGAGGGGGTGAGAGCATCACTTCATTGGCATTTAATAAATTATTGCTGACTGATCATCTACCATTGTTGGTCAAGGAAGGGGGAAGGGGATGAGTGAAGCTAATTATCAATATTTTACTTTGAATTTTCTGTAGAAATGAGGAAGGAGTGTCCAAGATGTTAGTCACTGGGTTGGTATTAACAGGAATATTTTGAAACATTCCATAAAAAAAAAGAAAATACCTTTGTTGAGAGATTAGGCCAGAACTGAGGTCATTCCTATCTTCCCTTTTCCCACCAAATGTAATGTATACATACAAAGTCATCTAATGCAGAGAACACAGAATTTGGGAGCAGTGAATCTGGGTTTGAATGCTGACTCTGCTGCTACTTGCTACAACCTGTGTAACTTTAGGGAAATCACTTCAGCTCCCTGGGATTCAGTTTCTTTGTCTGTAAAACAAGGAGCTTAGATACTTGATCTTGAAGGTTTATGGAACATGTCTTCCAATTAAAATGAAATCCATGGAATCACCCAATAATATTTCACACCTCAACTGTTGCTGAGAAAATGCTTTAAAACTATTGAGTATATTCCCAGCTGGGATCCCATTTCATCATAGAAATCAGCCAATGTAACTTCCACAGGCTCAGAAGATATCTGATTTGCCTAAGGACATACAACTAGTAAGACTCAAAACTAAATGTCCAAAGTACTTTCAATTGCTCCCAGCTGCCTTTATGGTTAGAGTAGAATGTACATAAAGGAGGGAGACAGAGATCAATGTACCCATTTACACAGAGCAGAAGGAAGGCTCACAGAGGCCAAGTGTCTTACTTAATGTCAGTAACTGAGTTGGGATGTGAAGCCAGACAATTTGACTTCAAATCCTGAACTCATTTCTCTGTTACAAAGGGGAAAAACGCATAATGTCATACACCATGAGATATAATTAATTGGAGTCTGGCCTCTAAGTTGAGCAGAAGGGAGAGATATGGGGACTCTTTCTTGCTAAGAGTAGAAATTAGAAGGAGATGTTTCTCTAAAATCTTCCCTAAATTATTTTCGGGGTGCGGGGAGGGGGGAGAATTTAGAAGCCTAGTTTAAAGATTTTACGTGTCTCAAAAGATTTGGTGAAGAGTGGTAGAGTTAAATAGATACACTTCTCCTGAAAATAAAATATTTCCCCTTTTCTCAGAAAACTTTATACTATTCCCATTCTTATCATGCCAAAACTATCATTCCTCTCTTCCCCCTACTCCACCAACCTCATCAGAAAATCAATCAATGGGACAGAACACTGTCACCACTGTTGTTTATTCCTGTAATAACACATTAGTATATTTTATAATAGTCCTGCATATGCCAAATCTAAGTTTGGGGACTAGAATTAGCTGTTTCCAAGGACCATTTCCTTAAATATCCTAAAAGCTTGTAAGGTTTTTTTTTTTTAAGCACTTTGACACTATAAAAGGAATTCAATAGAAATGGAATTAGAAGATTAGGGTTAGTAATATCACTCTTCCATAAAGCAGTCTTTTAAATGATTGAATACTACTATCAATGTGCTCTTCCCCAGTTAAATATTCTTTGAAATAATCTTCATGGGATGAGGTTATTTAGAATTCTGTCTACCCTCCTGTTCCTAAAATATGGTTCATAGAAATTAATAAAATAATCCAGCTATGTCTTCACCAGGTACAATTTTCTTCTAAGTATTGGACAATATAGAGGATTTTGGATATAAAACCATTTACATTCAATTCTTTGGCTTCCATACCATGTTATTGATAAATAATATTGAGTTTGTTTATTTATTTATTTATTTATTTTTATATTGATGGTCACTTTATATTTTTTTGCATAAAAATATTTTATTATTTTCCAGTTACATGTAGAAATAGTTTTTAACATTTGTTTTTATAAGACTTCTAGTTTCAAATTTTTCTCCCTCCCTTCCTTCCCCCCTCCCCAAGACAGTAAGCATTCTGATATAGGTTATATATGTACAATCACATTAAACATATTTCTGCATTAGTCATGAGAACATTGTACCCAGTATCAACAACATTGTGTGCTGATCAATTATGATAGACTTGACTCTTCTCAGCAGTACAATGGTCCAAGATAGTTCCAAAGGACTCATGATGGAAAATGCTCTCCAAATCCAGAAAAAAAGAACTATGAAATCTAGATGCTGATTGAACCATACTATTAAAAGTATTTATTGCTACTCTATTTTTTATTTTTCTTTGTTGAGGTTTGTCCCCTTGTGCTCTGATTCTTTTTTCACAGCATGATTAATATTGAGTTTATAATCATTTTGAACTTTCAGATCCTCAAATGAAAACTCTCTAAGCCATTCAATGTTTTGCTGCTTAAAAACAAAACCTTAGGATTCATCTTTTTGTGTATTTCTATTTGTGGTTATGTATAGGTGTGCATATGTATGTGATTAGAAGAGAAGGCCTAAACAAATAGAGAATGACAGTCTGAAACACAAGAGGACTTTGCAAATTTCTTCAAAATGAACGGCAGTGTGTTTAAATGTACTAATACTATATTTGGAGGCAAAAGATGGACATGAAATTCAAGATGTTTTTACTATGTCATATTACACAGGTCATACAATTCTCATGGGTCTCAGTTTCCTTCTTAGTAAAATCATCATAATAGTACTCACTGTCTCTGTTGCTTAGGGTTGTTAAGAAGAAGATGTTTTATTAATTGCAAAGAGCCATATTACATGATCTTTATGTATTTCTCCTTTGTTTCCATTGATCTCAGAAGATCACAGAGATTCAGAAAAATGATGAGCAAAAATGGCAGCACTAAAGTAACTGAATTTATTCTCCTAGGACTCACAGATCGTCCTGAACTACAACATATCCTGTTTGTGGGTTTTCTTGGAATCTACATTCTGACCCTGTTAGGAAACTTTGGAATGATTGTGTTGATCAAACTTGAGCCTCGCCTTCATACTCCCATGTACTTTTTTCTTACTAACTTGGCTTTTGTAGACTTGTGCTATTCTTCCAATGCAACTCCCAAGATGCTGGCAAATTTCTTATCTGAAAGCAAAACCATTTCCTTTGCTGGTTGCTTTGTGCAGTGTTACATTTTCATTGCTTTGTTACTTACTGAGTTTTACATGTTGGCTGCCATGGCCTATGACCGTTATGTTGCCATCTGTAGCCCACTGCACTACAGTGTGAAGATGTCCAGGAGAGTATGCATCTGCCTGGCCACTTTCCCCTACATCTATGGCTTCTCTGATGGTCTTCTCCAGTCTATCTTGACATTCCGTTTGTCCTTCTGTAGATCCAATGTCATTAACCATTTCTACTGTGCTGATCCCCCTCTCATCAAATTGTCCTGCTCTGACACATATGTCAAAGAACATGCCATGCTCATCTCAGCAGGGTTCAACCTCTCCAACTCTCTTGCCATCATTCTCATCTCCTATGCCTTCATCCTAGCAGCCATCCTTCGCATTCGCTCAGCTGAGGGAAGGAGGAAGGCCTTCTCCACCTGTGGTTCTCATATGATGGCTGTTACTTTGTTTTATGGGACTCTCTTCTGTATGTATGTAAGACCTCCCACTGATAAAAGTGTTGAGGAATCCAAAATCATAGCTGTGTTCTACACTTTTGTGAGTCCTGTGCTGAACCCACTCATCTATAGTCTGAGAAACAGAGATGTGAAAGCAGCTTTGAGGAATGTGCTCAGGAGGAATCTGATGAAGAAGATGGTTTCAGATATGTCATAGACCTTACTCATTTGAGTCAAATAGCCCGGTATTTGGAGACATTGGATGGATAATGTGTCTACTATGCCAAAGTCTCAGTTTCTACATGAGGGACAACATAAAGATTATACAAAATCTCCAGATTTGTTGTACATTTTAATTCATTTCACAACAGATTTTCTATAAGTAGCAAGGAAACTTCCCTTGAAAAAACAATTTCTGGTAAAGTTCCTAGCAAAGAAAAATTCAAGTGCTCATAGGGCTTTCTCATATTTTACAATGCATTAAAAGTATTCCTAAAATATGAGTATGACTATGAGAATCCTCTACTCTATGAAAACCTGTGGCTTCATAGGTTTTCATAGAGTAGAGGAAGGGCAAACTTTTCCATTTGGGAAATAAAGTCCTTAACAATTTCCTTCAATTTGGTTTTACAGAATTAATAATAAATATTATGTAACATTATATTATATTTCTTATATAACATGTCCCTTCACATATTCTATGGTCCAGTCAAACTGGTCTTCTGACTTTTCATTTCATGCTATGTTTCAATCTCCTCTCTCCTTTCTTTTAGATGGGATTTTTTTATCCCAGGGAAGCAATCTATGTAGCTCTACCTTTTAAAATCCCATAGTTTTCTTCAGAGTTCAGTTCAGCCATTTCCTCCTTCAGAAGGCTTCCTATTTTCCCACATGAAAGTTTCATTTCCTCCAAAGTCATTTAGTATTTACTTTGCATCTATTTTATATAGGTAGTTTATCAGTCAAGTCAGTTATTCTACTAGGGCTTCTTAAGTACAATATGAAACTCTGAAAACACAAATACAAGTAGAGAGAAATATAGGCCTTCCCTCATAGAGTGTACATTTTAACGTCAAAGGAAATCAATTAAAAGGAAGTTGAAAAGAAGAGTGACACATAACTGGCTTGGGTAGTCAACCAATTAGAGTGAGAGTACACAGGGTGGAGGTTATTTCTTTTCTTTTTTTTTTTTGAATAATATTTTTATTTAAAATTTTGAGTTCCAAATTTTATCCCTCCTTTTCTCCCTTTGCTCCCCCCTCCCTGAAGTAGTAGGCAATCATATGTAGGTTATACATGTGCAATTATGTAAAATATTACCATATTAGTCATTTTGTATAAGAAAGCTTGAAAAGAAAAAAAAGAAAGTAAAAAATAGTATGCTTCAGCCTATGTTCAATCAATATCAGTTCTTTCTTTAGAGGTGGATAGTATACTTCATTTTTAGTCAGTCCTTCAAGATTGTCTTGGATCCTTGTATTGCTGAAAATAGCTAAGTTATTCACAGTTCGTCATTGAACAATGTTGCTGTCACTGTGAACAAAATTCTCCTGGTTCTTCTCACTTCACTAAAAATCAGTTCATACAAGTCTTTCCAGGACTTTCTGAAATCATCTTGCTGGTTATTTGAGGTTATTTCAATATGTACATTCTAAAGCAGGGGTGAGGCTTCAGGATGAAGAGCATAACATTATAAAAAAAGTCGGAAATGCAGGATGGAGAGGCAATACACATATACATGCACACACACATATACATATGCGTGTATACAACTATTAATTTCACACATATAAAATTAATATTTATCCATTTATATCTAACTATATAAACCCAATATAATATAAAATGATAAACCCATATATATGCACTCTTTCATAAATAAATATGTATATATGCATATATTTATATGTATTCTCATGTTGTTTTCCTCACAATAGAATATATGTTCCTTCAGGGGAGGGACTATATAATTTATGTCTTCCTAGAACTCAATAGAGCTCTTAATTAGTCTTGACCTTAATTGAACCGAATAGAAGATCATGTCCACATTTGATATTATACCATTCTTTGCATTGGGGGACTTGTTCTATACTAATGAAATGTTTGGTTTAAAGGATGATCCATAGTGGAACTTGAAAGAGTATTTCAGAACATGATTGCAATGGAAGTACCAACAAAAATTTCCAAAATATCATATTTGAAATTAAGTAATTAAATAATACATCAAAATTATAATATCACAAATCCAATTCAGAATTTTTAGTAAAGATGAATCCACCAATTATTTTTTCTCTGGAGACATTTGCCCAACTGACTCTTCATTCTTTAAAATGGACTAAAACATATTTCAAGAAGGGCCTCAAATTCCCAAGAAGGAATAAGTTCATAGAATGAGATTCATTGAGCATTCTCTTGGTGTCTCAGGCAAGAACTTACTTTTGATCAAATATAGGTCTGTCCATTGGGAAGTTTTCAATTTATATGGCCTGTTTTTATCCCCATTTAGGAAAAAAAGCAGTAGGCTAATGGACACTGTCTGAATGGAAGTTTAGAGATTGTACTCAAGGAAACCAGTGAGAGCAATAGCATTCCAAGAAAATGTAAAAAACACTAAATGAATTTTATAAACTCTGGGTTAGGAGGATTCTGTTCTGGGCATGTGAACACATATTTCAATGTTTACATAACTTGTGACAAGAAATAAGAGCTTTAGGAAACTTTAAGCATTGCAGAAATGGGAGTTAGTGTCCCTAATATAACAGGAAATTCCTTATATTTCATCAGATCCATTGTTCAGTCATTTTTCAATCATATCTGACTCTTCGTGATGCCATTTTTTTTTTTGGTAAAAATACTGGAGTGGTTTGCCATTTCCTTCTCCAGATGGTTTAACAGATGAGGAAACTGAAGCAAAGTTAAGTGACTTGGCCAGGGTCACACAGCTTATGGATGTCTGAGGCCAGATTCAAACTCAGGTAGATGAGTCTTCCTTACTCCACACCCAGCATTCTATCCACTGCACTACCTAGCTGCCCAATACAATTCAGCAAATTCATAACAATGATTAAATTAGTCCTCTCTATCCCAGATTTGAATTCAGGTTTGGTTGATTTAAATTAATTTTTAAAAAGTTGGAAAATAGATGGAAGTTATTCTAATAATAGGAGAGTCAGTTAACTAAGCTAATTGTCATCATATTTATTTAAATTATATGCAGAGTATATTATGCAAAATTCCAGACTGGATGAATCAAAAGCTTGAATTAAGGTTGCCAGGAAAAATATCAAAATATCAGATATGCAGATAATACTACTCTGAAGACAGAAAGTGAAGAGAAATTAAGAAGCGTCTTAATGAGAGTGAAAGAGAAGAATGTACGAGGTAGCTTGAAATTTAACAGCAGAAAAAAAGCCAAGAGCTTGGAAACTTTCTCCATCATTTCCTGGCAATTAGAGAGGGAAGAATTAGAAGTAGTATCCATTTTTAAATTTTTTTAAATTTTAAATTTTAAAAATTTTTTTGCAGGGCTATTGGGGTCAAGTGACTTGCCCAGGGTCACACAGCTGGTATGTGTTAAGTATCTGAGATCGGATCTGAACACAGGTCCTCCTGAATCCAGGGCTGGTGCTTTATCCACTGTGCCACCTAGCTGCCTGAGTAGTATTCATTTTTATATTCATAGGTTCAAAGATCACTGCAGACAGTGATTGTATCCATGACATTAAAAGACACTTCCTCATTGGAAGGAAAGTTATAGACAATCTGGACAACATTCTAAAAGTCAGAGATATCATCTTGAAAACAAAGACTGATGTGGTCAAAGCTCTGTTTTTCCAGTGGCAATGAATATATA
Organism: Dromiciops gliroides; assembly: GCF_019393635.1. NCBI lineage: Eukaryota > Metazoa > Chordata > Mammalia > Microbiotheria > Microbiotheriidae > Dromiciops > Dromiciops gliroides. The sequence continues at coordinate 18,580,418 of NC_057866.1, forward strand.
AGAGAATTGGACTTTCAGTAAAGATGGGCACTGCAGTATTGATGCTTTTTTATTGTGGTGCTAGAGAAGACTTTTGAGAATCCCATGAACAACAAAGGGATTGAATGAGTCAATATTAAAGAACTGTAAGGGCCAAATCTTAAATGGGAAGGGTTAATTGGGAGGCTAGCTGCAATATTGGGACTCAGGAAACAATGGAGGACCTCTAGCCTCCTTTCTCTTTTACACTTCCCCCTCCCCAACTTTTCCTCCCAGACTGATGAGAAACAAAATTAAAAAGCCTCTTTCAAAATGCCCAAAACGGGATTTATTGATTGGAAATAAGGACAAAGAAAAGCAGGAAATACGACCTGTAATTCACCCACTGGACTCAGCTGCTCCATGTCCAACTCTCTCCCTCTCTTCTCCTCCTTCTCTCCCCCCCACCCCACATCTTCTTCTAATCTCCTAGGTTGCTCGCCCCTACTGTCCAGCCTCTACTGTCCAGTGCTCCTTCTTCATCTCCTCTTTACCCCCCAGCATAAAAAAAAAACCTTCTCTCACAGAAAACTTGGGCTGACCACCCACACACCTCAAGTTAACTCATTGGCACCTCCAGGAGAGGCACCCAAGGCAAGCTGGGGCACGGGCTGAAGCAGCTGTGCAGCCACATAATGATAAGACAGGACTCACTGGAAAAGACCCCAATTTTGGGAAAGATTGAATACCAAAGGAAAAGGAGCTAGCAGAGGATGTGGTGTATAGATACTGGCATGGAAGCGAGGAACATCACCCTGGGAATAATTCAGGAGATAGTGGAATATAGTAGGGTCTGGCATGCTATGTTCAATGGAGTTACGAAGATGCAGAGATGATGGAATCATTGAACAACAATCATAATTCGAGAAAAAGAGGAGAGGGGTAGATATCCTCACAATAAAGGGAGCAAACTTACCTAAGGAATCAAAAAAAAAAAAACATTGTTAGTGTAATGGGGAGTTAACAAATACACAGAATGTCTATAATAAATGTATACATGCATACATACATAAATGCATACACATATATAGTGAGAAGGCACAAGAGAATAAAGTTTTGAGGTGATCTACAAAATGTGAATTATCAAGAGTTGCTTACTATATACAAAATATGGTATAGATGAAACACATATGCTAGGAGTCAGAATCACTGTGTTCTAACCCTAGCTCTACCAATGACCTATAGTATTACCTCATTTGAATAACTTCTCCTTTATGGAACTCAGATTCCTTATCATTACTGTGAGACAGGTTCTATGATATCAAAGATCTATTATGTTTCTAAAATCTGAATGTTCTATATATCTTGTGGCATATTCCATGATAATGCTATGTATGAGGTTAAATATGATCCATGATGTAATCTGAAGTGATATTTCAGCCAAAAGGTGAATGTCCCAGGTAAACAGCACAAAAATTCTTTATACATAACTACTTGAAATAAATAAATAAATAGAAGAATGATGCAACATCACACAATCCAACCCCATGTTTACAGTGAAGATGATTTCACCAATTGTGATTTTTCTCTGGAGACATTTACCCAAGTGACTCTTGCTTCTTTGGAAGGGATTAGAGAAATGCTTTAGAGAGAAGAGTCTCAAAATGGCAAAAAGGTATAAGCCATCCACCCAGAATCATCCAAAAGACCTCAGGTGTCTCTAAGAAGATTTGACCCTTGCTCAGGTAGGTTTGTATAATTTGGAACATCATATGCTTCCCAATTGGGAATCAAATTTTTCAGCTATCTGGCCTGTTTTCATTCCTCTGAGGCAGCAATTGGGTGGTAATGGGAGGGGAGGATCATGCCTGAATAGAAGCTCGAAGGCTGTGCCAGTGGAATTGAAAAAGCATTGTTGACATCTCTAGTCAATTCACAAGAAAAAACTGCAAAGGAGAAAATTGCCTTGTATAACTCAACATACATTCTAAGTCTTAGTGGCCTAAAACACATAATCTATGTGATTCTGGGCAAATCACTTAAGACTTTTGGCCTCAGTTTTATTGTTCAGAGTAGGGATTATCATGAAAGTGGTCAGCATAGGGGCATATAGGTGGTACAGCGGATAGAGTGCCAGGAGTCAAAAAGATTCATCTTCCTGAGTTCAAATCTGGCCTCAGGCAATTATAAACCATGTGACCCAGAGCAATTCACTTAACTCTATTTGCTTCAGTTTCTCTATATGTAAAATTAGCTGGAGAAAGAAAAGGCAAACTATTCCATTATCTTTTGCCAGAGAACCACAAATGGGACCATGAAATTTTGGACATGACTGAAAAATGAATGAACAAAAACATCCTCTAAATTAATATATTTGGATGAAAGCAAATAAAATGTCAAGCCAAGAGAATGTACTTGGTCTAAATGCTGATTGGCACTTGGAGGTAGGGGAGAAGGTGGTAATTAGCATGGTTGCTTGTCATTACAAGAGGGTTCTGATGTCTACGTTTGATTTCCATATAGTTTCTGAGACTCAGTAACATGGGCATTTAGAATGCTGCTTATAAAAGTAAAATGACTTAACCAAGATCAAAATGTGATATATTCCTGAAAATAGGAGATAAAACTAATGGCTGAGACAGAGGAGAGTAGGCTAGGGTTAGGGCATTGAGGGGAAAACAGAAGGTTGGAATAGATGCTGGGAGGATGAAATAATTGACTAATTGGACATGAATTAAAGCATGAGTTAAAGTATGAATGAAAGTAAAATTGTATGGGCCCAATAATCCCAATAACAATAATAATCAGTATTCACAAAATGGAGGCAGCTAAATGACTCAGTGGATAAAGCACTGGACCTAGAGTCAGAAAGAGCTGAGTTAAAATATAGCTTCCGACACTCAATAGCTCTGTGACCCTATTAAAGTCATTTCACTTCTGTTTACCTTAATTCATTGCAGAAGAAAGTGGTGTAAGGTGGCAGACAATGCTGTCAGCTGTGCCAAATGTTAGTCAGGGGATTATCCTCCCCTAATTATACCAGTGATAAGGTGGCATACCTTTCAAGAGAATACTTATATAACAAAGAGAGACTCATATCAACTTGGTTATTAATATATTTTATTAGGACTACTTAGCTTAATTGAGTAATTTAAAGAATTGTGCTCTCAACAGGCCAGTTATTCTGGCCAGTAGCAGGACAAAGTAAAATCATGGATCCCTGCACCAACCCCAGGGTAGGTCAGGTATTATATAAAAACAGAACAAAGAAGGCATAGTGCCAGGATGGACCAGGGTCATATGCAAGTTTTCCATTGGGATATTTGGAGCATCTTTTCCTATTTACATTTACTCAAGATAGTTATCATTTTTCTTTATTATCATTATTAATTAATTAATTAATTAATTTTTTCTAGTTACATGTATAGTTTTCAACATTTGTTTTTATAAGATTTCTAGTTTCAAATTTTTCTCCCTCCCTCCCCTCCCTTTCCCCCTCCCCAAGACAGCAAGCAATCTTATATAGGTTATATATGTACAATCACACTAAACATATCTCTGCATTAGCCATGCTGTGAAAAAAGAATTAGAGCAAAAGGAAAAAAACCTCAAAAAAGGAAAACAATAAAAAGTAGAAATAGTATGGTTCAATCTGGATCTAGATTCTATAGTTCTTTTTTTTTTATTTGGAGAGCATTTTCCATCATGAGTTCTTTGGAACTATCTTGGACCACTATATTGCTGAAAAGAGTGAAGTCTATCACAGTTGATCAACATACAATGTTTTTGATACTGTGTACAATGTTTTCCTGGTTCTGATCATCTCACTCAGCAAGGGTTCTTGTGAGTCCTTCCATATTTCTCTGAAATCTGCTTGCTCATCATTTCTTCGCATTGTTTTTTTTTTTTAAACTTTGTGTTCTAAATTTTCTTCCTCCCTCCCTCCTCAACCCTTTCTATGGAATCAAGCAATTCAATATAAGTCATACATGTGCAGTTATGCCAAGCATCTTCACAATAGTCAAGTTGTGAAAGAAAATAGACAGAATAACTTCAGAAAGAGGAAATAAATACAATTATACTTTAATCTGTATTCAAATACCATCAGTTCTTCCTCTGTTGATGGTTTTCATTTTCATATGTCCTTCTTATATCATCCTGCTCATCATTTCTTTCAAAGTTACTATTGCTAACTGTATTACCCTCCATCCTATTCCTTTCCATTGATATTTACTCCATTTTCTATCTTCTTTCACCCTATCCTTCCTCAAAATTGTTTTGATTTTTACTGCTCTCTGCCCCAATCTGCCCTCCCTTCCTTCACCTCTTCCCTCCCCTTTCCCCTTCCCCTCCCACGTTCCCTCAGGACAAAATATATCACTATACCCACTTGAGTGTTTATGTTAGTCCCTCTTTGAACCAATTCTGATGAAAGTAAGGCTCACTCACTCCCCTACTCCTTCCCCATTTGACTCTCCACTCCATAAGCCTTTTCTTGTTTCTTTTATATGAGCTTTTTTAGACCCGTTCACCTCTCCCTTTCCCTTTCTTCCAGTGCATTTCTCTTACCCCTTAACTTTATTTTAAAGATATCTTCATGGTTCTGCTAGGTGACACAGTAGACAAAGCACCAGCCCTGGACCCAGGAGGTCCAGAGCTCAAACCTAGCCCTTGACATAAGCCAGCCAATCCTGCCTGCCCCACAAAAAAACCTGGACAAACACTTTACAGATATCATCCCTTCATATTCAATTCACACCTGTGCACTCTGTCTATGTAGATTCCTCCTCAGCTGCCCTAATACTGAAAGAGTTCTTATGAGTTGGAAATATTATCTTCTCAAGTAAGAATGTAAACAGTTTAACTTTTTAATGTCCCTCATGATTTCTTTTTCCTGTTTACCTTTTTATGGTTTTCTAGGGTCTTGTATTTGGAAATCAAATTTTCTAATCAGTTCAGGTCTTTTCATCACAAATGCCTGGAAGTCCTCTTTTTCATTGAAGTCTCATTTTTCCCCTGAAAGATTATACACAGTTTTGCAGGGTAGGTTATTTTAGGTTATAGTCCCAGTTCCTTTGCCATCCAGAATATCATATTCCATGCCCTCTGGTCCTTTAATGTAGAAGCTGCTAAATCCTGTGTTATCCTGACTGTGGCTCCACAGTATTTGAATTCCTTTTTTCTAGCTGGTTGTCATATTTTCTCCTTGACCTGGGATCTCTGGAATGTGACTATAATACTCCTGGAAGTTTTCCTTCTGGGATCTCTTTCTGAAGGTGATTGTTGGTTTCTTTCAATTTCTATTTTACCTTTTGTATCTAGAATATCAGGGTAATTTTACCCTACAATTTCTTGGAAGATGATGTCTAGGCTTTTATTTTGGTCATGGTTTTCAGGTAGACCAATGCTTTTTAAATTATGTCTCCTGGATCTATTTTCCAGATGAGTTGTTTTTCCAAGATGTTTCACATTGCCCTCTATTTTTTCTTTCAATTGGATTTGCTTTACTGTGTCTTGGTTTCTCATAAAGTCACTAGCTTCCATTTGTTTAATCATAATTCTTTGTCAATTATTTTCTTCAGAGAGCTTTTTAATCTCCTTTTCCATTTGGTTTTTCAAGCTGTTAACTTTTTTCTCATGACTTTTCTGCATCACTCTCATTTCTCTTTCCATTCCTTCCTCTACCTCTCTAAATCTTCCTTCTATCTCTCCTACTTTCTCTTCAAGGTCCCTTTTGCATACTACCAAGGCCTGAGACCAATTCATATTCTTCTTGGAAGGTGTGGATGTTGGAATTTTTACTTTGTTCTTATCTTCTTCTGAGGGTGTATTCTGGTCTGTCTTTTCCCCAAAGATGCTCTTTATAATCTGCTATTTTCTTTGCTGATTCATCTCAAGCCAGAAGTAGATTTCTGATTGGAATCTGATTCTGTATGGTTGGAAACTTGGTGTGTCTGTGCCCCTCCCCAACTTGGCCACCACCACTGGTTTTGCCCCACTGGTTCAGAGCTAGGGTCCTTCACCCCAATTCTGGCAGAGACTACAGCCACTTCACCCTGGCCAACTGCCAAATCCCCTCACTGATCCAGGAGCTGAGCCTCAGAAGAGGCCGCTGGTGCTGAAGACCTAGAAGTATCTGTTCCTGGGTGGGTCCAGGCCACCTGCTGAGCTCTTCTTTCAGCCCAATCAACAGGTGATCTCCATTGCTGTTTCTGGCTGGAAAATAGTCTCACCCTGTTCTTTTGTGAGTTAGGCTGCTTCGTATTTTTGTTTGTTTGTTTGTTTGTTTTTTATGGCATTATTTGGGAGTGAGCAGATGGATTTATCGGGAGCTAGGGGGAATTATAGCCTCTCCTCTGCCATCTTGGCTCTGCCCAGTTTGCATTTTTCTGTGGCTTCACATGTCATTTCTCGTTCTGACCTACAACTATACAACTGGTAAACTACTCTTACCTTTGTCAAGAAAATTGCACATGAGGTCATGAAGAGTCAAACATAACTGAACTGAACAATAATTCATATAACACTTTCAGACTTAAAACATATTATTTTCTTATTAAAAAAATTACCCTTATATAATGTATTAATGTCTGCACTTGACAAAGCAACTGAAGCTTATAGAAATTAAGTGACTTGCTCTGGAGCACACAACTAGCAAGTGTCAGAGTTGGGATTCAAATCCAGATCTCCTTACTCCAAATACAGGCTTTTAACACTATAACACACATATGATGCATAATGGAGTCAGCACCCCAAAAATCCTGGCTGAATTAAATGCTAGTATAAATCTAAGATGGCATTTTATAGAGATAAGTGTAATTTTATACTGGGGTTGAATTATGAGCTTTCTAAATATAAGAGATAGCTTAGTGGTATTGTGGGTTGGTGGGGGGGGCATCCTGGTAGCTTCCAAAATTGAATATTTGATCCCCTCTGCTGGTCCTACACTAACCCGGTCCTTAATTGCCAGCAATACTTTAGAATTTGTACCAGCTCCTCCTTTGCTGTACAGAGTACACGCTGAAGGCACACGTTGTTGGAGGGATCATGGGGATGAGTTGATGGCTGCATCCCGATATCTCATACAACTTTATTTTAGTCTTATGCTCACATCAAGGCTATAAACTCCACAAAGTGTTTCTATTTATAATTTGTTTTATATTCTTATAGGCCTGTTTGAGCCTATTGTAGTGGAAGTGACACTATTAAACTTAGAAGACATCAATCCAAAACCTAACTGTATAACTTATTAACTACATGCTTTCAGAGCCCTGCTTCTAGAGTAAAAGAAGCTGGATTCAAATACTGCCTCTGATACTAACTGCCAGTTTGATGGACAATGACTTCAACTTCCAGTTTTCTCATTCATGAAATGAAGGGATTGGACAAATGGCCTGTTGGCTTTCTTCTAGGTCTAAATGTATGCCTTGTTACCTACCAATTTCTGGGCTTCAATATCTCCTTCTATACAACAGAAAAGTTTGATTAATTGATATCTAAGACAGTTCTATAGTCATATGGAATGTACTCAGGAATGACAAAAGTATGATATAACTGGCAACTAAAAGCAACTATTAAGCACCCACTATTTTCTGTTCATTGTGGTAAATACTGGGAACATAAAGAAAACCAACCAAACAGACAAATAAAATGATCCCTGCTCTCAAGAAACTCAGTCTAATGGCAGACATATATAAAGGATAGTATACAGGCAATATAAAGGATATAACCTCAGTAGGAAGTTGTTCAGATCAAGGAAGACCAGGAATGATTTCTTGAAAAAGTGAAGACTTTGTCTGAGACTTGAAGGAAGATTGGCAAGAATGGAATTAGAGATGAGGATAGAGGGAGTTGGGATAGGAAGCATCCACTTAAAATACACAGTGTAAGGAGATGAAAGTAGATGGAGGAACATGACACCTCTCTCTCCTTCTATCTCCCAGGCATTTACTTTTGTAAGGTTACAATGCTCACAGATTGATAATGACAAGCATTTGAGCAGAATCAAATAATTTTTAGAGCTGGAATTACTATTATAAGAATGAAAATGACCAATTTTTTTCTTTTATATAGCAAAAAAACAGAATCCTTAAGTTTTAAAGAAATTGTCCAAAAATACAACATTAGTTAATGGCAGTACTGACATTGGAACTCAAACTGGCTCCAAGCAAGCCTAATTATATTTAAACTATACTACAACTTTCTCTATTGGGATATATTTCACATAATCATTGAAATTCAGTGTTTGAAGGAAACTCCCAGTCCATTTATTCCAAACTATACCTGAACGTGAATCAACTCTAATACACTTTGCAGGTGGTCTTTGCATGAAGAGGTACCTTTAGGGAAGCAGAATCCTTTAATTAGTAAACCAGCTCAGTTGGCTTTTGAATACCTCTAATCTTTGAGGGAAAAACATTCTAACATTAACCTAAATATGACCTTTGGTTCTTGGTTGTGCCTTCTGTGGCCAATCAGAAGCATTCTACTCTATTGTCAACTTGAAAACTCTTCAAATAGTGAGAGCTCTTATGTGTCAGTCAGTCTTCTCATTTCCATGGTAAATATTCTAAGTTCCTTTGACCATTCCTAGAGAAGCACTCTTTACTTCTCTCCTGACACCTTGCATTTCATAACAAAGTAAAATATTTCACTTTACTTGCTACCTGCCATAATATTGACATACTTATTTTGAAGTACATTCAGATCTCTTAAAATTAAATGGCTAGATTACCATTCCCACTCTATTGTAGATTTATAATTATTGCATTTTTATCATAGTGTAAGACTTTATATATATATATACATATATATATATTCCTTATAAATTTAATAGTATTCCATTCACATAAATTTTCTAATCTTTCTTAGACTTCCGACTTTGTTATATAATAGTGTAGGTATCCTTTGCAGTTTTTATCTGAAAGTTGTATAAGAATGTCATGATTTTTCAAGTCATTTGTCAGAAAAAATGCATAAGATCAGTTACATCACCGGGGAACTTCATTAGACAGCATTCCATAACTTGCCATTAAACACATGACTGCCTTTTTGGTTTATCCACTTAAATTAAAAACATGTTCTGTGATTTTGTTAATATTGATTTTTTTCTCCAATAATGCAAATTCTAACTGATCCATGTCTTTCTATCCTGTGGGGTTCTTGTTCATGTTCTCTAATGTATTTTCCATAGGAGCTATACTAGTGATGAAGCCCTCATTACTTTATCCTAACATTAGAAGTAGACTAGTGGAATGCTCTTGTTATCTATCCAGTTTCTCAGATGCAGGTATAAATGCTTCTCTATTTCACTAGCTGGGGAAATTCAGGCAGACTTTTTTTTTCCTTTGCAGGGAGCTGTGTACATTCAAAACCTATAGGAACCTGAAGACCTTCCTCCTTCCTTCCTAGCCTGATCTTGATGAGGACATTGTATGATCAGGGAAGGACAAGGTTTACTTGGGAATGAGGTACAGTTAATAGAGTTACATCTGCTATCTTCCATGGACTATCAGATACTCTGGGTAAAAAATTTAAAAGTCATTTATCTTTGAAAAACCTATTTCTAAAGACTTAAAATGAAAATAAATCTAAAATACTGCAGTATATTTTTTCTTTAGAATGCATTTAAGGCTATCATGAAAATGATTGTATAAAATAACTGGACAGAATATCATGGGTAGATAAAAAGAAAAAGAAAAATCAGGTGTTGAGTCCTGAAGCGGAGTTGATGAGATGATACACAACTGAGATCATTAAAATTTTTGTTACTACATTTAGAGATAGTAATGAAATCTATCTATCTATCTATCTATCTATCTATCTATCTATCTATCTATCTAAATGAAAGGAACAAAGAAGGGGGAGGGAAGAGACAGAGAGAGGGAAAAAGAAAGACAGACAAAGAGGAAAAAGACAGATGGAGGTGAAAAGAACATTATCATCAGAGGAAACTAATGCTTTCAGAAATTAATTGAATACAGTTAGGTTATACAGTGTGCCAGTCTGAACACTGGAATTCATGCATAGGTTCCCTGACTTCAAACCCAAGACTCTTTTCACTACATCATACAAGTATGAAAAAAAAAAAAACTGTAGAAAGCATTCTGGACTGTAAGTCAGGAGATCTGCATTCCAAGCTTGCTTTTACTACTGATTAATTAATTAGTTAGTTATATGACCTTTTAGGAGTCATTTCTGCTTGGAACTTAATTTTGTGCTATTAGATCACCTCCAAAGCCACGTAGAGTTCTATAATTCTGTAATTATGTGAATGAACTTTAAATGTTCTTGTATGTATATGTGTTTGTATGTCTCTGTGTGTGTGTGTGTGTGTGTGTGTCACAGGCACCTCCTAGGTACTTAATAAATTCTTCCTGATTGTTTGACTAATCAGTTAGCTGTGCTGGTAAAGAGGTGGAGGGGGAGAAATAGAGCTGATTATCAATATTTAAATTTGATTTTTTTCTAGAATTGAGGAAGTTGTGTCTGGGAAGTTAATCATTTCTGTGTATTTTACATGTGCTTGTGTTTAGAAGAAAAAGCCTATAAGTTTAGAGAATGACAATCTGAAACAGAAAAGAATTTTCCAAATTTCTTCAATAAGAAAGCCACTGTTGTTTTAATAGATTATTAATATTATATTTGAAGGCAAAAATCCTACCTGAAAATACAGATGCTTTTGCTATTTCATATTGGTCAGGACTCTTATATCTCATGGGTCTCAGTAAAATTTTAGTAAAACCATCACAATAGTTCTCCATATTCCTTAAGGTTGAAGGAACTATTCAAAGAATTGCAAAGAACCATATTACATGATCTTTAATTCATTTCTTCTTTGTTTCTATTGATGTCAGAAGACCACAGATATCCAAGGAAATGCTGATCCAAAATGGCAGTACTAGAGTAACTGAATTTATTCTTCTTGGAATCACAGATCGTCCTGAACTACAACATATCCTATTTATGGTTTTCCTTGGAATCTACATTCTGACCCTGTTAGGAAACTTTGGAATGATTATATTGATTAAACTTGAGCTTCGCCTTCATACTCCCATGTACTTTTTTCTTACTAACTTGGCTTTTGTAGACTTGTGCTATTCTTCCAATGCAACTCCTAAGATGCTGGCAAATTTCTTATCTGAAAGCAAAACCATTTCCTTTGCTGGTTGCTTTGTGCAGTGTTACATTTTCATTGCCTTGTTGCTCACTGAGTATTATATGTTGGCTTCCATGGCCTATGACCTTTATGTTGCCATCTGTAGCCCACTACACTACAGTGTGAATACGTCTAGGAGATTATGCATCTGCCTGGCCACTTTCCCCTACATCTATGGCTTCTCTGATGGTCTTCTCCAGTCTATCTTGACATTCCGTTTGTCCTTCTGTAGATCCAATGTCATTAACCATTTCTACTGTGCTGATCCCCCTCTCATCAAATTGTCCTGCTCTGACACATATGTCAAAGAATATGCCATGCTCATCTCAGCAGGGTTCAACCTCTCCAACTCTCTTGCCATCATTCTCATCTCCTATGCCTTCATCCTAGCAGCCATCCTTCGCATTCGCTCAGCTGAGGGAAGGAGGAAGGCCTTCTCCACCTGTGGTTTTCATATGATGGCTGTTACTTTGTTTTATGGGACTCTCTTCTGTATGTATGTAAGACCTCCCACTGATAAAAGTGTTGAGGAATCCAAAATCATAGCTGTGTTCTACACTTTTGTGAGTCCTGTGCTGAACCCACTCATCTATAGTCTGAGAAACAGAGATGTGAAAGCAGCTTTGAGGAATGTGCTCAGGAGGAATGGTGAGCTATAATGAGGAAAATTTCACATAAAAAGATGCATACATGGAAGAGCTTTTACAATGGAGTCGAAAATGAGGGAGGTAGTAGCTAATGCATGAGTCTCAGCCTCATTAGAATTGGTTCAGAAAAGGAAGAATTTATATACATGCTCAGTTGTATATAGAAATGAAACTTAGCCAATAAGGAAATAGAATGGAAAGGAGATAAGAAAAATGGTGTGTGGATGATGAAAGGGAGGACATAAAAAGAAGGCCATGGTTAGAGACAAAATAGATTTTTGAAAATGGATAGGACAGGGGGTAGCTAGGTGGCATAGTGGAAAAAGCACCAGCTTTTGATTCAGGAGGACCTGAGTTCAAATATGGATTCAGACACTTGACACTTACTAGCTGTGTGACCCTGGGCAAGTCACTCGATCCCAATTGCCTTACCAAAAAATGAGAAAGAAAATGGATAGGACAGAGGGAGACAGAGAGAGAGAGAGAGAGAGAGAGAGAGAGAGAGAGAGAGAGAGAGAGGAAGAAGAAGAAGAAGAAGAAGAAGAAGAAGAAGAAGAAGAAGAAGAAGAAGAAGAAGAAGAAGAAGAGAAAAATGGATTGGTGGAAATAAACAATTAGTAATAATAATTGTGATGTGAATGGGATGAGTTCACCAATGAAATGGATGCTGATATCAGAATGGTTTAGAAGCCCAAATCCAACATTATATTATTTCCAAAAGATATAATTGAAACAAAAAGACATATACAGAGCTAAAATAAAGGACTGGAGGAGAATCTAATATGCTTCACCTGAAGTAAAAAAGCAAGGGAAGCAATCGTGATCTCAGACAAAGCAAAAGCAAAAATAGACTTAATCAAAATGGATAATCACAGAAATTCATTATGCTAAAAGGTTATATAGACAATGAAGTAATATCAATATTTATCCAGCAAGTTTCTCTGATAAAGCCTCCTTTCTCAACTATATACTGAGTACAGAACTGATAACAGTCAAATTTATGAAAATGGGAGCCATTGACCAACTGATATGTAATCAAAAGGTATAAAAAGGCAGATTTTGTAAGAAATGCAAGATATAATTATAAAAAAATGTTCTAAATCATTATTGATTAGAGAAATGCAAATTAAAACAACTCTGAGGTATCACCTTACACCAAAAAGAAATGACAAATGCTGGAGAGAATAAAAAAATATGTATATTAATGAATTGTTAGTGGAGTAGTGAACTGGTCCAACAATTATGGAAAACAATTTGGAACTAGGCCCAAAGGTTATAAAGCTGAATGTACCCTTTGTCCATCAACTAGGTCTGCATTCCAAAGAGATCAAAGAAAAAGAAGGGAACAAAATATTCTCATCAGCTCTCTTTGTGGAGGCAAAGAACTGGAAATCAAGGTGATGCTCATAAATTGGGGAATGACTGAACAAGTTCAGGCATAAGATTGAGATGCAATATTATTGTGCTATAAGAAATGATGAGAGGATTGTTTTCGGAGGGGTGGAAACATGGCGAAACCTATATGAAATGATACAAAGAGAAGTGATTACTGGGAGATCATTGTGCACAATAACAGCACTATTGTTATGATGATCAATTGTGAAAGACTTTGCTATTCTAATAAATATATTGATCCAAGACAATTCCAAGGGACTCATGATGAAAAAAAAAATGCTATACACCTCCAGAGAGAGAACTGGTGAACTATGAATACATAGAAAAGTTTAATTTTCTCATTTTGTCTTCTTTTTCCTTGAAATGTGGATAATATGGACATATGTTTTGAGTGATGTCACATGTATAATTGACATCATATCACCTGCCTTCTCAATGTGTGTGGGAGGGCATGGAAGGAAGCAAAAGAATTTGCAACTCAATATTAAAAAAAAATGTAAAAATAAATAATGAAATAAAAGCTTTACCAAAAAAAAAAAAGAGGAAGAGGAAAATTACCTACATTCTGAAGATGCTTAAATATCAATTTGGAGCAGCAGGAGATGAGAAGAGTCAAGTCTATAATAGTAGTTACATTAGGTTAATGAATCCTGTTTTAACTCTTTCTGTCAAGGTCTGCTTTTGTGTGTTTTGTGTTTAGCATTTCTTTTGTGTGGGGAAATAAGAAGCTGTCCTATTCCTGGAAACAAATAAACAAACCTATCATACCTGCAGTTGAGAATTATTACAAGGCTCAAATGAGGTAAAGAATGGAAACCACTTTGTCAACTTGGCCACACTGTCTCAAGTTTATGCATTTAGGCTTCCTTTGGTAGATAATGTCATCTGTGTATCTCTCCAGTCCTGGTGAATATAATTCTCTCAAGTGTCTCCCTTTCCAATGGATTGAGTAGCAGATAAACCAAATTTGTGACTTATTATCCTGCTGTAGTGACACTGGACTAAGCAAGGCCATGTTAGAAGGTTACAGGCTCTGGAAAATCATGCCAAACTGGGAAAGTTTTATGTATGGGTTAGATGTGGCACTGTATATTCTGCTAACATCTCTAAGTTTAGACATGTTTATAATCAAAAGGTAAATTACCAAAGCATATATTTCATTTCAGGTATAGTAATTCAAGAAAAAAAAAGAAGGGAGGGGTAAAGATACCCACAATGGAAGAAGTGCCTTCACCTAAGGAATTAAAAAAAGAAAAAAAAAACCTTTTTAAAGTGCAATAGAAGGTTGACAGATACACAGATGCCAAAGAAAGATATGACAGTGAGAGGGACCAAAGAAGAATGAAGGGAAGCTGTTAATCTACAAAATTAACAAAAGTGTAAATTATAGAGATTTGCCTACTAGATTACAAATTATAGTGTAAGTAAAATGCACATGTCCTAGGAATCAGAATCACTGTGTTCCAATCATAGCTTTAACATGAACCCATAGTGTCACCTTGATTGAATAACATCTGAGTGCCAAGCCTCAGATTCCTCATCATTAATGAGAAATAGTTAAACCCTATGGTGTATAAAATCTCTTCTGTCTCTAAAAATGGATAGTTCTGTGTATCTTGTGACATATTCCATGATAATGACCTTTTTGGGATAAAAGATGATCCATGATGTAATCTGAAGGGATTTTTCAGCAAACAACATCCCAGGTGAACACCACAAAAATTCTTCCCACAAACTTACTTGAAGTAAAATGTATAAGTAAATGGCATAGCATCAGATAAATCTCACCTATGTTTACAGTGAATATGCTTTCACCAATTATGATTTTTCTCTGGAGACATTTACCCAAGTGATTCTTGCTTCTTTGGAGGCGATTAGAGAAATACTTCAGGGAGAAGGCCTCAAATTGCCAGAAAGGTATAAGCCATCTACCCAGATTCATCTAGAAGACCTCAGGTGTATCTAAGAAGAGTTTTTCCTTGCTCAGGTAGGTTGGGCCATTTAGAGCATCGTATGCTTCCCAGTTGAAACTCAGCTTTTCAGCTATCTGGCTTTTTACATTCCTTTGATAAAGCAAAGGGGTGGTAATGGGATGGATGCCTAAATAGCAGCTTATAGACTGTGCCAGTGTAAGTGTGGCTGGCATTTCTAGGCAATTCATAAGAAAAGGATCGCAAACACTGAAATGGGGGAAATTGCCCTTCATGACACAATAGGCATTGTATGGTCTAGTGTAGAATTGTAATGCCATTATCCATATGGAAAGGCAATTATTGTCATGGCAGCCATTGAATGCTTACTTTCTCCAAAGTGTGCCAGTCAAATAGCATTAAATTATTTATTTGAATTTACAAATCAGCAGTCTAGACACACATACTATACTCAAAAAATGCAGTCTACATCCTCAATTATTTAATACCACAGGGAAGGTAAATTTTGAGATTAAAGTATTTCTATTTGGAATGTAAAGTATTGAATGCCAGATTTGAATTAGACCCTGAAATGGAATAGAATGTCAACAATAAGAAGGCATCTAGAATATAAAATGCCAGAGACTGTAAGGACCAGAGAAGATAGAACGTCAATGTCAGAATTGTGAAAAAGTATAAAACCTATCATCTTACAGAGAAGGAACCACCAAATGGTCCGAGGCATAAGAGTAGATACTCTATGAGAGTCAATAATCATGGATTTAGAGCTGGATAGGTGTTAGCAAGATATACAGTCTGAATTGCTCATTTTGCAGATGAACAGGTAGCAAGGGAGATGAGAAGGATTCAAGTATGGATGTTCTCATTTTAAACCCAGTATTCTCTTCATTGTACTTTGCTGGTGATAGCAGGGATTCATGTAAAATCAAATGATACAGGAAACCCAAGTGTCTGAAACCAAGGACTACACACATTAGTTCTGGGCTGGACAATTCAGGAAAGGGCTCTGTTGTGTTAGGAAATAATGCTTCCTGGATTGTGCCTTATTACTTCTCACATTCTTGTGTTTTTTATTGTTATGACTGGCATAGCAAAGGAAGACAAACAGCCAGGTTTATTAAGCCTGGGGAGAAGGCAGCTTTTCATAAGATGCTAAGCATTAATTTTCACCTAAGCCTATAAAATAATGGACAACATGCATCCTTGATTGAAGATTTTTGTGAATTGTGGAGTATGGCATGTTGGGAAGGGATTTTGGAGAAATAAAGGAGACTTGACTGAAAGTTTAAAGTAGTCAATTACCTTAGTGACTAGCTGTGTGACCCTAGTTGTCACTTAACCTCTGCTTGTCTCAGCTCTTTCAAGTGTAAAATGGAGACAATAATAGTAACCATCATAGGGTTGTCTTGAGAATCAAATAAGGTAAACATTATAGTGTTTAGTGTAGTGCCTGGCACGTAGAAAGCACTATGGAAAGTTAGTTGTTGTTAATTGTTGTTGATATTGTTATTGTTATTATCATTAATTTTAGCAGCTCCTGTGATTCTAGATCTAGTGTTCTTTCCACTAAATTTACAGTATCTTTGGTTGTCATGATGACTTTGAGTCAGAGGTGTTTTACAGGAACATACGATTCTAGATTTCATCCTGTAAGGGACCTCAGAAAACATTTATTCCTGTTATCTCCCTTTAACAGATTAACAAACTGAGGTCCCATTCTGTCAAAATCACATGAGTACCAAGCAGTAGAGTCAAGATTTGACCCAAAGTTGTGTGAGCCTAAATTTAGTTGTTCTTTCCCCACTGTTCCCCATATTGTCTGTTATTGTGAACTTGCGGAGAGATTAGCAGGATTATGTAGAGATTAGCAGGGAAATCATCAGTATGGAGCCTGGAAGTTTGTAGCCTCCTATCCTCTGAGTATATATCTTTTGAGGAGAATAAGTGAGGTGTCAGACCCAGAGAATGTACTGGATCCAAATGCTTATTTTACCCTGGTGGGGGGCTGTGATTAGCATTTGGATGCTGGCCACCACATGGTACTTCTGATGTCTACCATTTGATTGGATTATAGTATCTGAGACTCAGTGATATGGGCATTTAGAGTACTCCTTATAAAGGTTAAATGATTGACCCGAGACCAAAAAAATAATCTTTTTGTGAACAAAGGAGATAAAATCATTGACTGAGACAGAGGGGCATAGGCTGGAGTTAGGGCTTTGAAGAGAAAACAGAAGGCATGGAATAGCTGCTAGTACAATAAAATATTTCACTGATTGAACATGAGTTAAAGGACGTTAATTCAATGGTAAAGGTTCAGTTGAGATTGATACTACAAGAAGATCAAAACTTTTTCCATAAAGCATAATCCTAATAACAATAATAAATTATATCCTTAATACAATGAAGACAGATAGGTGGGTCAATGGATAGAATACTGCACCTGGAGTCAGGAAGACCTTAGTTGAAATCCAGCCTCAGACAATCATTAACTGTGTCACCCTGGGCAAGTCACTTGCCCTCATTTTTTCTTTAATCTACTGGAGAAAGAAATGGTAAACTACTTCATTATCTTTACCAAGAAACCCCATATTGGGTCATGTAGAACTGGACATGACTGAGTGACTAAAGAACAACAATTAACATAATATTTTAAACCTAAAAAATATTGTTTTATTATTTTTAAACCTTACTTATAGACAGTGTATTATTAACTCCATTTTACAGATAAAGGAATAGAATCATATGAAAGTTAAGTGACTTGCCCAGTGTCACTCAACTAGCAAGTGTCAGAGTTGGGATTTAAATCCACATCTATTAACTCTAAGTATAGGCTCTTAAAACCACACCACACTGTTTTGCTATATGATTAATTTGAATTAATGATTAATAATTTGTATTATCCTTCAGCAAAAGCATTCTCAAGCTCCTCATTATGGAATGGAAGCAAGTCAGGCTTCATTAGCCTGATCCAGTAAAGCCTAAATTCTCACTCTTCCCACCGATCTGGCCTTGAACACCAAAATAGTAATGGATTTTTCTTGTGCCTGTAGCCCATGTGTTACCCCATGCAAAGTCAGAAAGCATCATTATTATTTAGACTAAAATATTCCTACTAATTTCTGAGTCCTGAAAGAATTGGAAAAGGCCATTGGTGAGTCATTTTCATTGATTTATTTCTAATGATCTGGTTGAACAAGAAAGGTATCACAAAATTGGAAAAATCAAGGCAAATATTTCATTTTTTTTAAAAAGAGGAAGAAAATGAAATCCACAACCATAAGTCAGGAAGGACTCATGGCACAGTTTAAGTATCTATTGGTCTTCATACCATTTACAGTAAATGCGTTCCAAGTAGAAGATATAGTGGTAATACAGAAGCCACTGCAAAAAGATGAAATACAGCACATGCATAAACTTTATATATTTGAAACTAAATTTATTGGGATGACATTTATGGATGAAGTTGCCTGGTTCTAGGTCTTAAGACAAAGTACAAGAATGATCTTTGATCTTTGATGGTCTTGGGTACCTGAGGTCTTACAACCAATCCATATTCTCCTAGGTGTTTCGAATTCTTGGGCTTCAGAATTGTGACACTTTAAGTGATAGCCTCTCAAAGTTAGGTTTGTGAAGATGATAGAAATCCTGGGGTGGTGTCTTCTGGCTCCACTTTATGTACAAGAGAAACCCAAGATGCCCACATGACATATGGAATTTTTAATAGTCTCCCTCCCTCTTCCCCACCATATGGCACACACATTTCTTGATTTTGCTTTGGATTCAACAGAATTTTCATTGATGAGTAGACAAAATGGTTATCTATTGTCTCTCATTCCATTTCTATGACTTTGTATCTTTTCGTATTAAGAGGGTTAAAAATGATTTTTACAGGGGGAGCTAAATGGCACAGTGGATAGAGCACCGGCCCTGGAGTCAGGAGTAACTGAGTTCAAATCCAGCCTCAGATACTTAACACTTACTAGCTGTGTGACCCTGGGCAAGTAACTTAACCCCAATTGCCTCACTTAAAAAAAATTATTTTTACGGGGAAAAAAGAGGGAAGAGGTAAAGGATAGAGGAGAAAATGGCCTGACTCATTCCAGATAATTAGGCTGAAGTCAGTGATACTTTTTTATTTTCTTATTCCCAGAGCCAAGGGGGCAACCCCCCTGCAAAAATTGGCTATAACTCTGGACCAGTGAGAACTTGGACAAGAGACCTCATTCCTCAAAGAGCACAAGGGTAGTAAGTAGCAAAATTCTCCTCAGCTAATCCTCAAACTTTGAAACAAACTACATAGATGACAACTTGGCATTGACTCAGGACTACTGTTTAGCACTTTGTAAAGTGTCTTGCATCTATGAGAGGGATAATCAGGCAAGGATGGGGGCCAAAAAAGAGTCCTACTATTAATAATAAAAATTCAAATTTATCTAACTCCTATGTGTCAGGCATTATGCTAAGTACATACTTTTCACCTCATTTAATCCTCACAGTAACCCTGTGAGGTAGATGTGATTCTTAGGAACATTTTACAAATGAGAAAACTGAGACAGACATTCAGCGACTTTGCCAGGATTGCAATCTGGTAAGTGTGTGAGGCTGGATTTGAACTCAGGTCTTCATGACTTGAGGCACAACACTCTATCTACTTTGTAACCTAGTTGACATTGATTCTTGTAAAAGAATACAATAAATTATTAGAGAAATGGGAAGCAGTGATCTCAAAGCACTAACATGATTAAGAAGAGATCACGGGAGCTTAATCTAATTTCTTTTCCTGATTAGCTTAAGACAGCTGCTACATACTTAATAGTGTTGCCACAGTTATGTTTTATCTAAATTTGAGCAGAATGCAAATCTCTCATATCTCTTTATAGAGGCAACATAGATATTATGACCGAACAATTGGACAGTTAGGCAGATTCAGAACTGACTGAATGCTTTGGAAGTCAAGTATTCATTTATGATTCAATGTCAGTTTTGAAGGATGTCTGCCATGTGTGTAGAATTTGCTTATGACACAAAGTTGGAAAGTGCAATATATAATGGATAATGGAGTCAGAAACCAAAAAATCTTGGCAGGATCAGATGCTAGGATAAATTTAAGAACATGAAATTTAACAGAGACAAAAGCAATTTCATACGTGGGTTCAAAATATCAGCTTTTGAAATACAAGAGAAATTTCAGTAGTGCTGTGGTTTTGGGGAGATTTCTAATACCTCATGCTCTCCGGCTATTCCAGTGCTGACCCAGGTCCTTACCCTGCAACCTATTCTCTAGATTTTGTACCAGTTCCTTCTTTGTTGTACAAAGTCCAGGCTGTAGGCACATACTACTGAGGTGGCTCAGGAAGACTAGTTATTTCCTGAACCCTGACCTCTCTGGCAACTTATTCCAGCCTTATGCCCACATGTAGGGTATATACTCCACAACAGTAGTTTTATTTGTGCTTCATGTCATATCCTTACAGACCTGTTTGAATCTAGTGTAACAGAACACTATTGAAGCTAGAAGATATAAATCCAAAACTTAGCTTTCCCACTTATAAACTATCTGCCATCAGAGCCCTTCCTTTAAAGTAATAGGAGCTGGTTTCAAATGCAGCCTCTGATGCTAACTGCCAGTTTGACTTTTTTCACTTCAACTTTCAGTTTTCTCATCTGTGAAATGAAGGGTTTGGACAAATAGCCTGTCAGCTCCATGTAGGTCTAAATGTATGTTCTATTACCTACTGCTTTCTGGGCTTCAATTTCTCCTTCTATAAAACAGAAGAGTTGGATTAATTGATGTCTAAGACGGTTCTACAATTATATGGAATGTACTCAAAAACAAAGTATGTGAGAACTGGCCTCATCGACACATCAAGTCCCCAAGCAATTATTAAGCACCCATTATTTCCAGTCATTGTGGTAAGTGCTGGAAATATAAAGATGGGCACAAAAACAAACTAAAAAAATAGAATGGCTCTACCAGAGACATATATAAATGACAGTATACATGAGACATAAAGGAGATCATCTCAGAGGGAAATTGCCCAGATTAGGGAAAACAAGGAATGCTTTCTTTCAGAAGTATGAGACTTGAAGGAAGACTGGCAAGACAGAAAGTAGAGATGAGGATGGAGGGAGTTGGAATGCGAGGCAGTTGTTTAAAATGCACTGAGTAAAGAGATGGAAGTAGATCAAGGAACATGTCACCTTTTTCTCCTCCTAGCTCTGAGGAATTTTTTGAAAGTCTTGATGTTCTTGGATTGATAATGACAGACATTTGAGCAGATTCATACAATATTTTTAGAACTCAAATGAATATAATAATTATAAACGTGATGATTCCCTTTATTTTACACAGCAAGAAAATGAAATTCTTAAGTTTTAAAGGAATTTCACAAAGTTACATTTCTAGTTAATGACAGCACTGACATTGGAACTTGGACTATCTGTTTCTAAGCAAGCCCAATGATATTTAAACCACACTGCAGCTTTGTCTATTAGGATATATTTCACATAATCACAGAATTCAGTATTTATAGGAAACTCACAGTCCATGTAGTTCAAACTTCATCTGAAGATGAATAGGCTTTATAATACACATGATAAGTGGTTATCCAACCTTTGCATGAAGACCTCCTGGGAGGTCTTTTAGATACCTCTAATCTTTGAGAGGAAAAAAAAAATCATACAATCAAACCTAAATATGACTCCTTTTGCTTTTGCTTGTGCCTTCTTGGCCAATCAGAATCATTGTACTCCATCATCAACATAAAATCCCTTCAAATAGTGAAAAGAGCTCTCATGTTTAATTCAAACTTCTCATTTCCATGATAAATCCTCCATGTTCCTTTGGCCAATCATAACCTGGACTGAATGTGAGGCTCTTCCCTTTCTTGGTTGTCCTCCTCTGAATACTCTCCAGCTTATCAACGTCCTTGAAAACGGTGTCCAGAACTGGACAGACTATTCTAGATTTGCTAAAGCTCAGGAAATTAGAGAAGAATTCCCTTCTCTCTGACACCTTGCATTTCATAAAGAAGTTTTAAAAAAAACCTCACTTTTTTGAGTACCATATCATAATGTTGATATTTATTTTGAAATACTCTCAGATATTTTTAAAATATTTTTTAAATAAGCTACTTTAATACCATTCCTGTTCTAGTGTAGATTTGCACTTTTGGGGGTGGGGGTTATAATCCAAGTGTAAGACTTTATATTTATTTCTTTTATATTTAATCCTATTCCATTTATATACATTATTAGTCAGTCAAGATGTTTCTTCAACTCAACTCTTTTATAATGTTTTGGGGTTTTTAGCAGCTTTTGTTACATGAAAATCATTTAAGAAAATCATGTTTGCCTTAATTTACATTATTTACAATAAAAATGCCCATGATCAAAAGTAGAACCCTGTGGAACCTCACTACCTTTAATTTGACATTGAATAAATGACTGCCCTTTGGGTTTGGCTGCTTAACTCAACTCAACAACTGGATATGTAATCTCATTAATATGATTTTTCTTTCTCCAGTAATTCAGTGTCCAACTGATTCATGCCTACCCATCCTATGGGACTTTTGTTTA
Source organism: Dromiciops gliroides (assembly GCF_019393635.1). Lineage (NCBI taxonomy): Eukaryota > Metazoa > Chordata > Mammalia > Microbiotheria > Microbiotheriidae > Dromiciops > Dromiciops gliroides. The sequence goes on from NC_057866.1 coordinate 18,603,088, forward strand.
TGTCCTCCTATAAGTTTGCCATATGAGCTATATCCAGAGTGGTGAAACCCTCCACACTTTATCCTAACATCACAAGTACAGCAGTGGAACACTCTGGCTATTTGTCATCTCTTACCCTTGCCATTTGAGGAGCCCATCTTCTTCTTGTGCAAATAGTTCCTTTTTCATGGCTTATAATCTCAATTTTTGGTATTCCCTAATAAATTATATGTTCCAACATACTTATCCCCAGCATGTGTTTCTCAATTGATTTTTATGACATATCCATTTTCAATTCTTTATATATTGTTTTTTAAAATATCTCGAAGCCCTATAATGATTCTGGAAGAATATTTGTATTAAAGTCATAAATCTCTGTTTCTAGGTGAATCTTGGAGGCATTAAAGTAAATTCGACATTCCCTATACCATTTCCTCCTCTGATTTAAATTTGAACCCAGCTTATTTTTTAATTTGTGCTATCCATACTTAACTGTGTTATATCTGAATATCTCTATATATCTATCTATTTATCTATCATCTATATATCTATTTCACATATCTCTCATCTATTATCTATGTACCTATCTAGGTACATATAGATTCATATAGATTGACCATATATATATATATATATATATATATATATATATATCCATACAATCTAGATATAGATAAGATTGAATTTATCTAGGATAAATAGATTACTAGATAGATAGAATTGGAATTAAAGTTCAGTTATCTAAAAGCAAGTTACAATCTGTGCAATATAATTTCTTCATCTATAATCATTACAGTGAGGAGGGTCAAATCAAATTCTTTTGAGTGGTTATAGATCTCTTTCAGGAGGCTTTGCAGGGGTGGATGGAGTATGACAGCTAGTGACAAATTCATTTTCTTAAAATGTTGACATCCAGTGGAGTCTGGACAGATATGTGCTGGAGATATTTAGGGTGATTTACTCTTTGTGTAGGGGTTAGACTAAATGAACTTTGCATTAGTAAGATTTTATGAAACATTGCTATGTCTGCATTTTCAATGAAAGTGAGACTAAAGCCTCATTCACTTTGATTCCATATGTTGAATGACTATTATTTTGGTCCTTTATATCCATCAAGCAATTATGTCCTGTTACCAGAGTTCTGACAAGTGAATTCCTATGGCGCCACAAAAATAAAATTAAGTTGCCAGTAAAGAAATATGTATTCTCCATATACTCCCTGTTCCATCACTAAATACTTTTATTTCCTTAGGTGACTCAATTAACCTCCTCTGAGCCTCAATTTCCTTATTTATAAAATAAAGTGATGAGAATCCCTGAACAGCTTATATTAGCTGTTTCTATAGAATAGCATTGGAAATAGTTCTCTTTGTGTGTAAATGTGTGTATGTGAGAGAGACAGAGACAGAGACAAGAACAGAGATGGAGCAAGAGAAAGGGGGGGGTGGATAAAAGATAGGAAAGAGAGACACTCAGAGATTTGTTTCTCATTCTCCTCCTCCATTATTTATTTTAATTCATCTAAGTGGAAAATGCTGATCCCCAAGGAAATGAAGAGAGGGAATTACACACTGGTGACTGAATTTATTCTTTTGGGATTAACCGATCGTCCAGAGCTACAGCCAATCCTTTTTGTGCTATTTCTAGTAATTTACCTCATCACTGTGGGAGGGAACCTTGGAATGATGGTGTTGATAAGGATAGATTCCCGCCTCCACACTCCTATGTACTTCTTTCTTGCTAGTTTATCATGCCTAGACCTGTGCTATTCCACAAATGTCACCCCCAAGATGCTAGTCAACTTCTTATCAGAGAAGAAAACCATTTCATACCCTGCTTGTTTGGTTCAGTGTTATTTCTTCATTGCCATGGTGATTACTGAATATTACATGCTAGCCGTAATGGCCTATGACAGGTACATGGCCATCTGTAACCCCCTGATCTACAGCAGCAAGATGTCAAAAGCTGTCTGTATTCGCCTGATTGCTGGTCCATACATCTATGGGTTCCTCAGTGGTCTGATGGAAACCATGTGGACATATCGTTTGACTTTCTGTGGCTCCAACATAATCAACCACTTTTATTGTGCTGACCCACCCCTCATACGACTCTCATGCTCTGATACCTTCATCAAAGAAACATCTATGTTTGTGGTTGCGGGATTTAACCTCTCCAACTCTCTCCTCATCATCCTTATCTCCTATATCTTCATTCTCGTTGCCATCCTGCGAATGCGTTCAGCAGAAGGTAGACGCAAAGCCTTCTCTACTTGTGGGTCTCATCTCGTGGCAGTGACTGTGTTTTATGGGACCCTATTTTGCATGTATGTTAGACCACCCACTGATAAATCAGTGGAACAGTCAAAGATCATAGCTGTTTTCTATACCTTTGTGAGCCCCATGTTGAATCCCATCATCTACAGCCTAAGAAACAAGGATGTGAAAGAAGCTTTTCGTAAATTGGTCAGAAAAAATGTCCTGTCTAAATAACATAGGTTATTTTGATACTCTGAAGTATCTATGATCTCATCAATTACAGTCTACAAGCTCTGCATTGGTACATATTGTAACCCAGCTTACCCTCCTCTGTCACTTTTTTATCAATGACTTTTCCTAAATTATCCAAAGATAGTTCTACCAATATGCTAAAGATCTTCCTTGGGTTCTCTGATATGAACACATCACATAGGCTATCCCTTTTTCGTCTATCATCTTATTACAGGGATGGTTAATTTCATTTAGTAGCCATATGTCCTTGACTCAAAAACTAGAATCAAAATAAAAACAATGTAGTATTTTTTACAAAACAAATAAAGTAAATATTTATGAAAATTGAGAATTGGATTTGACTTTGACATGGTTTATGCCCAGCATAACTTTACTTTGTTCCTAAACATATGCACGCACGCACACACACACACACACACACAGACACACACACACACACAAACACACACGCAAACACACACACAAACACTTTTGGTCCAATGGAAACAGAGCTGGCTCTGAAGTCATAATTCCTGGGTTTAATGCCTTTCTCTGTCACTTATAACCTATGTGACCTTAGATAACTTAGATAAGTCCTTTCACCACTATAGGACTCAGTTTCATTCTATGGCAAATGAGGGGGTTAAACTAGATGGCTTCTAAGTTCCCTTTGCTCTCTTAATCTATGATACTAGGTGTCACAGTGGAAAGAGCATTGACCTTGGACTCATGAGGACCTGAGTTCAAATCTAACCTCAGACACTTTATAGCTGTGTGACCTTGGGCATTCACTTAACCCTTTTTGCCTCTTCTTCCCCCAAATAATAAATTGATTATCCTGTCACATACATTTCAGGAAGAATGATAAAGAATTTAAAGTCAGAATATTTGGATCTGAATCAACACTCTAATACTAGCAGCTTGAGCTTTCATAAGCTATTTCTCTTGGCCTTGTTTTCCTCATATGTAGAATGAGTAGATTATTATGTAACAGCAAAGGCAGGAATATATCTTGATCAAGACCATTATTTCAAGGTTTCCCTGACTCCTTCAACAGCGATAAGGTAAATCACCAGAAACAACACAAAGCAAATGGGCTATAGCTCAACCCTATTCATAAATGCAAAAATTACAATGTCACTCTCCAACATGTGATTTCTTCCAAGAGTTTCCTTAGAAGGCTGCATTTTCCACATAGATGGGTTTTATTTTTTAAACAATTTTGTTAAGTGAGTTGAAATAAATTATTTCAATGAGTTTCAAAGTCCCATAATGCTCTAAGTACAGTTTAAGGATAAAGAACATGTGCTTAGCATTCAAGAACTGGGAATGTACATGTATACATTGGGTTAGAGGTGGAAACATAAGGCCTGGGGGTCCAAATTTCCTTTTTAATAATGTGGACAGTGAGTACTGTTCTGCACCTTTCCCTAAAGCTTAGGAGGAGTTTTCCTACAATTGCCTAGTAGAGGACAAGCCCAATGCCCTCAGGTTTCCCCCTGATGATGGAGACAGGAATCATGGGAATGCTTCCCTTCATCTCCTCTGAAAAGACACAGCTTCTAACACCAGGTCTTTCAATAATTAATACTGTCCTTGAAAAAGCCCTAAATGAATATTTCAGAAGGAAGAAAAATGAAGCCCAGAGAGCTGAAAAAAAATCTATTTCCTGTCTTCCTTAGTCTCCTGGAAGAACCAAATGGCATAATGTATGTGAAAATATTTTGAAAATTACAAAAGTTCTAAACATAATGTTATTATTATTTCTTGCATTTGGGGGGAAATTTAGAAGGGAAAAGTATTTATTTGTCTTTTGTAAGACCTGGTATTTCAAGAGACTACTGAAACAAAAGTAATGTCTAGTCTGATGGCTACCTTGGGCACTGAGAGCTTGGGACTTGCTTACAGTCACACAGACAATCTGCTGTCCCAGTGGATTGAAAGGGAAGTATTTCTTATTTTAAGGAGTGCTCCCTCTCTCTGTAGGCTCATGGAACAATCCAGAAACCACCATTTCACATCAAATGACCCACAGATTCCAGAAATCAAGAGAAGAAATGAAGGAAATGTGTTCACACTACAGATTCTGCTTAGATTAACAGCCTTGAACAGGGATGAATATAATGTTTGATGCTACTTCCTGAAATGTCACAAAGAAGTTGCAACAGGCAGCATATCTATTGCATTTTAATAAGAAATTTTGTTCTCATTTAATCACAATAACTGAAGGGCCTGTCAGGGTCTGGGTCAGTCATATCATTGGTAAAGGGAACATCCAAATGAGGAAGCTTAAGAAGACACTTTCTCTGCAATTTAGAATCTTGGAGCAGTGGTGTCAGCTCAAACAGAACCAGGATCACTGAACTGTACATAAGGATTCTTGGAGCTGGCATACCAACTTAGAAAACTATATGCTAACATTATCTATGTTTTATTTAATTTTAATTTATTTTGTTAACTATTTCCAAATTACATTTTCATCTAGTTTGACATCTCTGGCCTAGATCACTGAGGGGATTAGTGAGTTGTTCATGGTCACATATTCAGTCTATGTCAGAGGGAGGACTTACCTCAACTCAGGTCTTATAAAACAACAATATGCCACACTACCTATCTTACAGAATTGCTCATCTTCCATATAGATGCATCCATATTTATAGTTACAGGATTTAATATCTTCAACTCTTTCCTCACCTTCCTCATCACTTTTATTTTCATTCTAATTGCAAGCTTGTAAAAGTGTTCAGTAGAATGCAGGAACAAAGGGTTCTTTATATGTACGTCCCATCCCATGCCAATGATGTGCTTTGTGGAACTTGATTGTGTATATATGTTGAACCATCATTCATAAGTCAGTGGAGCAATCTAAAAACATAGGTGTTTTTTACACCTTTGTGAGACTCATGTTGAACCCCATTATATACAGTCTAAGGAAGGAAGTTATGAAAGAATATTTCTGAATTGATCAGAAAACCTATTTATTATTTAAATAAAATAGGATAACAGTTATAGCTACGTATATTCCCATATGGACATCTAGCTGTATCTGATGTAATATGTAATAAGCGTTTATACATGTATATATGGGCAACCAGGTGGTACAATGAATATGGGAAATGAGGCTTGGGGTCAGGAAGACTCATGTAAAGCATGAGTTCAAAGTTAGCTGCAGACAACTACTATATGAGTAACCCTGGGCAAGTCATTTAACCCTGTTTGCCTCAATTTCTTTATCTGTAAAATGAACTGGAAAAGGAAATGGCAATCTACTCCAGGATCTTTGCCAGGAAAGCCCCAAATGGGGTAATGAAGCATCAGACACAACTGAAATAAATGAATAACACACACATATGTATGTATATATGTATATGTGTACATACTTATATAACACTTATTTCTGTGAAACATTTTATACACATTACTTTCAGCTCATCCTTACAACAACCCTTCAGGGTAGATACCACAGGGATTGTTATTTCCCTTTTACAATGAACAACTTGAAATAAGATATGTCTGAACTAACCTGAGAAGCATTAGATAAATTTTCACCTTCAAACAACGTAAAGCCATGCTTAATCTGCTTGCCCCATTCCCTTTAATTTGAGTAAAGTAGAGCTAACAGATCTATAAATGTGTGCCTTGATCTTTGATGTAACTAGGTTGCTCTCCATTCCCCTCATTTCATAACAGAGGAAACTTTTTGCTCACCATGCTGATTGGGAAGAAGTCAATAGCATCCTCTTAATGATCTAGAGAGCTGCAAGAAACCTAAGAACCCACCTTTCATTTTGCAGCTGAGGAGACTGAGGCTGTTTGATGTTATTACATGTCCAATGTCATTTACATAGAAAGCATCAGAAATAGAATTTGACCCAGTGGTGTTTTGAGATGGGCCAGTAAGGCAATATGGTGTCACTATCAATTTATTTGTTTATCAGGGTTATTATTGGAGACTGAATTAGATTCACCAAACTTTCCAGGTACTGTCCATGTCTTAGGCAGAGGTTATACAATAACAAAAGTGAAATAATCCTTGTATTCTTGGAGTTTATATCCTAGAGTGGAAAATGGCACCTATACATCTACGTAAATAGAAGAGATCAATATAGACATAGATGTAGATGCATGTGCTTGTATATAAAGTGCCAGCTTTTAAATATAAATGTGTTGTTCTACATCCTACCCCCAACCAAAATGTCATTTTTATTGATGATTGCTTTGCTTTTATTTCTATAGAAATTGAGCTCAGATGGAAAGATCCAAAATAAAACACATTGAAGTTCTACGGAGATTGGCTGATTGTCCTGAATTGAAGAATATCTTCTTTATGGTGTTGCTAGGGAATTACACACTCTCTCTAGTGGACAATCTTGGGATGACTGTACAGATTAGTACTGACTACAGTCTTCTTGCCTGGGCCTACTTTCTCATCAATAACTTGGCAATTGAAGAACTGCACTGCTACTCAAATGCAATCTCCAAGATTTTGGTGAATATTTTATCTGAAAATATACCCATCACCTTTCCTGGCTACTTCCTAACGGGCTATACTTACATCACCCTGCTTCTTCTGCATTATATCTTTGCTACAATAGCTTACAATAAATGCATGGTGACATACAAGGCAAGCACATATAGCATCATCCCCAAAGGGATCCACATTTGTCTGTTTTCTGCTTTTTATATGCAATGTCTCATACATGGCTTGGTTTAACCATGATTGATATTGAATTTGTTCTTTGCAAACACAGTAGCATGAACCAGTACTTTGAAGCTCTTACCATAAAAATAAAATAATACCCTAAAATGTCAGACCAAAACCAAAACAATGACAATGGCAGTGATGACAACAATAAAATGTGCTCCAGTGGATTTTTGCTTCTTCCAGTTTGTTCAGGAGCACTGTAGTTATCCACATATTCATCTCCTGCCATTGTGTGAATGGAACATTCTGAGGGAAGGAAAAAAAAAACTTTTTTTAAACCTAAGAGGTATCACATGAAAATGGAAATAACATTTGAGTTGGACGTAAGAGACTTTTGTTCAGATCTTTTCTTCGTTTCTTAGGATCCTAGATTAACAATGAGAAGGAATCATAAATAGCATTTAGTTTAAGCTTCTTAGTGGACAGATGAGGAAAACAAAGTACCATGTACTTAAGTGGCTTGTCCAAAATTACCAGGGTAGCTAATTGCAGAGCTGGACTTTGAATTCATGTCCTGATGCTCCAAATCTGGTGATCATGCCCAATGTTATACAATAATTTATAGTATCCAAGACTTGCTTTCTCATCTGTAAAATGAGCATAATCATACTCGCATGAGCAAGGGTTGTTGTCAGGATGAAAGGAGATCATGGAAAGTATTTGTTAACTCTAAAGCATTTCATGTAGTGATGATAATAATATCTAACATTTATATAGTGCTTCAAGGATTTCAAAGTGTTTTTACATACTTGCATTATCTCTCTTGAGCATCACAGCAACCTTGGGAAATGGGTGCCATTATCCCCATTTTACAGAGGAGGAAACTGAGAAAAGGGAGATTAATTAAATTTCCCAGGGTCACATATCAAGTAAGTGTCTAAGTCAGGATTTAAACTTAGAATTTCCTGGCTTCAAGGTCAATACACTCTTTCATCTAACTTCCTCTAGAGGATATGTCAATCATCATCATCACTTAGGAGACAAAATGTTTGGGCTACTTTATTCATAAGGTACATTCAATTTCTAATATTTTATGAGTCTATGAGTTTTCTATTTCGATGTTGTGACCACTGGACTTAAGAGTCAGTGATGCACTCAACAAGCATTTATTAAGTGCTCACCATATATCAGGAACTGTGCTAGGTACAAGGGATAATAAAAAAAAAAGACAGAACATAGATCTTGCTCTCAAGAGAACCCAGGTTAGAATCCTAGCTCTGTAACTTACTGTCTATCAAGGAGGCAGCTAGGTGGCACAGTGGATAAAGCACTGGCCTTGGATTTAGGAGGACCTGAGTTCAAATCTGATCTCACACACTTGACACTTACTAGCTGTGTGACCCTAGGCAAGTCACTTAGCCTTCATTGCCCTGCAAAAACAAACAAACAAACAAACCAAAAAAAGATCAAAACTTACTGTCTATGTGACCTTTGGCAAGCTATTCTCTCTGGGCCTCAGTTTTCTCACTTATGATAGAATAGAACAAGAAAATCACTAACACCCTTTCCAACTCTAAAGCTATTATGCAAAATGTAATAATATATCCTAGAAAACATGAACTAAATAAAAAATCATAGGCAAAGTGTGAGATGACTATTTATTGGTCAGTAATTTTACAAATTCCTGAAGTATATTTAACATCATAGATCATTCTAAAATCAAGATTCTCCAAAATTTTTATCTCAGTATGCCATTACACTTAAAAAATTACTGATTACCCCAAAGATAGTCAGTTTGGGTGGGTTATATCTATCAATATTTACTAAATTAGAAAATAAAAGGTCAGTATTATTATGAAAATAGTTTTCTTCTTAAACATCCCCTGAAATAGTCTCAAGAAGCACTGGTCTACAATTAGAAGGGGTACTTTGTCCTTGATAGATGAATGGATGAACCATCCTACCATATCTGGTGCTCAGTGAAATGAGCTAAGAAACAGTCTGTAAGACAGTTAATCTACAATCTATCACCAGAAGTTCTTATACTTTGCTGGTACAGAACAGAAGGTCCTAGGACTATCACAGAGCAATGAGGCAGATAGGAAGATCATCAGTGGAGGCTCCAAGGCTTGAATAAAACAATTTTTCACAAGTATGGTGAAGAAATAAAGTTATAATGTAAAAAGAATTAGCATAAACCATATCTCACAAATAATTTAATGTTGTGTTGTCCGTAATATTTATAAGCTAGTCTACTTTTTCTAATTTTTTTTTCTATTTGGCATAGAAAATCCCTCTTCATCTGGAATGTGAAGTAAATTCTCAAGAACTGACATAAGGATCAATTTAAATGTAATAGCTGGGGCCTTTTCATGCCAAATTTTAGTCACAGAGAACATTTGATCATAATAAGGATTTCTATGGACATAAAGCACCCCTCCTCTGTAGCTTGTCAACAAGTTCATCTCTATTTTAAATGGTGCATAGATGCATTTTCCGTTCTAGTTCTCTATAATAAAAAAAATTATATAACTGAGGTTTGAAACGCGGTTTTAACTCATGGTAGGTATTTCATGAAAGCATTATTCCCATTTTACAGAGGATGAAACTGAGATAAAAGGTTAAGTGACTTGCCCATGATTACATATCTAGTGTTTGAGGAGGAATTCACTTCCCTACTGATATGTATCATTGCATGTATTGCATCTCTCTGTACTCGATAGGTTATATGAAAGAAAACACTGCTTATATTGTCTTTCTAAGATTCACCAAATTACGAAGGCCATTTGACAAGGATGTCTCCTAAAACACACCTAACACATAGTAATGCAGAATCATTCAATTTACCATCATTGATTAAGTGGCTTGTATGTGTCAGGGGAAAGAAGCAATCCTTTCTTTCAGTCAGCTTACATTCTAAAGAAGAAACAACAAGAGGTGCATAAAGAGATATATAAAGAACAAATAAAAAGAGAATAAAATGCAAATAAATACTCATAAGAGGGAATCCAACATTTTCCAAGGCAGCCCTTTCTACTCACTTTTGGATAGCATTGCATAGAGCTTTTTCCTTATATTGGATAAAAATTTGTCTTGGAACTTTCAACTCAGTATTTCTTGAGTGTTCAGACTTTAAGTAGAGTTAATCCTGTCCTCTATTTCACAGATGTTAAAATACTCAAACATGACAATCTTGGCCATTCTCCCTCTACTCCTGCCATCTTACTGACACTTCAAAAGCATCCATAATATTCCTGTAGATGTTATTTATATGTAGTACTGTCTTCACTCCCTCTTATAGTGCTCACTTTACTCTAGATACACTGAAGACTTTCATGATTTTTATTAAAATATATTACTCAGAACTTATCATAATATTCTAGATTACAAACTCTGGCCAGAATAGAATAGAGAGGGATTAACATGACTTCTCTCCTGACACTGTGGCTGTCCTAAAGCATAGCACTGCCATTTCTGATGTGTATGCCTTATAGATTTATGTAGATATACCTTCCCTATATCTCAAGGAGATCAGTTTATACTTAGGGGAAAAATAGAATATATATTGATTTCAATGAAAATGTATACAAAATATAATTAGATCTATTGGTGGTAGGAAGGATTAATGTCTGGGATGATTTATTGTTGTGTTATTGCATCATGTCTGTCTCTACACGACCACATAGTCCATTGTAGTTTTCTAGGTAAAGATAGTGAAGTGGTTTACCATTTCCTTCTCCATTGTGTCCCCATTTTACAGATGAGGAACTGAGGTGAATAGGGGTTGTGACTTTCCCAGGCTCACACAGCTAGTAAATGTCTGAGGCTGGATTTGAAGTCAAGTCTTCTGTAGCAGACCCAGTGCTCTATCCACTGTGCCACCTAACTGCCCTTAGCTGGGGTGAGTAAAATAGGTCTTTTGGAGAAGATGGAACTTGAGTGGAATCTCACATACAACTAGAGATTTCAAAAGGCAGAGATAAGGAAGAAAAGGAGTTGATTAATGGAAAACAATCAGTACTAAAGTAGAGAAGTGGGAGATGCAATTGCATATAGGAGAACAGGCCAGTTTGAAGGGGTGTGTGAGAGGGGGAAACACGAGGTCATATTGGAAAGATAAGCTGGACACAGATTCTGGAGGACTTCAAATAATAAATATAGGAGTTGGGTTTTTAGCCCAATCACAAAAGGGAAATATTTGAAGTTTTAGGGAGGGGAATATGTTTACACACACAGACATATGTCTATGTGTGTATATATGTATGTATGTATATAAGTATATATATATATGTGTGTGTGTATACTATCATGTATATTAAATTATGTTGTTTTGTATTATTATATACTATATAATTTATGCATATGTATATAATTTATGAATTTGTACATAGTTTTTATCATAAATTATAGTAAAGATACATGAAGTACTTAATGACAGTTTACTCTGTAAGAAGCACCAGGGATATGAAAACAAAAATAATCTTTGTCCTCAAGCTTACATTCTAATGATGAAGAAAACATATACATAGAAAAATTTAAAACAAACCACATGGTAAATAGATGCACCCAAGGTAAAAAGAACTGGGACATGAGGAAGACAAAGAACCTAGTTCCCTTGCTAAATTGTTATTCTGTCAATTAAAAATCCCCATGGATGATTAGAGGAACATCCCTTTAATTGTTACAGTTCAGTATTTCAGAGAAATTCTTTGGGGAGAAAGGTTCAGCTCTATAAAACCAGACATAATGCTTCCTTCCTTCACAGGAACTCCTTGGAAGTAGCTGTCAATCTTCCACAGGCCAGTATGCATATAGCAGAGATTAGGCCAGACAGGTACCATTGCCGGTTCTGATGTTCCTCCTGTTCCAGCAGAAAAACTTGAGGTTAGTGATTGTTTAGTGATGAGGTAGAAATTGCCATCATTTCATAGAATTGGAACTAGGGTTACCCACAGAGGACCAGTTTTTACATCCTCCCTTTAGTACTTACTACCTTGGGTAAATCCGTTTTCTCTGAACTTGAGTTTCCTTTTGGCTAAAATGAGGGAGTTGAATTAGAGGGTTACTAAGAGTCCTTTCTAGATCCTATTTGCATGTTCCTAAAAGAAGAGTTGGTTACACAAGTATGTGTAGGGTGGTAGTACTGTTAGAACCCCTTTGCCCTCAAACAATTCACAGTCCTAGATGATTAGGTCTGAAAAGGTCCTTAGATATCTAAAAGTTTCCCCTCACCTCCTCACTTGACCATGGAGATAGTAGGCTCTAAAGAGAAGAAATTTGCCTAAGGTCAATGCAGGATCACTAATGAATTGAAGTATCCTTGAGGTTCATTAACACACTACCCTTTTCTATAACACACCCAAACTTTTTCATTTTTACACCTTTCAGTAGGTATAATGTCAGTGATGCATAATTTAATCTTGCAGTAGTGGTGTTGTGGGTTGGGGAGTACAGAGTATGTGTATGTGTGTGTATGCATATATATATATATATATATATATATATATATATATATATATATATATATATATATATATATATATATATATATATATATATATATATATATATATATAAAAGAATTAATATGTCTTAGTATTTCTAGAAAATAGTTTTACATCATGGACCTCTTGAAAGGGCTTTGGGTACCCTTAGGGGTCTCTGGACAATATTTTGAAAACTTCTGTTATAGTGTCTTCTAAAAAACTTAGATTCTCTTAGAAAAAAACTTTCCTGAATGAAAGGTCACATTTTGGCCTCACTCATCCACCTAAAATGTATATTTGAAACTAGTAACATTAACATAATGCCAAAGATTGTATTCATATTAGAAAAACGAAAAACAAAAAAAATACACTTGACCTGATTTAATTGGTGAAGTAACATACTACAAGGAAAGGAGTACTCTCTCTCCCCCTTCCTCTCCCTCTGCACCCCCATCTCCTAATTCCTTTTCCCCTCCTGCCTCCCTCCTCTCTAGTAACTATCAACCCACACAGTTCTGCATAACTGAATAATTTCAGAGACAGAGACAGAGACAGAAAAATACAGTGGTAAAGAAATAATAAGAATAGGAGAAAGATAAAAATAAAGAAAAGAAGGAATGTAATTTATATATAGCTGTTCTCAAGCTGGCAAACTACATAATCAAACTTTACAAAAATCATCTTAGGTAGTTACTCTGCACATCTTATTTTCTCCATTTTACCCATGATGAATTGGTGTGACACACAACCAGGAAATATCAAAGACAAGATAGGAATCTCAGTCATTCTGATTTCTAGTCTAGTTATGCCATACTTCCTCAAGGAAGGAAAGAAGGAATAAAGTGGACAGAGAAAAAATGAGAGGGAAGAAGTGAGAAAAGAAGGAAATGAGGAGGAAATGATAAAGTTGGGAGGGAGAGAAAATGGAGGATTTATCTAGAATACTTAGGTTGCCACCATAGCACCATTAGGTGCTAGGGACAGATGAGAAAGATGGGAGAGTCCATCACAGCCCACCAGAGCTCGTAGCTTCCTACTGGCCTCTCTTTTCTCATTTTGTAGCCACCACTAAACAATGTGACATATGATGCAACCAAGTACATTAAAGCTTTTCATTTTTCTCATGTACCTACAATGCATTGCATTGCGTTGGATAGTTCTGGTTTCAAATGTGTATTTGATATAGATGAGTGGGGCCAAAATACAACCTTCCTATTCAGGAAAAGACTTTCTATGGGAACCTGTCTTTTAGGTAGAAGATACAACATCAGAAGTTCTTATTTTTGAGGGGGGACAATGAGGGTTAACTGACTTGCCCAAGGTCACACAGCTCATAAGTGTCAAGTGTGTGAGGCCAGATTTGAACTCAGGTCCTCCTGAATCCAGGGCTGGTGTTTTATCCACTGTGCCACCTAGCTGCCCTTATCAGAGGTCCTTAAAACATGATCCAGGAAACCCTGTGAGTACCCAAGACCCTTTCAAGAGTTCCACAAGGTCAAAAATATTTTTCCTAATAATATTAAGTCATTTTCATTTCTAATACAGTAAATACTTAGGGATGTAGCTCATACAAACAGAAACTCCCTCTGGGGTCCTCAATAGTTTTTAAAAATACAAAAATGCTGCAAGTCTGGCCCCAAAATCTATCTTGTAAGAATAGAAACCGTTCAGAGAAGGTAGTTGTTCATCATATGCTGAGACAACTCCACTGAAGTGTGGCTTTAGCTTTCCCAGAATAGCCAGTCCCAGTGTTAAATTAGTCATTCCTGCCTCCTTGCATTTGTAAAGGCCCTCAAAATGTAGTATAAAAGCATTAGATTTGGAGTTAAGAGAATGGGACTCAGATAAGTTACTGACTAGCTACATGATCTTGGACAAACCTTTACCCTCTCCGCCCTTGGTGTCCTCACCTATAAAATGGAGGGTTGGACTAGATGGCTTAGTTTTAGGATAGTATTTTTAAGAACACACACAATTTATAATTTATAATTATTATTTTAGTAATTAGGATAATAAGTAAAACTAATTTTATTAAAATATAATTATCAAAATATTGAAAAAATAAGGACTTCATGTTAAGAATTTAATCGTAGAATATAAATTCTTTGAAGGCAGAGTAGTGTCCTTTAAAAAAAATCTGTGTAACTTCTGAACCTGGTAGAGTGCTTTACACATAAACAGCACTTATTCAATGTTTGTGGAATTGTATTAAGGATATATGTGTGTGTTTATACATATTGTAAAATACACACTCCTGTATACATGTATGCATATACATATACATATACATACATACATACATATATATATATATATATATATATATATATATATATATATATATATACACACACACACTCCTTTGTAGAAACATAATTTTATTAATATCGTTTCAGTCTTCTGTGAAAATAAAAGTGGAACTGGTCAGCTGGAGAGATTCTACTCCATTTTGGACCAAGTTAGACACATCACAGGTAACTTCCTACCTAGGATGATAAATTAACATAGGCCCTAAAGAAAACTGAATTTTATGCCAGAAAATATGGGTTTAAATACCAAGGCTGACACTTTCCAGCTATGTGACAGTGGAGAAGTTTATCTTTAATTCTGAACCTCAGGGTTTTGTTTTGTTTTGTTTTTATAAATTTTTATTATGTTTTAATATCATCTTCCCTAACCATGTCCTGGGGTTTTGTTAGGCATCAAAGAGACAGGTTACATAAAGTAATGTTTTAAGTGCTATATGAATGTGAGCAGACATTTTTAGCTCATAAAATAGAACCTTTTTTCTGATTAAGGGAGAGGCACAGTCAGATTTTTCCTTTGTTTGTTGTTTCTTTAGGTGTGCAACCAGGGCTAGAGTTTACAGTCAAGTAAGGCCTGAAGCAAGAAGGAAGAAGAAGACAAGGATTTACTTAGTGCTTACTACAGCTAGGTAGTGTGCCATATTGTCCTGGACAGGAGACACATTGTGGAATAATACAAGGTAAAGTACATTAAGTGCTCTGTGAACTAGGTTCTAGTCTTAGCTCAGTGTGATAAAGGGACAGTCACATATCCTTTCCCCCTGCCTTGGTATCTTTAGCCATACAGCGAAAATTCTATTTTTTTCTGCCTCTAATGGTCCATAATATTAGAGGCTGCTATGATGTACCATCTAGAACAATTGCCTAAAGTAAGAAAAACTTCACTTGAATCCCAGCGCTGGTCCTTGCTAGCAGTGTGACTTTGGTGACCCATCTGAGAATTGGGGCTAATAATATGTGTGCTAACTACCTCACAGGACTGCCGTATCATGAGATAATGGATCTAAAGCAGTCTGTTAGCCAGTAAATAAAAATGTATTATATGTCCACTCTGTGTCAGACACCATATTAAACACTGGGGGTATAAAAGGTGGCAAATGATAATCCCTGCCTTCAGGGAGATTGTATTCTAGTGAGAGAATATTATAAGTTCCTACAATATAAATAGTATCTCCATTATCATTTTGATCACAGATTTTTCTGTTCCTTACCTGGGACTGTCTCTATAGATATTCAGGTTTAATTAAAATAAGAATGTACCTCTTAGGGGATTTGTGTTTTTGCCCGAGATATGTTGAGTCCATAAGAATCTAAATGACTGCCTTTGGAGTCTTTAGAGACTTCTGCCTGTCATGACTTCTAGAAAAATAACCCTTAAATGTTCTGCATTTGGACTAACTCTTCTTTGTTCAGAAGTACTAAAGGACTAGGCAATTTTGCTCTTCTACATAAAAAACCAGGACTTTCTCACAATGCAGAAAAAGGTAGACTCTTGAACACCAGGTGTCTTGTCCTCTGCTGTGTGTCGCTAACAACTCAGCACCCTCTTTATTTGATAGGTTCCCACACAAGGCTAGCATGCTTGAGTATGCCTGGCTTACAGAAGAGAGGAGAGATGGGGGAAAAGAGGCAAAGGAAACAGGGAAAGAAAATAGGAGAGAGGGTGGGAAGGAAGTTTTATGCTGAGGAGACCTACCAAGAGCTACCTACTGTTCCAGAGGATGGTGACTATTGTTTTATTTTTCTGGTTTCCATTTAACAAAAGTGTAGCACAGTATAGAGGAAGAGAAAAAAGATGGCTGTGCTATGAAGACAATATTTTAATATTTACTTTTAATAAATCTTGTAGCAGAGTCGAGGAGCCTGGATCTCATCTGGGGAAGTGATGAGTAGGAATGTCACAACAAATCCTCAGTTTATTCTCCTAGGATTGACCAATCGCCTGGAGCTTCAGGTCCTATTCTTTGTCCTCTTTTTAACCATCTACATCATTACTGTGGTGGGGAACCTTGGGATGATGGTGTTAGTGAGAATCACTCCCAAGCTTCATACACCCATGTACTTTTTCCTGAGTCACTTGTCTTTTGCGGATCTCTGTTTCTCCTCCAATGTGAGTCCAAAGATGCTGGAGACGTTCATAGTGGAGAAGGCCACCATCTCCTACTCAGCCTGCTTGGTGCAGTGTTACCTTTTCATTGCTTTGGTCCATGTGGAAATCTACATCCTGGCAGTGATGGCCTTTGACCGCTACATGGCCATCTGCAATCCTCTGCTCTATGGAAGCAAGATGTCCCCCACTGTCTGCACCTCTCTCATCTCTGTGCCCTATATCTATGGCTCCCTCACAGGCCTCATGGAGACCATGTGGACCTATAGCTTATCATTCTGTGGCCCCAATGAGATTAACCATTTCTACTGTGCTGACCCTCCCCTCATCAAACTAGCCTGTTCTAGTACTTACAACAAAGAACTGTCTATGTTTGTTGTTGCTGGGTTTAACTTTACCTTTTCCCTGCTCATCATTCTCATCTCCTACTTGTACATTTTCCCAGCTATTTTCCGACTTCGCTCTGCAGACAGCAGGCGCAAGGCCTTCTCTACCTGCGGGTCCCACCTGACGGCTGTTACTATATTCTATACAGCTCTTTTCTTCATGTATCTCAGACCACCCTCGGAGGCATCTGTGGAGCAAGGAAAAATGATGGCTGTGTTTTATACCACAGTGATCCCCATGTTGAACCCCATGATCTATAGCTTGAGGAACAAGGATGTGAAAGAGGCCTTAAGCAAAGAACTCTTCAGACTAGATCTCTCTAAATAAATCTATCATTTTTGTTTTTAGTATTTCAGAGATTTTAAAAATACTAAATGTTATCATACCACATGGTGTCATGGATCGAGGGCTTGGACTCAAGAGGAGGAGTGTGAACATTGTGCCTCTGGAACATACCAGCTCATGTAACCTCTTAGCATTCCAAGCATGTACATTAGGTTTTCTATGAAAAAAACATAGGCTTACTGTACACTCTTCCTCCTCCAAAAAAATAAACAAATGGAGAAAAAAACTCAGCTACTATTTGTTTTTCAAGGTCTTGGCTACTTTAATATTCCACTGACAAATTAAACTAAGTAGTTATTTTCTTGTTATAAATTTTGTAAAGACAATTCTTCCAACAAAATCCAAATACTTAGGGAAGGTCTCTTGGGTTTACATAGATTTTTTGCTATTCAACAGACTGTTTATAATTATATTCTCCTAACATGTCTCTTGGGTCTGAGAAGAAACTTAAGACTTGTAATTGAGTGCTATATAAATTATCCTGGAAAAAGGAATTGACATCACTATGAAATAAAGAGATAACTCTAAAAGTCACTAACATGAAAACAAAGCCTTGCATTTCTCCAAGACTCTGTTTCCTCATCTGTAAAATGAGGTTAATAATAGCAACTACCTCATAGAGCTCTTGGGAGACTCAGATAATATAGTTTATAAAGTTCTTTTCCACCACCAAAGCATTGTAAAAAAATCAGTTATTATGTTTATTATTATTATTATTTTATCCCTTTCCTTCCTCGCTTGCTTCCTTTCTTCCTTTTTCTTTCCTTCTTCCTTCCTGATTCCTTCCTTCCTCACTCTCTCCCTCACTCCTTGAAATCAGAACCATTCCTCTAACCCTTGGGGACTTTGAATGTGTTCAGGGATGTTCACCTCTTTATTGAGGGCTGCTATTGATTTCTTGACTCCATGAAGCCTGAGGTCTCCTCTTAATGTAGCTCTCTGCAACTTCTAATACTAATTGATCCATCTAGATTCTGCTGACTCCATGTTTTCAATGGAGTGAAAGCTCCTTCAGAGCAAGCATTGCTTTATGTGTCTGCTTCTGTATGCCCAGTACCAGTGAAATCACTAGGAATTATTGTGCCTGAGGCAAGGACCATTGCTGTTCCTGATGCAGGTGACAGGAGAAGATGGGAGACTTGGGTTGAGAGGACAGTCAGAACCCTGGCAGACAACCTGGTGTTTTAGGGATTTCCATTAGGTGCTAGGGACAGATGAGAAAAATGGAGGAGTCCATCATAGCCCACCAGAGCTGGGAGTTTCCTACTGGTCTCTCTTTTCTGCTATACTAAGTACTTGGCTTTTGTAGTCATTACTAGACAGCAAAAGTACTCCTTTCATTATGATCCATGACCTGACCAATCTGATTAAGTCAAGTGTAGTTTTACAGTTTTTCATTATTCTCATGGTAACTGCCAAGTGTTCCAGGGTAGAGAGTAGAATAAAGTCAATAAAGCATAATGTAAAAGAATAACAGGTGTCTATGTATGATCTCATTTCAGGCTCAAAATATAAGATTTACTAGCTGAGTGACTTAAGACAAATGACTTCACCTCTTGTCCTAAATCCATTTTATTGTAAAATGAAAGAGTTTGATTCAATGATTTCTGAGACCTCTTAGCTCTGACAATTCATATTCTGTCTATATTCTAATATCCCTGCATGTTCTACCATTCTACATTATACAGTGTTTTTGAGACTGGGGTAGTCTTTGTAGGTCACCTCTTAACTCTAGATACCTATGAAATGTATGGATTTCTCAGGACTGATATAACAAGACACAAAGATACTAAGGAAGGACTGCTCTACTATTCCTGAAGTTTTTAGTATTTCTTAAGGACAACAATAGCAGTTGCAAATGTATAATCCCTTTGTACACTCATGTGAAAAAACACACCTTAACATGATGTAAATATTTTGTCTTTCATTTTCATTTTGTTGTTGTTGTTTTGTTTGTTTGTTTTTGCAGGCAATGAGAGTTAAGTGACTTGCCCAGGGTCACACAGCTAGTAAGTGTCAAGTGTCTGAGACTGGATTTGAATTCAGGTTTTCCTGAATCCAGGGATGCTGCTTTATCCACTGTGCCACCTAGTTGTCCCCTCTCTTTCATTTTCAAAGAGGAGTAATGACATAGGTAATACTAAAGAAAACTTTGGCAACTTTTCTAAATCCCTTGTTTAACAAAAAGCATAATCTTCTCAATTAGTTTCTATCCCCAGGGATGAACAAGATTCCCCACTTGAATTATTATTTCTGATTGTGTCTATGAAAATCTTCAGGGATAAAACTCCTAGCTATTAGCCCAGGTATAAATCCTTCTGAATCAGAGTTCCTTCTTGGAGCTTGTTGTCACTAGGAATATACCTTTTGTTTCACAGGTAGGACTGACAATTCTGAAAAATTACAGTCAGAAATTTATATATACATAAAGATTTTTTTCATTAAGTTGTATTTCTTTTATGCTGTGGCATTTTAATACTAGAGTTTGGGAAAGGGAGGGAGAAAAAGAGGTTTGGAAGTGTTGCACAGAAAATCATAATCCAACTCTTGGAAGATATAACATACTAAGAAATAGGCTTTCTAAGTTCTAGTCTTGTTTTTGCCACTGATTTCTCAATCAATTTCTTCCTTTGTGGAATAGGAAAGTTTTGAGGCTGATATTCTTTCAGGCTGTAAAATTCTATGACTCTATAAACTCTGAGTTTTTTTCTGTCTGGAAGATTCAATGAAATACCTTTTTATGGATGGAAATCAGGCTGATTATTTGGTTTTTATCTTTCCTTTTCCTATGAAATTATGAAAAAATACATATTTTAATATATCATAATATTCATATTTTTATAGTTTATAAACTATTATCTTTACAACAATTGCATGAGAGAAATATTGTAGTCATTATTAACCTCATTTTACAGTTTTTGAAACTGAGTTCCATAGCGTTAGAATAAAATTCACTTACACAAAAGGAAAAAAAATCATATGAGGAGTCTGGGAACTACATGGCAACACTAGCATATAAGCACACCTGAAAGTGTAAGGACTGGAAGCTATAACTCTCAAGACATTTGTTGGCATTCTCTTTTTGCCAACAAGATTATCTTCTCTTAAGTATAATTTTATGCCCTAAAAGATAAACATGTCAAGTGAAATAGCTGACTGAGACATGATTCTAATCCAATAATCAGGAAATGGTAGGTAAGAAATAATGGCAAGAGCCATCAGGAATAAATGAGTATGTTAAAAAAAATAACGTTAGAGAAGGAGAAAGGCATGCATATGAACTGATATGCACTTTATTTCAAATATAAAATCCTTAGGAGAAAGAATATGTATCATTCAATGGCCTAATTTTTTGAATAGGGGAGTGTGACACAAATGTGTAGGAAGTTCTCAGGATTCAAGTTCTAAAGATATGAGGAAAAAAGATTTCAATGTGGAGGCAGAGAAGAAGAGACTGAAATGAATGTACAGAAAATTCATTATAAAAATAATATTTTTAAAGGACACATCCAGGAGAGAAGAAAAGGCAAGTGCTACAGATCAATATAATGTAGTGGTACACTTCAGTAAGAATTGAGTCAAGAAATCTAAAGCACAGGAAAAAGAAAAAAAAAAGGTTGGCTTTGCCAATGAATATAAGAGGAACACAAAAAACAAAAACAAAAGCAAACAAACAAAAGAAAGTTTTATTCATCTTGATTTGTTGTGCTTTTTGTTTTTATTTTTAGCCACATAGGGTCCCGGAGGAGGATCAAAGATGAGATGAGAAAGTTGAAGGGTAAAATATTCAATTCCTAATTTACTTCTGTTTTCTCTTCCATGTAAAATTACTTTTAAATGAATGATAGAACAAAAGTAATTTAAGGGAAATGGAAACCCAAGGTAAGTGAGGTGATTAAGATAGCCTCAGGCTTAGTGCAATGAATTAAATTCATCAATCCTAGATTAAAGTCCAGGATACTTGTAAATATGATGGCAATGTGGATTATCTTTAAATGATTTTTTTGAAGCAGGGATCATAAACTTGAAAAAGACAGTGCTCCTGATTTATTTATTTATTTATTTTTTTGGTGAGGCAATTGGGGTTAAGTGACTTGCCTAGGGTCACCTGATTTATTTTTTAAAGACTATATTTAACAGTCTATATACAAGTGAACTTTATTTTTATTCCTGAAAAAAAATTATAGTATAATCATTGAGAGTTTATTTTGTGAACACTAGAATTAGAAAGAGTGATTACCAAAACCAAAATAGCTTCCTCAAGAACAGATTTTGTTAGTTATTGATTTACCAAGGTGAATAATTTGACAGAGCAATTAATCAACCAACCAATGCTGATTAAGGACATCCTCTGTTCCTGTCACAGTACTAGGTGATGAGGATCAGAAGAGAAAGAAAATTTTAAAATCCCTTCTCATAGAGAGTTTACATTCTAAAAAGGGACGAGGCACTACACTTAAAGGTAAATATACATGTCCTAAAAGTCTCAGTGCAATTTTCAGATTATCAAAGCTGTAAAGTACAGTAAAATTTTTAGAAGACCTTGCAATAGAATATAATACTGATGTTAACAAATGCAATTATATACAAAGTAGTTCAATACCTGGAAGTCTTGAAGAGAGGCTACCAACTCCTGGGGGAATAAAGGATAACTTCATGATTGATTCTTTTTCGTTTGTTTTGGGTTTTTTGTTTTGTTTTGTTTTTTTGTTTTTGCCAGGCAATGGGGGCTAAGTGACTTGTCCAGGGTCACACAGCCAGTAAGCGTCAAGTGTCTGAGGCCAGATTTGAACTCAGGTACTCCTAAATTCAGGGCCGGTGCTTTAACCACTACTCTGTCTAGCTGCCCCTTCATGATTGATTCTTAAAGAATGGGAAGGACTTTATGAGATGGAGGCAAAGAGGAAATACATTCCAGGCATGGGGGATTGGCAGCACAAAAGCATTGGCAATAAGATGGGAAGATGTAGTTTTATGAGGTAGGAACAGAGAAAAGGCTGTCCTGAAGGTATAAAATACTTACATTTAAGCAAAGAATCTGAACACTCTCTCATGCTATATTTGGGAATGAGATGAAAAAGGATCAACTAAATTAGAATAGCTAATTGGTGTAGTGGATACAGCTCCAGGCCTGGAGTAATGCTCATCTTTGTGAGTTCAAATCTGGCTTCAGATGCTTACTAGCTGTGTAGCCATGGATAAATCACTTAACTTTGTATACTTCATTTTCTTCATCTGTAAAAAAATGAACATAAAAACCCCCAAAACCAAACCAAAACAAAACAAAACAAAAAACAAACAAAAAAAGCCAAAGAAACCTGGGAAAAGAAATGGATAACTATTCCAGTATCTTGCCAAGAAAACATCAAATGGGGAAATGGGATCAGGACAAGTCAGACACAGCTGAAACATCTCAACAATTAAAAACAAAGAGTTGATTGACTGGACCCAGTGAGTAATCATTCTTTAGTCAAAATCAATTTCAGTTGGGGAGCTAAAATAGTGTTGTCAGAATTTCTCTTTGCCTCTGGGCTGTTAAACACTTTTGCCAATCCTTTAAATGAAGAAATAAAGACTGCCTCACAGATTTTCAAATAGCACAAAACTTGGAGAGAGGAAGAGAGAGATAAAAGGCTTACAGACAGAACTGAGGTTCCCAAATTTCTTAATACACAAGAATAATGAGCTGAATACACTCAGAAGATATTTCATAAGGAACAATTCAAAGTTCCACACTTCAGGTAAACAAAGCCAACTTCACATATCTAAACTAAAAGAGAATATGCATGGGAAGGGATGTCATGTGCTTTCTGTGATTAGTTTATAATGGGTTCCACAGACATTGTGAGGAAGCCATTGGATAGATTTAAGGTACCTTTAAATGTAGATTGGAAAAAAAAAATATTATTCTTTCTTTTGAAATTCTATGGGGGAAGCTAGGTGGTACAGTGGATAAGTATCAGAGGTGGGATATGCACCCAGGTCATTCTAACTCATGTCCAGTAGTCTCTGTAACCCTTTCTGCTTCCACCTGTTGGGCAGTGCCTCCACAAACTGTGTTTTTAATCCAAGGAGGTGTTTTGAGTAGTAATAATAGAATTAAAAGCACAAAAAGAGGAAAAGTTAAGACGAAGAGGATAGAAGACATCTACTATTAAAAAAGTTTTCTCTCTTATTTATATTATTCTCTACATTTAATGGCCACCCCCCCCCCCCCATATATTAGGAGTTACAGAACTAAGGAGTGTGCAGCTCAACTGGAGAAGTGATGGGTGGGAACATCACCATAAACCCTGAGTTTGTTCTGTTGGGATTAACTCATCGCCTGGAGCTTCGGGTCCTATTCTTTGTCCTCTTTTTAACTGTCTACATCATTACTGTGGTGGGGAACTTTGGGATGATGGTGTTAGTGAGAATCACTCCCAAGCTTCATACACCCATGTACTTTTTCCTGAGTCACTTGTCTTTTGTGGACCTCTGTTTCTCCTCCAATGTGAGTCCAAAGATGCTGGAGACATTCATAGTGGAGAAGGCCACCATCTCCTACTCAGCCTGCTTGGTGCAGTGTTACCTTTTCATTGCTTTGGTCCATGTGGAAATCTACATCCTGGCAGTGATGGCCTTTGACCGCTACATGGCCATCTGCAATCCTCTGCTCTATGGAAGCAAGATGTCCCCCACTGTCTGCACCTCTCTCATCTCTGTGCCCTATATCTATGGCTCCCTCACAGGCCTCATGGAGACCATGTGGACCTATAGCTTATCATTCTGTGGCCCCAATGAGATTAACCATTTCTACTGTGCTGACCCTCCCCTCATCAAACTAGCCTGTTCTAGTACTTACAGAAAAGAAACATCAATGTTTGTGGTGGCTGGGTTTAACCTCACCTTTTCCCTGTTCATCATTCTCATCTCCTATATGAACATTCTCCCAGCTATCTTCAGGCTTAGCTCTTCAGAGAGTAGGCACAAAGCCTTCTCTACCTGTGGGTCCCACCTGACAGCTGTCACTATATTCTATGCAACTCTCTTGTTCATGTACCTGACACCACCCTCTGAGAAGTCTGTGGAAAGAGGGAAAATGGTGGCTGTGTTTTATACCACAGTGATCCCCATGTTGAACCCCATGATCTATAGCTTGAGGAACAAAGATGTTAAAGAAGCCCTAAGCAAGGAACTCTTCAGGAAAGGACTTTCTAAATAGATCTTTGTGTTATGTTCATTAAAATAGTTTACAGTTCTGTAAGCTCTGTGGGCCTGGAAATGTCCATCACTCTTGCACAGGCAATTTGGGCCAGTCAACATGTGTTTGAAATTAGGCCCACCCAGCATTTTTGCTTGTTCTGATGTTCTTCCTTTACAGGAAGGAAGAAATTCCAGGGTAGTGATGGTTTTAGTGACTAGTTGGAAAGCATCATTGGTGAGTAGAATCTGAACTAGGATTAGCAGCAGAAGACCAGGGTTCACATTCTGCTTTCAAGAATCCAACCTTGGGCTAATCATGTCCTCTCTCTCAGCACTGTTGTGAGAGGGCTGAAGTAGATGATTACTAAAGTTCTTTCCATCTCTGAACTATGTTTTTTCTAGAGAAGAACATTAGTTATACTGAGATATGACATTGATTGCTTTTTTCTTGAGAACTCTGTTCCCCAAATGATTGAAGATACAGTTATAAAGGATTAGATTTTATTTTTTTAAAAAAGACCTTACATATCATATAGTTCTTTGACCTCCCTATTTTAATGTGATGAAAGTGTGCTCTAAACAGGAGCAGAAATCTGTGCAAAGTAATGCAGAAGTATATTAACAGTTTGACAGACCCTGGAGTATCATCTACTCACTGCCCTTTTCTATAATTTCACAAACCTTGCCTTTTAAAAACAAAATTCAGAAATCATAATGACTTCAGTGTGTAATCTTTTATGAGGTAACAAAAGGGTAGATAGGTACTGTAAAGGCTAAAATTCTAGCTATACTGTCTAAAATATCTAATAAGTGGTTGCCAATAAATTATAAGCTTCAGCAAGAGTTAGACTTTTAAGCATTTATTAAGGAGAATAAGAATTTGGTAAAGAGAGAAAGGCCTAGATTCCTCTATCTATTAAAGGGAGAGAGCATTCCTAGCTCCACTCTCCACCAGAATCCACAGGAAAGAGAGTGAGTCAGAGTCCCAACCTCCCCCTTCTTCTTCCCACCAGCAAATGTCACTTCCTGATGCCAAAGAAAAGACGCATGGTCCTGCCCTCAGAGGCCCTCTCCTCATGTTGCAGCTTTCCTACAGTAAGTCTCCAACAGGTGGCGTCATTCCAATTGTTACAGTACCAAGAAAGAGAGAGGGGAGGTAGATGGACAAAAGAGGAGAGGTGGGGGAGGGTAAGAGAGAGAAGGGAATGAAAGAAAGAGAGAGAAAGAGAGAGAGAGAGAGAGAGAGAGAGAGAGAGAGAGAGAGAGAGAGAGAGAAGAGACAGAGACAGAAATAGACAGAAAGTGGAAGTAGAAAGGAAAGGAGAAAGGTAAGGAGGACAAGAAGGAGAGAAGAAACAGGGATTTAACCAGAAGACTTTGGTCCCTACAAAAGTGTGATTATGTATTGCCCTGAGTCATCTCCATAGGTATACTTGAGATCAGAATACCTCCTGTAGCCCTAGGGAACTCTGAAGATATTCAGGAATGTTCACCTCTGTATTGATTTTCTGACTCCATGAAGCCTGCTCTCTCCCCGGTGGCCTCCTCAGGGTGTCTGCTCTTAAATGTAGCTCTCTGTAACTTCTAATACCAAATGATCCATCTAGAGTCTGCTGACTCCAGGTTTTCAGTGGAGTGAAAGCTCCTTCAGGAGCAAACACATATTTTTGTGGGTGGTTTTTTATGCCCAGTCACAGTGCAAACACTAGGAATTACTGGGCCCGAGGCAAGGGCCATTATTGTTCCTGAGGCAGGTGAGAGGGAGAGATGGGAGACTGGGGGAAGCCAAGACCAGAACACTGGCAGACAACCTGGTGTTGGAAGGATTTCCAATCAGGTGCTGGGGACAGATGAGAAAGTTGGAGGAGTCCATCACAGCTCATCAGCTGGTAGCTTCCTACTGCTCTCTTTTCTGCTATGCTATTTGGCTTTTGTAGCCATCATGAGACAGTGACAGTACTCCTTTCCTTGTGATACATGATCTGACCAATCTGATTAAATCAAATATATTTTTACACCGTTACATTATTCTCATGTACTTACAATTTTTTGCACTTTGTTAAGGTTGATTCTTTTTTCTTTAAAAAAATTAATTTATGGAATAAATAAATATTTCCATCATATAGTACAATAAAACATACTTATACATTAAACTGCAAATGTCTTACACATAATTGCTATTCCTTTCAAATATACAACAAAGTTATCTTGTAATATTTTTCATTTTTAAAAATTTCCTCCTGTCTTTTTCCCAAGGAGATCATGGAAAAGGGAAAAGGAACCACATGTATAAAAATATTTATAGCTGCTCTTTTTGTGGTGGCAAGGGATTGGAAATCAAGGGTTTGCCCATCAATTGGGGAATGGCTGAACAAGTTGTGGTATATGAATGTAATGGAATTCTATTGTTCTGTAAGAAACGATGAGCAGCCAGATTTCAGAGAAACCTGGAAGGACTTGCATGGATTGATGATGAATTAGATGAGCAGAACCAGAAGAACATTATACACAGTATCATCAACATTGTGTGTTGATCAACTGTGATAGACTAGATTCTTCTCACCAAAACAATGGTACAAGAAATTTCCGGGAGACTAATGATGGAAAGGGTTCTCCAAATCCAGAAAAAAAAAACAAAACAAAAATGGAACTGTGGAATATGGATGCTGATTGGACCAAACTATTTCTTTTGTTTTTGGTGCTGTTGTTTTTCCTTTTTTAGGTTTTTCCTTTTTGCTCTGATTCTTCTCTTATAACATGACTAATGCAGAAATATGTTTAATGTTATATATATATATATATATACATATATATATATATACATATAAAACCTATATCAGATAGCCTGCTGTATAGGGGAGGGGGGAGGGAGGGAAGGGAGGGAGAAAAATTTGAAATTGGAAATCTTATATAAACAAATATTGAAAACTATCTCTACATGTAACTGGAAAATAATGAAATACTTTTATTTAAAGAGAAAAAAATTCCTCCCCCCTTTCCCCTATATATATGTGTCTATGTTTGTGTATATAGACACATACCTACATATACACACATATGTATATATATATGTATGTATATATATGTCTACACATGTAGATCTATATGTATATGTAAAAATATTCTATACATACTTCTTTTTATCAGTTCTTTCTCTGGATGCACATAGTGCCTTTCTTCCTATGTCCTTTATAGTTAACTATGTATCTTTATGGCCATCAAAATAACTTATTCACTCAAAGTCATTCTTAAAATAATATTGCTGTTACTGTGTACAATGTACTCTTGGTTCAACTCATTTCACTCTATTATTTTGTGCAAGTCTTTTCATGTTTTTTTTTTCTCAACTCATTGATCTAATCATTTCTTATAGCAAAGCTTCTTAAACTGTGAGTTGGGACCCCATACAGGATCATATAACTGAATGTAGGGGTCATGAAAAATTTGGCAACAATGAAAGGTTAAGAAGCCTTGTTATATACCTATGTACCTGGGGTTGTGTAAACATGTCTCAGGTGAAATGGGATCATGAGTGGAAAAAGCTTAAGAAGCCCTCTCTTATACCACAGTAGTATTCCATTACAATACTATACCACAACTTATTCAGCCATTCTCCATTTGGTATGCATCCCAGCAATTTCAAATTCTTCACCACTAAAAAGAGAGCTGATGTCTGTATTCCCTAATCAATTCTGGATCTTTAAATATTGTTTTAAAAATACATTTCATATAGATGAGTGAGGCTAAAAGACAGCCTTCTTATTCAAGAAATGTTGGTTTTTTTTTTTTAATAGAAAACTAAGTTTCTAGATTGAAGGTACTACATCAGAAATTTTCAAAATGTAGTTCAAAGTCTCTGGTGAGTATCCAAGACCCTTTCAAGTGTCTACAAATTGAAAACTGTTTTCATAACTACATGAAAACATTTTAATTTCTAATATGATAAATATCAATAATTATATAAACCATAAAACAAAAGCTTTCCTTCAGGTCTTCAATAATTTCTCAGAGTATAAGGAGTTTTAATGTGAGTAAAACAATTGTTATATGTTAAATGAAATACCAATCAAAACAATTCACAGATCACAGCAGTGTGGTCAGCAGAACATTATGAAAAGCAATTTCTAATTATGCAAATAAAGAAACTAAAATTGCTATCCCCTTTGGACCAGAGACTCCATTAGGGACATTATACTCCAAGGTTTTGAGAGGGATAACTAAAGAATTGAAACAAAGTAGGTGCCTATCAGTTGGGAAATAGCTACACAAATCATGGTCCATGAAAGCAATGAAATATTGCTCTGCTATAATAAATGATGAGTGTGACGAATAAATGATTAAGATGGACTAATGAAGAGATATGTAAGTATGGGTAGGAGAATATACACACAGTAACTACAACAATTTAAATGGAAAGAATAATAAGCCAAGAAATCAAAAGTAAAAGTAACAAAATCATGAATAGCAAGTGGGAATAAAATTAAGAAATATGAGAAGATGTTCCCAACACACCCCTTGTAGAAATGGGTATAACACATTAAAAGAACTTTCCCACATTTTTATTGAGTCAATTTGGATCATGAACAGTCAGATCTTGAGATCATATATATGATTTTATAATATGTAATTATATATTATCAAGATATATCATATAATTATTATATAGTTTGATTATACATACATAGCCTCTCAAAATCTTTTTATTTTTAAATGAATTTTTACTGATTTTTTCCATTTCTTATATCATGAAAGTATCCCATGTATCCCTCCCCTTCTCCTTCCCAGAAAGTATCATCCTATAATATAAATAATATTTTGGAGATAACATAAAAAGGGGAAAATTACCACAAGTAATAAATGAGGACCCTTTAGAGTTTACATTCATTGAAGAGAGGGGACTGTGTAATTTTTTAATCATAAAAGTATTTTATTATTTTCTAGTTACATGGAGAGATATTTTTCAACATTTGTTTTATAAGATTTCTAGTTCCAAATTTTTCTCCCTCCCCTTCCTCTCCCCTCACAAAAACAGCAAGCAATCTGATATAGGTTATATATGTACAATCAAATTAATCATATTTCCGGGGCAGCTAGGTGGCACAGTGTATAAAGCACTGGCCCTGGATTCAGGAGTACTTGAGTTCAAATCCGGCCTCAGACACTTGACACTTACTAGCTGTGTGATCCTGGGCAAGTCACTTAACCCCCACTGCCCTGCAAAAAAAAACAAAAACAAAAACTAATTAATTAATTAATTAATTAATTAATTAATTAATTGATCATATTTCTACATTAGTCATGTTGTGAAAGAAGAATGAGAAGAAAAGGGAAAACAAAAACCTCAAAAGAGAAAAAAAAATTAGAAATAGTACGGTACAATCTGCATCTAGATTCCACAGTTCTTTTTTCTGGATTTGAAGAGCATTTTCCATCATGACTCCCCTGGAGCTATCCTGGACCATTGCATTGCTGAGAAGAGTCAAGTCAATCACAGTTGACCAAAACACAATGTTGTTGATAACTGTGTACAATGTTCTCCTGGTTCTGCTCATCTCACTCAGAATTAGTTCATGTAAGTTCTTCCAGGTTTCTCTGAAATCTGCCTGTTCATTGTTTCTTATAGCACAATAGTATTCCATTATATTCATATAACACAACTTGTTCAGCCATTCCCCAATGGATGGGCATCCCCTCAGTTTCCAATTGCTTACCACCACAAAAAGGGCAGCTATAAATATTTTTGTACATGTGGGTCCTTTTTCCTTTTTATTATCTCTTTGGGAAAAAAAAAAAGACCTAATAGTGGAATTGCTGGGTAAAAGGGTATACACAGCTTTATAACCCTTTGGGCATAGTTCCAAACTGTTCTCCAGAATGGTTGGATCAGTTCACAGCTCCACCAACAATGCATTAGTGTTCCAATTTTTCACAGCTTTTTCAACATTTATTATTTTCCTTTTTTGTCATATTAGACAATCTGACAGGTATCAGGTGGTATCTCAGAGTTGTTTTAATCTGCATTTCTCTAATCAATAGTGGTTTAGAGCATTTTTTATGTGGCAATAGATAGTATTGATTTCTTCATCTGAAAACTGTCTGTTACTATCCTTTGACCATTTTCTAATTGGGGAATGATTTGCATTCTTAAAATTGGATTTAATTCCCAATATATTTTATAAATGAGGCATTTGTAAGAAATACTGGCCATAAAGATTGTTTCCCAGCTATCTGCATCCCTTCTAATTTTGGATGCATTGCTTCTGTTTGTACACAAACTTTTAATTTAATGTAATCAAAATCATACATTTTGCATTTCATAACATTCTCTATCTCTTGTTTGGTCATAAACTCTTCTCTGTTCCATAAATCTGAGAGGTAAACTATTCCTTCATCTCTTAATTTACCTATGGTATCCCCCTTTATGTCTAAATCATGTACCCATTTAGACCTTATTTTAGTATAAGGTATAAGATCATTGATTATGGCTAGTTTCTGGCATACTATTTTCCAGTTTTCCCAGCAGTTTTTGTCAAATACTGAGTTCCTATCCCAGAAGCAGGAGTCTTTGGATTTATCAAATAGTACATTCCTAAAGTCATTTACTACTGTGACTCCTGTGTCTAACCAATTCCATTGATCCACCACTCTATTTTTAGCCAGTACCAAATAGTTTTGATGAGTGCTGCTTTATAGTAAAGCTTCAGATTTGGTACAGCTAGCTTACTTCCCTGTGTATTTTTTTTCATTAGTTCCCTTGATATTCTTGACTTTTTGATCTTCCAGATGAATTTTCTTATTTTTTCTAGCTCTATAAAACAATTTTAGGTAGTCTAATTGGTATGGCACTGAATAAGCAAATGGATTCAAGTAGAATTGTCATTTTTTTATTATATTAACTCAGCCTATCCATAACCAATTGATATTTTTGCAATTATTTAGATCTAATTTGATTTGTGTGAAGTATTATATCACTGTATTCATAGAGTTCCTGGGTTTATCTTGGCAAGTAGGCTCCCAAGTATTTTATATTGCTTACTGTTACTTTAAATAGAATTTCTCTTTCTATCTATTGCTGCTGAACTTTGTTAGTCATGTGTAGGAATTCTGATCATTTATGTAGATTTATTTTATATCTTGCAATTTTGCTAAAGTTGTTAATTGTTTTAAATAGTGTTTTAGTTGATTTTCTAGTATTCTCTAAGTATACCATCATATCATCTGTAAAGAGTGATAGTTTTGTTTCCTCCTTGCCTATTCTAAATCCTTTAATTCCTTTTTCTTCTCTTATTGCTAAAGCTAACATTTCTAGTACATTATTAAATAATAGAGGTGTTAATGGACAACCCTGTTTCACCCCTGATCTTATTGGGAAGGGCTCAAACTTATCCCCATTACATGTAATCTTTGGTGATGGTTTTAGGTAGATACTGCTTATCATTTTAAAGAAAGCTCCACCTAATCTTATTCTCTCTATTGTTTTTATTAGGAATGAGTGCTGTATTTTGTTAAAAAGCCTTCTCTGCATCTCTTGAGATAATCATATGCTTTGGGGTACGTTTTTATTGATGTGGTTAATTATGTTGCTAGATTTCCTAATGTTGAACCAGCCCTCCATTCCAGGTATAAATCCCACCTAATCATAATGTATTATCTTGCTGATCATTTGCTGTAACCTCCTTGATAATACTTTAAGATTTTTGGATCATTATTCATTAGGAAAGTTGGTTTATAATTTTCTTTCTCTGTTTTGACTCTTCCTGGTTTTGGTATCAACACCATCTTTGTGTCATAAAAGGAATTTGTTAGAACTTCTTCACCTATTTTCCCCAATAATATGTATAGTATTGGAATTAATTGTTTTTTAAATGTTTGGTGGAATTCACTTTTAAATCCATCTGGCCCTGGAGATTTTTTCTTAGGGAGTTAATTAATGGCTTGTTCAATTTCTTTTTCTAATATGGGCTTATTTAAGGATTTTATTTCCTCTTCAGTTAACTTGGGCAATTTGTATTTTTGTAAATATTCATCCATTTCATTTAGATTGTCAAATTTATTGGCATACAGTTGGACAAAATATCTCCTAATTATTGCTTTAATTTCCACTTAATTGGTGGTGAAATCACCCCTTTCATTTTTGTTACTGGAAATTTGGTTTTCTTCTTTCTTTTTTTTTAAATAAAATTAACCAAAGATTTTATCTTTTTATTGATTTGATTAATTATATAGGTTTTTTTGCTTTCATTTTATTGATTTCTGTTTTTATTTTCAGGATTTCTAATTTAGTATTTAATTGGGGAATTTTAATTTGATGTTTTTTGAGATTTTTTTAGTTGCATGCCCAATTCATTGATCTCCTCTTTCTCTTTTTATTTACATAAGCATTTAGAGATATAAAATTTCTGCTAAGCACTGCTTTTCCTGCATCCCATATGTTTTGGAATGTTTTCTCATTATTGGCATTCTCTTGGAGGAAGTTATTAATTGTTTCTATGATTTGTTGTTTGACCCACTCATTCTTTAGAGTGAGATTATTTGGTTTCCAATTAATTTTCAGTGTACCTTTCCATGGCTCTTTAGTACATGTAATTTTTATTGCATCATGATCTGAGAAGGATGCATTTACATCCTTTTTACATACATTTACTGCCTTTCTACATTTGACTATAAGGATTTTGTGCCCTATTACATGGTCAGTTTTTTGAATATGTGCCATGTACCACTGAGAAGAAGGTATATTCCTTTCTATCTCCATTCAATTTTCTCCAGACATCTATCATATCTAATTTTTCTAACATTCTATTCACCTCTTTAACTGCTTTCTTATTTATTTTGTGGTTAGATTTATCTAATTCTGAGGGGGAAAGGTTCAGATCTCCCACTAGTATAGTTTTGCTGTCTATTTCCTCTTGTAACTCATTTAACTTCTCTAAGAATGTACTTGCTATACCACTTGGTACATATATGTTTAGTATTGATATTGCTTCATTATCTATCTTGCCTTTTAGCAAGGTGTAGTTTCCTCCCTTATCTCTTTTAATTAGATCTATTTTTGCCTTTGCTTTGTCTGAGATAAAGATTACTACCCCTGCTTTTTCTACTTCAGCTGAAGCATAATATATTCTGCTCCACCCTTTTACCTTTACTCTGTGTGTATCTCTCTGCTTCAAATGTGTTTCTTGTAAACAAGCCTGGGTCATTTCTAAAATTTAATCTTTGTATTCCCACAACATAGTGCATAGCTCTATGCTTAAACAACACTTTATTGTTTGTTGAATTGTACTAAAGACTTTTGCCTTGAAATTAACATTCTATTTAGTCTGTTCATTTTGTTTCAGTCTTCTGTGAAGAAAAGGATGGTCATCTGGAGAAATACGCTTCCATTATGTACAGAGTGAACACATCGAAGATGACTTCCTATCTAGGATCATACATTTACATAGGCCCTGGGATTTGAGGTCAGAAAATTTGCATTTATATCCCAGCATTGACAATTTTTGTCTATGTTTCTTTGAAAATATACTTTTATTCTTAGCCTCAGTTTTCTCATTTGTTGAATGGATATAGTATTAGTTACCCCAATCATGTCCTAAGTATGTCGTGAGGCACTAAAGAGACACTCTGCAATAGTACAGGAGTATTTTATGGCCTTCCACAACTTGTTCATGGCAGATGAGTTTCTATGCAATTGGGGTTACAGAGAAGCCTGCTGCCCCAATTATTTGTGGCTAGAATGAGCAAATTCTTGGGATGTCAAACATCCAGAGGGGGAACTCTTTTCAATAGAATATAAGGTCTTTGGCAGCACTGGCAATTTCATTTTTTTGTTCCTTTGACTCCCCAGCACATTATATATGTTCCTAGGCACAGTTGTTTCTGTTGTTTGATTGTTTACGTCATGTCCTACTCTTTGTGATCTCATTTGTGGTTTTCTTGGCAAAAAAGACTGGAGTGGTTTGCCATGTCCTTATCTAGCTCATTTTACATATTAGGTAAGTTAAAACAAGCAGGGCCAAGTGAATTGCCCAGGATCAGACAACTAGTAAATATCTGAGGCCCCATTTGAACTCAAGAACATTAGTTTTATGGAATGCTGATAGTCATAGACAAAGGTTATAATTCAGTTTAAGACATATCTGCCCTTAATCTAATCCAAAGGAATTTCGCTATTGGAGAACCTCACAAGGAAGCCTCCTTCAATGACACCAAATAAATACAAGTTGATCCCTTGGGACAGATGTAGTCATTGCCAAATGTTCCATTGTAAAGAGTAGAACCAAGTCAATAAAACATATGTAAAAGAATAATAGGTGTCTTTGGATGACCTTATTTCAAGTTCAAAATATGACATTTACTAATTCTGTGACTTAAGCCAAATAACTTCACCTCTTGGCTTAAGTTCATATTATTGTAAAACAAAAGGGCTGGATTCAATGATTTCTGAGACCCCTTCCAGCTCTGACACATTACTTTCTGGGTACATTCGAATGTCTCTGCCTTGCCTAATATTTTACTTTATACAGTCTAAAATGTTTGCTAGTTTTGAGTCTGTGGTATTCTATAATTTAGGTTGCCTCTTGATCAGTATGTCTGTAAAATGCATGTGTTACATAATATCCATATAACAAGACCCAAAGACACTAAGTAAGTATTGCTCTATTGTTCCTGAAGTTTTTAGTGTTTCTTAAGGATAGCAATAGCAGTTGCAAATGTCTAATTCCTTTGTGCACCTATGACAAAATATATATCCCTTAACATTCTGTAAATGTTCTTGTTATTTATCTTTTATTTTCAGAGGACATAGGTAATACTGAATTAACATTAAAATTTGTCAATATTTCTAAATCTCTCGATTAAAAAAATGCAATCCTCTTGATGAGTTTCTATCCCCAGGGATGCACAAGATTTCCCACTTGAATTATTATTTCTGGATATGTTTATGAAATTCTTCAGGTATAAAGCTCCTAGCTATCAGCCCCTGTATAAATGCTTCTGGACCAGAGTTCCTTCTTGGAGCTTGTTTTCACTAGGAATAGACCTTTTCTTTCACAGGTAGGAGTGAAAATTCTGAAAAATTATAGTCATAAATTTATGTACACATATAGATTTTTGCCCATTAAATTGTATTTCTTTCACAGTGTTGCTTTTTCGAGGGGGCAATGGGGGTTAAGTGACTTGCCCAGGGTCACACAGCTAGTAACTGTCAACTGTCTGAGGCCGGATTTGAACTCAGGGACTCCTGAATCCAGGGCCAGTGCTTTATTCACTGTGCCACCTAGCTGCCCCCAAGTGTTGCTTTTTAATGCTGTAATTCGGAAAAAGGCAGAGGGAGAAAAGCAATTTAGTAGTTTTGCACAAAAAAATGGTAACCCAACTCTTAGAAAGACAACAATATACTAAGAGACAGACAATCTGGTTTCTAGCCTTGTGTTTACCACTGACTTCTCAATCAATTTCCTCCTTTTTGAAAGAAGGGAATTTTGATACTGGTATTCCTTTAGGTTATAAAATCCTGTGATTCTATAAAATCTGAGTTTTTTCTACCTTGAAAATTAAATCAAATGCCTTTCAATGAATGTAAATCAGACTGATTATTTGGTTTTTATTTTTCTATAAAATTATGAAAAAATCTTATTTCTTTTATATCAAATCATAAAAATCATAATTTTTTTCTACTTTACATACTATTCTCTTTGCAGCAATTGTAACAGGGAAATACTGTAGTCATTAATAACTCCATTTTCCAGTTGCTGAAATTAAGTTCTATAGCATTATAATGAAGTTCACTTAAACAGAAGGAAAAATTGGATGAGGAATCTGGGAAATACATGGTAACATTGTCGTATAAGTACACATAAATGTGTAGGTATGAGAAACTTTAATTCTCAAGAAATCTGTGTCCATTCTCTCTGTCAACATCAGAGTAGGTAGCTGAACTTGTCTTAAGTACAATTTTATACTTCAAAAGATAGATGTGTCAAGTTAAATAACTAATTGAGATGTGATTCTATCCAATAATCAGGAAATGCTTAGTGAACATTAATGGTAAGAGCCATCAGGAACAAGTGAGTATGTTGTCAAAAAAAATAAATGTTAGAAAAGGAAAAAGTCATGCATATGCACTGATATGCACTTTCAAATATAAAATGACTTAGAGAAAGAATAAGCTTCATTCAATGGCCCAATTATTTTGAGGTGGGGAGTCTGCCCCAAAGGTCTACGGAATTCTCAGGAATGAAGTTCTGAAGATAAAAGCACAAAAGATTTCAATGTGGAAATAGAGAAAAGGTATATGAAGAAAATAAATTGAAGGTACAGAGAATTCACTATACAAATAATATCCTAAAAAGAAACATCCAGGAGAGAGAAAAGGGAAGTCACACAAATCAGTACAATTCAGTGGCACAGTCCAGTAAGAATGGGGCAGTTACATGGTGCAGTGGATAGAGCATTGGCCCTAAAGTTGGGAGGACCTAAATATCTCACCTTAGATACTTAATAGCTGTGTGACTCTGGACAAGTCACTTAACCTGGATTGCCTCAAACATCTGGGGCCATCTCCAGTATTCCTGATGTACATCTTGCCACTGGATGCAGATGCCTTTAGGGGATTAAATTATGTTGGTGACCCTGCACAGTCCTCCCTCACTTAAATCCAATTCAGTGCAAGTCATGACATCACTAGGATGTCATGGTATTCTTCTAGAATGAAAGACAAACAACAACAACAACTACCAATAAGAAATGAGTCAAGATCACTACAGCACTGAAAAAAAAAAAGTTGAAGCTGCCAATGAATAGAGGAACAGAAAAACAAACAAATTTTGTTTATCTTATTTTATTTTGTTTTTTGTTCTTGTTTTTAGCCATGTTGGGGCCATGAGGAAGATCAAAGATAGGATGAGAAGGTTGAAGGTTAAAACATTCAGTTCTTAATTTGCTTCTGTTTTCTCTTCCATGTAAAATGACTTTTACATGAGGAAGGATAGAACAAAAGTAGTTCAGAGGGAGAGGAAATCCAAGGTAAGTGAGGTGATTAAGACAGCCTCTAGCTGATGTTAATGAATGAAACTTATCAGTTCTAGATGAATTAAAGCCTAAGATACTTTTTTTATTCTTTTATTTTTTAAATTTTTAAAAAATAAAGTATTTTATTTATTTTTTTCCCGGTACATGTAAAGATAGTTCTCAACTTTTGTTTATACAAGCTTTCCAATTTCATATTTTCCTCCCTCCCCCTCCCCATGACAACAGGTAATCTGAGATATATATATATACATATATATATATATATAACATTAAACATATTTCTGCATTAGTAATGTTATAAGAGAAAAATCAGAGCAATGAGGAAAAACCTCAAAATAGAAAAACAACAGCACCAAAAACAAAAGAAATAGTATGGTTCATTCAGCATCTATACTCCACAGTTCTTTTTTTTTTCTTGGATTTGGAGATCCTCCTCCATCATGTGTTCCCTGGAACCCTTCTGTACCATTGCATTGGTGAGAAGAATATAGTCCATCACAGTAGATCAACACACAATGTTGATGATACTGTGTACAATGTGCTTCTTTCTGGTTCTGCTCATCTCACTCCTCATCAACCCATGCAAGACCCTCCAGGTTTCTCTGAACTCCTCCTCGTTTCTTACAGCAAAATAGTATTCCATTACATTCATTTACCACAATTTGTCCAGCCATTCCCCAATTGATGGGCATCCCCTCAACTTCCAATTCCTTGCCACCACACAAAGAGCAGCTATAAATATTTTTGTACATGTGGGTCCAAAGCCTAAGATACTTAAAGAATTTTTAAATGTGATTGCAATGTCAATGTAAATGATCTTTCAGTGATTTTTTGGAAGCAGGGATCATAAACTTGAAAAAGACAGTGTGTTACCAATTTTATTTTTAATAGCATATTTTTGCTTTCTATGTAAAAGTGAACTTGGTTTTTATTCCTCACAAAATTTTGGAGCTTATTATTGAAAATCTATTTTGTGAGCACTTAGAAATAGAAACAGTGATCACCAAACATAGAATGGTTTCCTGAAGAACAGGTCATGTTAGTTATTGGTTTACCAAGGTGGATAAACTGGCTGAAGAATCAATCAACCAGCCGATATTGATTAGGTACATATTCTGTTCCTGTCACAATGCTAGGTGATGAGACGATACATAGGAAGAAAATTTAAAAATCCCTTCTCATAGAGAGTTTACATTCCAATAATGGATGAGGTACTACACTTAAAGGTAAAAATATACATACTAAAAGTCTCGGTGCAACTTTAAGGTTATCAAAGCTGTAAAGTACACCAAAATTTCTAGAAAACCTTGAAATAAAACATAAGAATGATATTAATAAATGCAATTATATATAAAGTAGTTCAATACCTGGGACTGTAGGAGAAATACTACTAACACATGGGGAATCAAGTGTAAAGAATTAATTGTTATTTGAGGTTTTTATGCCTCAGCGCACTGGCCTGGGGCTCTGCAAACCGCATGGTGCTCCAACCAAAGGTTGTAGCCGTTACCAGGGCTCTGCCACCTCATGTCATCACCACTCACCAACGCCCACATGGGCCTGGCAAAATTATAATGATTGGAAGCCTAGTGAGGGCAGTCATGTGACTGTCAGAGAGGCCATCCCATTGGCTGGGACTGTGTGGGGTTTTTCTAAGTTTGGGGGAGAAGAATTGGGTGGAAGCTGGAGAGCAACAGGCGTTCTGCTGCATATTTTCAGCTGATTCCTGGGCCGTGATATTTTTCAGGTATTATAATTTCCCTTTCCCCATTTTTATTTCCTTTCCCTTGATCCTACTGATCCTGTTTGTGTTTTTTTTTTTAAAGTTCATTCTTGTTAAAATAAATCTTGTTCTGTTTTGAGGGAGGCTGCCGGTTTCCTTTCTTGCCCCAATATTGTGGCAAGCCACTTAGCTAGCACTCCCCAATTAAAAATTGGTCCCCACACAAGAATAGCTTCATGAAGAATGTGATTCCTGGATTGGCTCTTAAAGAATGAGAAGGACTCTATGAGATGGAGGCAAGGATGAAATACAAACAGACAATGGGGATTGCCAGCAAAAAAGCCCTGGCAATAAGATGGAAAGACATAGTTTTATGATGGAAAAATAGAGAAAAGTCTACTCTGAAGGAATATGATATTTATGTTTTTAAAAAGAATCTGACCATTCTCTCAAGCTATGCTTTAAAATGAAATGAAATGGATTAACTAAATTATAATAGTTGATTGGTGTAGTGGATAGAGCACCAGCCTGGAATAAGGAATACTCATCTTTGTGAGTTCAAGTCTGACCGTAGACACTTTGTTGCTATGTGACCATGGGCAAATCATCTAACCTTGAATATCTCAGGTTCCTTATCTATAAAATAAACTGGAGACAGAAATAGTAAACATTTCCAATATGTTTCCCAAGAAAATATCACATGGAGTCAGGAAGAATCAGACACAGCTGAAACAACTAAACAACAATAACAAAAAAGATTTGATTGAACTATTTCATTGACTGGACCCAATAAGTAATCATTAATGAGTCAAAATCAGTTTCATGTGGGCACCTATAATTGTTTCTCAGAATTTGTCTTTGCCTCTGTGCTATTACACACTTTTTACCAATCCTTTGAATGAAGAAATATAGATGGCCTCACAGATTTTGAAATAGCACAGAATTTGGAGAGACAAAAGGCTTAGAGACAGAACTCAGATCCCAAAATGTCTTTATATACAAGAATGATGAGCTGAATATACTCAGAGTATATTTCACAGGGAACAATTCAGAGGTCAACACTTCGGGTAAAAAAAAAAAATCCAGAAGCCAGAATAAAAGAGAATAAGACTGGGAAGGGATGTTATAATGGGGCCCACTGAATACATTTAATGTGCTTATAAATATGGATTGGAAAAAATAAAAGTAATTATACTTTCTTCTGAAATTCTATGTAGGATAAGCTTGGGGAAGTCAAATGACTTGCCTGTGTTCATACACATAGTAAGTATCAGAGGCGGGATATACACCCAGCTCATCCTGACTCATGTCCAATAGTCTCTGTAACCCTTTCTGCTTCCACCTGTTGGGCAGTGCCACCACAAGCTGTGTTATTTATCCAAGGAGGTGTTTTGAGTAGTAGTAATAGAAATAAAAGCACAAAAAAGAGGAAAAGTTAAGAGGAAGAGAATTGAAGACATCTACTATTAAAAAAAGTTTTCTCTCTTATTTATATTATTCTCTACATTTAATGACCACCCCCCCATATATTAGGAGTTACAGAAGCAAGGAGTGTGCAGCTCAACTGGAGAAGTGATGGGTGGGAACATCACCATAAACCCTGAGTTTGTTCTCTTGGGATTAACTCATCGCCCAGAGCTTCAGGTCCTGTTCTTTGTCCTATTTCTAATCATCTACCTCATCACTGTGGTGGGGAACTTTGGGATGATGGTGTTAGTGAGAATCACTCCCAAGCTTCACACACCCATGTACTTTTTCCTGAGTCACTTGTCTTTTGTGGACCTCTGTTTCTCCTCCAATGTGAGTCCAAAGATGCTGGAGACATTCATAGTGGAGAAGGCCACCATCTCCTACTCAGCCTGCTTGGTGCAGTGTTACCTTTTCATTGCTTTGGTCCATGTGGAAATCTACATCCTGGCAGTGATGGCCTTTGACCGCTACATGGCCATCTGCAATCCTCTGCTCTATGGAAGCAAGATGTCCCCCACTGTCTGCACTTCTCTCATCTCTGTGCCCTATATCTATGGCTCCCTCACAGGCCTCATGGAGACCATGTGGACCTATAGCTTATCATTCTGTGGCCCCAATGAGATTAACCATTTCTACTGTGCTGACCCTCCCCTCATCAAACTAGCCTGTTCTAGTACTTACAGAAAAGAAACATCAATGTTTGTGGTGGCTGGGTTTAACCTCACCTTTTCCCTGCTCATCATTCTCATCTCCTATATGAACATTCTCCCAGCTATCTTCAGGCTTAGCTCTTCAGAGAGTAGGCACAAAGCCTTCTCTACCTGCGGGTCCCACCTGACAGCTGTCACTATATTCTATGCAACACTCTTCTTCATGTACCTGACACCACCCTCTGAGAAGTCTGTGGAAAGAGGGAAAATGGTGGCTGTGTTTTATACCACAGTGATCCCCATGTTGAACCCCGTGATCTATAGCTTGAGGAACAAAGATGTTAAAGAAGCCTTAAGCAAAGAACTCTTCAGAAAAGAACTTTCTAAACAAATCTTAGTGTTCAGTTGTCTAAAATGATTTACTACTTTATAAGCTACTACATATATTTTTCTGTGGGGAAAGCTTCAATACCATGCTATTTTTTAATTTCTTTATTATTTTGTATGATAATGATTTATATGCATATTGGCAAATTAGATAATTTTTCCAGTTATGGCTTACAAATTAATCATGACAATAAAATTTAAAAAGTTAAATTTAATCAGATATTATAAATTATATGTTACACTATTTTTTAATATGAATAATATTAAATTACCTTAATTTTTATAAGTTTTTCTATTCTTATGTATATTTTTACATTTCTACCAACAATACAGATGCTTCTGCATGACAGATATTTTAATTTTTTTCTTCATATGCCCAGGACCTAACACAGATTCTGGTATTTAGTAGGAAATTAATAAATGTTTTATGGAACATTGTAAAGACAAACAATTTTGAAAGTCTTAAGAACTTTTATTCACATAATGACCAATTATGATTCAAGAGGATCAGGGATGAAACATGTCACTCACCTTCTAATAGATGGTCTCAGAATACAGAAGGAGATATATTTCTTAGATGTGACCTGAAGTAGGGGTTTGTTTTCTTTTACTATGCACATTTGTTACAAACATGTTTTTTCTCTCTTTTTTCCCCCATGATGGTGAGGAATAAGGTAGGGAGATAATTTTTAAACTTTTTCAAAATTGAAAATAATTTAATTTTTAAAATTACTTTATTGAATATTTATTTAAAATAGTTAATTTAAAAAAATTTGTTTGATTTCAATTCTTGCTGATTGATCATTGATTGCTTATTGAGCTATATCATCTAAGATACTTTCATGCTTCTAGTATATTTTGCACTCATGGCCATGTGTATTCTCCTAGGAAAGTCAATTCCCCTTTCTGGAAAAGTTTTCCTTATCCATGAAGTGAGCTTGTTGAAGAAGGTTGTATTTTAGATCCATTCCAGCTCTTTCATCCTTGGTCTGATCAACCTTCTTTTTTATTCCTGCTTTATTTCTGAACTTTTTTCCTGCCAATGGCGTGATATCAGGTCTGTTTAATATTAAAATATAGTTTTGTATCTGCCTGTCTCCTACAAACAGAATCAATAAACAGATCAGAGAAATTATAATATCTTATAATACCTCCTATAATTTGTTCCCATACCTGTCCTCCTACAAAATATAATAACAGATCAGAGAACATGGTTAAGAACCAGATCATAGAATTTAATACCTCTTGTGAGACAAAACCAGATCAGAGACATACCAAAAAAATATTAATTTAATATTTTGTCCAAAGAATAATGACATAACATATGATCATGTGGAGACTTCCCTCCTAAGAGAGAAGCTCAAAGCTCCCCTTCTTTCTAAGGGTTTTTAAGGTTTACTGGTTACAGGGTGATTTCAGTTTTATTAGCATGATATAAATTAATTTAAAGTAAATACTATAAAATGCAGCTTAAAGACACAAGAAGGGTTTACCAAGGACAAGGATGTCTAGATATTTGCTCTGTTTACTCTTTGGGGGAAAGAAGATTGTGAATGGAGACTCATTAGCTGAAGCTTAGTCAAAAGGGGAATTTTGATTTGTTTACTCTCTTGGGGAGAGAAGTTAGTAAATAGGGACTTATCTGCTAGCTATCTGGTTTCAGCCTGAAGTTTTAACCAAAGGGCATTTACTAGGGTCTCATAAAATCCATTTCAATAATAGGGTACCTCTATCAAATCCAGGTGATCCATATATTCATATTAACAGGCCTCTGGTCAAACAAAGGATTTTCTTCCAGTGGGAGGAAGCAGGTACAAAGAGAGAGGAAATCATAGAATGACTTCTTCATCTACAAATTCAACCCAGTTAGAACCAAAGGAAATTTTAACAACTGTTATGTACATCTTTAATCATTTTTTTTCATGGTTGCTAGATTCAAAACTTCTCAGGTTCTTTTTACCTTAGAATGGTTTATTTATAAAGGGTTCCAGGTTCCTTTTCCTTATTTTTTAAATTACTTTTGAACTTTTTGGTCTA
Source organism: Dromiciops gliroides (assembly GCF_019393635.1). Lineage (NCBI taxonomy): Eukaryota > Metazoa > Chordata > Mammalia > Microbiotheria > Microbiotheriidae > Dromiciops > Dromiciops gliroides. The sequence goes on from NC_057866.1 coordinate 18,647,307, forward strand.
CTTGGATACAATCACACAGCTCTGAGGAGGACTGATTTACTGGAATTATTATATTTGCTCCTTCATCTCTTGGTACTTAAATGAAGAGAGCCAAGGAATAAATTAAATGAATTACATGGGTTTCCTTTATCCTATACATACTAGGTAGACTTTTTATTGTATGAAAAAAAAGCACAAAATGGGGGGTGGGAGGTGGTCAACAAAGTGTGGAGCTGTGTTTTTGATTCCTTACTAGTTGCTGATATTTCATTTACTTCTAGAAGAGGGAATTATGGTCAAGAACTTGGCACAGTAGGTAAGGAATAAGAAATAAAGGGTGACCATCCACAAATGAAATTGTTGAATATAGGAAATAATCAAACTTTATAGAACTATTAAGTGAAATAGATGAGCAGAGATAGAAGGGATGACAATAGTCCAAAGCTTTAATTTTCATCAAAGAAGAAGAAAATGAGGCCTATACAAATGAGTTGATTTGGCCCAGGTCAAACATTTAAAAAGCTAAGTCCTTTCTCCAAGGTCAATACTCTGGTCATTGGCTACTCTAACAAGCATTTATTGAACACCTGCTAGGTTACTGGAGTATTTCATTGTTTTTGGTTTTTTTTTCAGTCTTTTCCATTGTATCTAAATCTTTATGACACCATTTGGGGTTTTCTTGGCAAAGATACTGGATTTGTTTGTCATCTCCATCTCCAGCTCATTTTACAGATGAGGAAACTGAGAAAAAGAGGGTGCAGTGACTTGCCCAGAATCACACAGCTAGTAAGTATCTGAGGTTAGATTTGAACTTACAAAGATGAGTCTTCCTGACTCCAGGCCCCATACTGTAACTACTTCACCACCTCCTGCCATGAAAGAAAAAAAAAAAATGTTTACTGTCCTCAAATTGCTTCTTATCTCTCATAGTAGGGCAATATATATGCAATAAAAAGTCTGTTGAAGGCTTCCTCTGCCTTCCCTTCTCATCTTTTAAACAAATACTTATCATAAACCTATGATGTACAAAATAATGAACGTCGCATTGGAAATGCAAATGGCAAGACAGTTCTGGCTTTAAGGAGTTTATATTCTATTCAGGGAAATAAACATATACATATCTAGGAATACCCAAAATAGATATATGGCATATTAGACTATATAATTGTATATGCATAAAGACAAACTAATTTGAGGAAGCACTAAACATTAGCAACTTGGGGATGTAGCTGTGCATAAAGGTCAAGGGTCATACCTGGGGAGAAGAGTCAGTTATTCATGGAGACAATGAGCTAAGCCTTGAATGGAGATGAGGATTCTGAGTGACAGAAAGGAGATGGAAGTGAACTCTAGGTAGCAGTGTCAACAACCTTTGCTCAAATGATTAGAGAAGAAAGCAAGATGTAAAGTTTAGGAAAAGGTAAACAAATAGGCCGAGTTGCCTAGTGTGAAAATAAGTAATGGAAAATAAGACTAGAAAAGGAGGCTCATAGAATCTAAAATGAAGAAGATCTGACTTGGACCCCAACCAAGAATATTTAGTAATTTGAGAGTCTTGTTCTCAATCAGTCTCATTCATGGTAATATAGACAGGCAACGTATAAGAAGGGAAATGTCATTGGACTGCAGTCAGGAGAACTTGATGTCACTTAACCTCAAAAAACCAGTGGCTTCACTTGTAAAATGAAGGAGTTGAGCTATATCAATCCTTAAAGTCCCTTTCAGCTAAAAAAAAAAATGGTGTTTTATAGTTTAAAGCCACTCAGTTCTGACATTCTGTAGCCTTTGTTTTAACTTCCCGTTGAAGCCTAACATTCTGCAAGATTCATGTATAGATCTCTTATTGGCTGGGGTATTGTTCTGTTCCTTAACTATTAAACTGTTAATCTCTGTACTGTACAAGATACAGTAAACAGTTTATCTCTTCACTGTAAAAATATCTGATTTCCACATGTACCAATGAAAATACCATGATGCGACACTATTAATGCTGAGTACAAAAGAAAACAGGCCCCTATTTCCAAATCTTCTGTTTAAAGAAAGTGAAATCCTACTAATTGGCATAGTCCTCTGGGCATATTCAAGATTCCCCACTTGAATTGCTCCTTCTTTATTTGTTTGACGAATTCTATGGGGATCAAATACCAAAGTATGAGACCAGGTATAAATGCTTCCTCACCAGAGAACATTATGACCTTGGTGTCACTACCAGAATGTCATTTCTTTCACAGGTAGGATGAAAAAAAAACGGTTTAATACACTCATATCCTAATATGTAGTATTTTAATGTGCATAACATTGGGTTTGGAAAGTGGAGGAGAGGAAGGTGCAGCAATTTGCTCAGAAAATAACAAGTTACCTGAGGAGGACAAGAGGTCCTAAATAGCAGGTCAGGATACAGTTTTTAGTCATGCCATGCTACTGACTGGGAAGGAAAAGTTTTTCCTCCTCTCTGCATTTCAGCCTGTTCATTTGTAAAATGAGGGGTTTGGGCTGTATGCTATCTAAGATACCTTCTAACGTTTATGTTTTGTGCTGATATTATCTTTAAGGTACCTCCAATAATCAATGGAATGTCTCTAGGAATGGAAAACAGATTGAGAGTGTGTTTTTTTCCATTTTATAATTTTGTAATATATCATTTGTGTACTTATTTCATTGGACCATTAAAAATAGATTTTTAGAAAGAAGGGACCTTAGAGATTATTCATCCCACTCATTTTGCAGACAATTTGCATTTCATAATTATGGTGGACATTCCTATAGCATTTGAAATTTAAAAAGTACATTTCTCACTATAGCCCTGTGAGACAGGCTGTGTAGGCTTTATCATTCCCATTTTACAAAAGATGAAACACAGTCTTAGACAGGGCAAGTAGCTGGCCTAAAGAGATACAGAGGATCTCCAATACATGCAGCCATTGCTGTCCACTATCACTCATCTAACATTCTCTTCTCAGGTAGCTCATGACCCAAGCTCCTGTTTACTTTCTAATGGGATCATCACCTTGGCCATGGTATTTTTAAAAATAATTTTGGCTTAGGTTATTGATAGATCTAAAGCTGAGGGACATTGATGGTCATCTAGTCTAACCCCCTAATTTTGCAGGGGCTTTGAAAGCTTATTCAAGTAATCATAGGTAAGAAATGATAGAGCCAGGATTCAAACTCAGTTCTTATGATCCCCAGTTTAGCAGTCTTTTATTAATGACTTTCAAATGGGAAAAGAAATCTAAAATTTATTACATCACTCAATGATTCATTCATAGGTAAAAGTGTTTTGCCTTCTGAATTAGCTTTCTCTTTTGTTGCCAATGGACTTATGAATTCTTCAAGGTTAGGTCTCTTCGTGTAGCTTCTAAATTATAATATCAATTCAGTGTACAATCTTGGGAAAATTGTTTGTTTGTTTTTTTCATTTCTCTGGATCTCCATTTCCTCATCTGTTAAAGGACACAAATCATCTCTACTCTACCTAGCTCACATTGGTTCTGGAAAGGCCAGAGAAGAGTGCTGAAGTATTTATAAGGAGTTTCAAAATATAGGATAAAATAAATTTTTCAACAAGATGATGAGTTTAAACTTATTCGACATGACTTCAAACTGTAGGGAAAATGTATTCTATTATCTTCTCTTTAGTCAGAAGCATCCGTTTTCAAGTGTACTTTTTTCAGTTGAGAGATGAATCCACCAATTTCTTTCCCCAAATTTGTATCTTGGGATAAAGTTTACTCTGAGTTCTTTAAGGCTTTTTCTACAGAGTAAAATTACCATCCTAAGATATGTTTCCAGGGTAGAAAACTGGGACAGATAATAACATGAACTTCAGTTTGGATAAACGGAAAGTTCTGTCCTAATATTCAAATACCAACTTTAAAAGTACAGGATGATGGAAGGAACCACTAGGTAAAAATTCTCATGAAGATTTCTAGAAGCTTTAGTGGATTTGCTATGGGCCTGCAGTCAGGAAGACCTGAATTGAGGTCCAGTTTTAGACACGTAATAGCCGTGTGACCCTGGGCAAATTACTTAACTCCTGTCTGACTCAGGTTTCTCAATTATAAATTATGATATAATAGCATACCTATCTCCCAGGGTTGTTGTGAGGAGAGAGAGAGAGAGAGAGAGAGAGAGAGAGAGAGAGAGAGAATGAGTGAGGGTGAGCAACGTAGTTCTTGGTTTCTTTAAACTAAGTAAATTTACTTCTTTAGTTCATTTCCTTTAGCCTGACCACAGCTCCTGGTTCCTTAGCCTATTCATCTAAATGAATGACTATTAATTATAACTCCCTCACTGCCTTTGCTTTACCTTCTTCTCCTACTCTCACTCCAAAGGTTTCCTTTGCCCATCCTCTTCTCTCTGAGAAGACTATCTCTTCTACCTTCAAAATTTTTCAGTTTCTACCATGACCATTTCTCAAAACAACAATGACAGTAACAAGAACAACAAAAACAAACAAACAAACAAAAAACCTCCCCAAATCACATGGAATGGAATTCCTTATTAGAGTATAAACCCTCAGGACCATTAGTTCCCTTGTCATTCTCCATGAGGAGAATTTCTAGAATTTAAACCAATATATGTGTAGATTGATGATATTTCATAGCACAAAGCTCTTCTTAGAACATATGAAGACATACTTTGTTGGTGGTCAAATATTCAGCCCATTTTTTTCTTTCCTTTCATCCTTTCTCCCCTAACTAGTATTTTGCTTCTGATCACCCCCTCCCTCAAGCTGTCATCCCTTCTATTAGCTACCCCTTTTTTTTCCCTTTCCCCTCCCACTGTTGCCTTCGCATCTGCCTTCCCTTTTATCAACCCCTTCCCCTTCTTCCCTTTTGCTTCCCTTTTCCCCTTCTCCTTCCATAAAAGTAAGATACATTTCTATTCCAAAATTAGTGTGGATGTTATTCACTCTTTGAGCCAAATCTGATGAGAGTAAGATTCAACAATACTGACCTCTTCTCTTTTTTCTCTCCTATAGGTCTTCCCTGCCTGTTCATCTAATGTAATTTACCCTATTCTGCATTCCACTTCCCTCTTCTCCCAGTACAATCTTTTTTCACTCATTTTTAATAATGAGTCAACATACCTACACCCTCTGTCTATGTATACTCCAAGTGCCCTGATAGAGAGATATAGTTCTCAAAAGTTACAAGTATCATCCTCCCATGTAAGGAAGTAAAGAGTTTCACTTTATTGAATAACATTTTTTCTTTTCCTGTTTACCTTTTTATATTTTTATTGAGTCTTCTATTTAAAGATCAAATTTTCTGTTTAGATCTGGTCTTTTCATCAGGTAAGTTTGAAAGTCTTCTCTTTCATTGGATGTCCATCTTTTCCTCTGAATGATTATGATCAATTTTGCTGGGTAGTTATTTCTTGCTTGTAATCCAAGATCCTTTACCTTCCAGAATATCATATTCCAAGTCTTCCAATCCTTTAATTTAGAAACTGTGAAATCCTGTATAATCCTGACTGTGGCTACTTAATATTTCAATTGTTTCTTTCTGGCTGCTTGCAGTATTTTCTCCCTGATGGGGTAATTCTGGAATTTGACTACAATATCCCTTGGAGTTTTCATTTTGGGATATCTTTCAGGTTATAGGTGTACTGTTTTAATTACTATTTTCTAGGTCAGTTGTTTTTCCAATATTTTATTTTTTTCTTCTATTTTTTTTCATTCTTTTTATTTGGTTTGACTAATTCTTGATGTCTCATAGAGAATTATCTTCTACTTGCCCAATTCTAATTTTTTTTAGTGAGGCAATTGGGGTTAAGTGACTTGCCCAGGGTCACATAGCTAGTAAATGTTAAGTGTCTGTGGCCAGATTTGAACTCAGGTCCTCCTGACTCCAGGGCCAGTGCTCTATCCACTGCACCACCTAGTTGCCCCCCAATTCTAATATTTAAGGGATTATTTTCTTCATTTATCTTTTATACCTCCTTTTCCATTTGGTCAATTCTCCTTTTAAAGGAGTTATTATCATCAATGGCTTTTTTTTCCCATTTTGCCAATTGTATTTTTTAAGGAATTGTTTTCCTTTTCTAAGCTGTTGACTCTATCTTACATAACTTTCTTTTCTTTTCCCAATTTTTCTTCTATCTCTCTCATTTGATTTTAAAAAATCCTTTTTGAGTTCTTCCAAGAAGGCTATTTGGGCTTGAGACCAATTCATATTTCCCTTTGAGACTTCACATGTAGTCATTTAGACATTGTCCTCTTTTAAGTTTATTTTATATCTTTCCTGTTACCATAGTAACTTTCTGTGGTCAGAAGTGTTTTTTGTTTTGTTTTGTTTTGTTTTGGGGGGGATGTTGCTCTTTTTCCTTTTTAGCCTATTTTGTGACTATTAAGGTTGAACTTTGCTCCTGGGGTATGGAGTATACTGTCCCAAGCTTCTAGCACTGGGGGCCAGGGACCTGTTCACTGGCTTTCTGTGCTTTGACCTCTGGGAGACATAGCTTGCTTACTGCACTGGCTTGGCCTAACCTAGTGGTGCCTATTGAGCCCAGTTCTCAGGTTGGCAATTTAATTTCTCTGCTGGGGTTAGAGGCCTTATAGCTGGCCTGCTAGCAATAACTTGCTGATGCAGGACCAAGAGGCCTCAGTTGCTGATTTATGCTGTGGAGAATTGCCTCCTGATAACTAGCCTGGACATCACCTGTACTAGACTGTACTCTTTTTCTACTCAAATGAAGTGGACCTTTCCTGAAATCCCTCTGTGCTATCTTGATCTGGAAAATTGTTTAACTCTGCCTTTTTGTAGGTTCCGCCACTCCAGAATCTGATTAGAGACTTCATTTAATGTTGTTTTTGAGGGAACCTGGGGAGAGTTCAGGCAACTTCCCAGCTTCTCATTGCCATCTTGAGGATTATGATTTTTTTTAGACAAGTATCAATTATTCTCATTTTAGTATGACTTAGTGTAATAGGATTACTCTTATTTTATGCAAATGAAATTATAGTCCAGGAATGATAGGTAAGGCAAGCTGGAAGAATAAACAGAAGGTTGGAAAAGTAGTACGGTGTAACAAATAGGGTATCAGGCTTGCTGCTTCCAAGATTTTGGTTTACATCCTACTTTTGATACAAACTAATTATGTGATTATTTGAAAGTCACTTGATCTCTCTGTATACCAAAAGGAATCTCCAAAACTTCTGTCATTTGCCCTGAAACAAAAGGTTTCCATAATGCAGGATACCTATGTAGGATGAAGTCACAGGTTTCACAAAAGCAAACGTAAATAGAACAAAAATTATGGAAATAAGAGCAATGAGAGTGTCACAAAAGGACAAAGGAGAACATAGGAATTACAGACAGAAAAAGATGCAGGAAATAAAGCCAGATTTCTTCTATAATTTTCTCTTGGCATTATGAATGCCCTAATAGTTTAGTAGTACATATAATGTATTTCACAATTTCTTTATGTATTTGTAATGGGATTTATTTCTGGTACTATCTTCAGAAAAGCAAGGACCAAGAAGTGTCTTCTATATTGCTTATGTACCCGTTGAGTATAAAGTGAGGGAGGGAATAATCCTGCTATACTATACCCTTATCATTCCACAGAGGAAGTATTGTAATATATTTTAGAAAGGGAAATTGACCACTTGGAGTATATTTGGAGCATGTTGGCCAGGATAGTGTGAAGACTAAAGATCATTTCATACAAGAATCAAGGATTATTTAGAATAGTTGGGGGGCAGCTAGGTGGCGCTGTGGATAGAGCACTGGCCCTGGATTCAGGAGGACCTGAGTTCAAATCTGGCCTCAGACCCTTGACACTCACTTGTTGTATGACCCAAGGCAAGTCACTTAACCCCAGTTGCTTCACCAAAAAAAAAAAATAATAAATAATAATAATAGAATAGTTGGTAAGCAATGATTCAGTGAAAGTGATAGATTCCTTCAAGTATTTTAAAAAACACACACACTATAATATGAATGATAACTTTTTTTTCTACTTCATCTTGGATTGCACAGATAGAACCAACCCATGTACTTTTTTTTTTTTTTTTTGGTGAGGCAATTGGTGTTAAGTGACTTGCCTACGGTCACACAGTTAGTAAGTGTTAATTATCTGAGGCCAGATTTGAACTCAGGTCCTCCTGACTCCAGGGCTGGTGCTTTATCCACTAAGCCACCTACCTGCCCCACAAACATGTACTTCTAACTATAGGTATGTCAAAGTCGAATGGGTTGTCTTTGGATTTAAGCAGTAGGTTTGACCTCTCTACAAGTGTTCAGTCAGAGGTTGATGGACCACTGGATGAGGATGATATAGGTGAAATTCATCATTGGGGCAAAAGTTGGACAAGATGGCCTCTGAGGTCTTATGTATATGAGTCTATGATACAGACAGAATGAAAATTCAGATGGAAGGGAAACCCACATGCTCAAAGTCAGGCAATAAATGGACACAAACTATTTGGATATTTCAGTATAGTAAGGCAAGTTATTTCTCCCTGACTCCAAAGCAGTAGATAATGGTAAAGAATCAATGAAGTAGGTTATGTGGCAGACTGAAACAATCCCTTCCTTCACATTACAAAAGAAAAGGAAATCATATTCGACTAGATTCAAATAATTCTTGTTGGTGTGGGTGTGGGATTTTAAGTGAATTGTGATTAGGTCTATCTATTCTTACTATTTTAATATGTTGATTTTAACTAATTTAAGATATTTGTTAAGGTCATGGAAATGAAGCCCTTTGACCTTTCTATGAAAGTCATTATACAAAGACACTCGTTGTTTTTACTTCCCCTGTTAACTAGCAGAACCAATGATCCTCAAGTGGAGACCAGGAAATGTCCAGCAGAAACTACACTCAAGTGACTGAGTTCATTCTTCTGGGATTAACCAGCCGTCCAGAGCTGCGCACTGCTTTCTTTGTCCTGTTTCTCATGATTTACATGGTCACTGTGGTTGGGAATCTTGGCATGATCATTTTAATCAAGATTGATTCTCGACTTCACACCCCCATGTATTTTTTTCTCTGTAGCTTATCATTTCTGGATCTATGTTTCTCTACAAATGTTACCCCAAAGATGCTTGAAAACTTTTTATCAGACAAGAAAACCATTTCCTATACTGGTTGTTTGGTCCAGTGTTACATTGTCATTGCTGTGGTGCTGACTGAACACTGTATGCTGGCTGTCATGGCCTATGATCGTTACATGGCCATTTGCAACCCACTACTCTACAGCAGTAAAATGTCAAAGAGCATCTGTATCCGGTTGGTCATCATTCCCTATGTCTACGGATTCCTTCTCAGTGTGATGGAGACCTTGAGGACTTACAATTTATCCTTCTGTGATGCTAATGAAATTAACCATTTTTACTGTGCTGACCCCCCTCTCATCAAACTAGCATGCTCTGATACATATAGTAAAGAGCTATCCATGTATATAGTGGCTGGTTATAGCAATGTCCAGTCCCTTCTGATTATTCTTACATCATACATGTTCATCCTTGTGGCCATTCTCCGGAGCCGTTCTGCTGAAAGCAGGCGCAAGGCTTTTTCCACGTGTGGGTCCCACCTCACAGTGGTCACCATATTCTATGGGACCCTGTTCTGTATGCATTTAAGGCGTCCCACTGAGGAGTCTGTAGAGCAGGGGAAAATGGTAGCTGTGTTTTACACAACAGTGATCCCCATGTTGAACCCCATGATCTATGGCCTCAGGAACAAAGATGTAAAGGAGGCCCTGAATAAAGCAATTGGAAGGAAAGTTTTGACTAAATAAAAGTGCTAATCTGTTACCTTTTCACTTGTATAAACTAGCTAGATAGATTTACATAGAATTCCATATCCCTTAAATTTAGTTGTATGTGTATATATGGTTAATTTCTGAATTAAATAAAATTTGTAAAGGGAAGAGTCATGACAATTGTCATGCAAATGATGATAAAATCATGGAATTGCTTCTGTCTTTGCCTACATGGGAATGGGGCCAATGAATTTATAGTTGGTTGAACTACCTCAGAAAAAATTACTTGAATCACAAGATAGCTTCATAACTCTCCCATTTTGCCACCAGCCTATATCTTTTTCCATATGATTACCTTGTCACATCAATTCTGTTAATAATCACAATAATAATCATTATTATAATAGATGGCATTAGCACTTTGAAGTTTGTAAAGGACTTTATATTACATTATCTCATTTGATAAAGAAAAACAACTCTTCCTTTCTACTACCACTATAACTCATTTAATTCAGGGTTTTTATTATCTGTCTATAGTGATGGAGGAGACTAAAAAGATTAACAGTTAGCCTAAGACTTGAGTTATCAATAGTAGCAAAAAGAGTTAACAGAGAAACCAAGGTTTGAAGTTTTATCAACTCTAACTAAAGGGTTCGAGTCCCTGTCAACCAATACTATCCACAGAAGTTTAGAAAGTAACCTGGGATAGTTAAAAAATAATAGCCATTAATATTTCTAGATGACAGGATACCTTAGAAACCAGATTTTAGTAAGGAGATACCATAAACAGAGAGACCCTCTTGCTCTGACAAATTTGAACATTTCTTTAGGAACATGTGCAGAAAGACCAAATGTGTCCTCAGGTTCAACTTAAACATTTAAATACCAAAAACACACCCCTTGGGAAAAGGTGCCTGCGTTGGATGATGGCTTAGGACCCCAGGAAGTCCAAAATATCAAAATATGATGTGAATCTCCCATGAACCTCCCATAAGGATAAGATTAAGAAAATGATGGAAAAACCTACTTTTCTCACTATAAATAAAACCATTTTCCTCTCCCTATTGGAGACACCTATCTCCTTTGGGTGACACTCCCTATGGCCTCACAGTCTTTTAATAAAACTTGGGAAACTGTCTTGTAATTTTTTGGGATGTCTCATGATCAATTTGACCAATTAAATCCTTCCCTACTTCAGAAAGGACTACTACAATAGCTCTTGAGTAGTACCTCAGCCCCTGGTATCACCATCAACTTCTTCATCTTCTTCTAATTGTTTTTTTGTTTTTGTTTTTGTTTTCTGGGGCAATGAGGGTTAAGTGATTTACCCAGGGTCACATAGCTAGTAAGTGTCAAGTGTCTGAGGCCAGATTTGAACTCAGGTTCTCCTCAATCCAGGGCCAGTGCTTTAACTACTGTGCCACCTAGCTGCCACATAAACTTCTAATATATTACAGCCTTTACCTCAATGATGAAGTAATCTTCCTAATAGCTCTTACATCATTCTATTGTTGATAAAGCAGAAACAGCACCAGATTAGGAGACAGGATGATGTTGAGAGATATTATAAAGGTAGAAATGTCAGAATTTGACAACTGATTAACCCTTCCCTTTCCTTCAGGGGGAAAATGGTATGATATTTCTTTTTTTTTTTTTTCAGAAACATTTATTTTTTTTTTCCAGTTACATGTAAGGGTAGTTTTCAACATTCATTTTCATAAGATTTAGAGTTCCAAATTTTTCTCCCTCCCTCCCTCCCTTTCTTCCCCCCTCCACAAGATCACAACCAGGTTATATATTTACAGTCCACAAGTGCGCTTTTTTATCAGTTCTTTCTATGGGGGTGAATAGTGAGCTTTGTCATTAGTCCCTTGGGATTGTCTTGGATCATTGCATTGCTGAGAGTAGTTAAGTCATTCACAATTGTTCATTGAACAATACTGCTGTCACTATGCACAATGTCCTCCCAGCTTTGCTCACTTCACTATACATCAGTTCATGAGTATTTCCAGGTTTTTCTGGGATCATCCTGTTTGTCATTTCCTATAGCACAAGACCATTCCACTGCAATCATATAGCACAGCTTCTTCTGTCATTCCTCAATTGATGGACATTCCCCTTATTCTCAATTCTTAGGTACCACAAAGAGTTGCTATAAATATTTTTTGTACAATTTTCCCTTTTTTCTCTTTTTCATGATTACTATTGTCAACCATTTCCCTTCCATCCTATTCCTTTTCCTGTGATATTTATTCTATTATCCATCTTCTTTCATCCTATCCCTCTTCAAAAGGGATTTGCTGGGGGCAGCTAGGTGGTGCAGTGGATAGAGCACTGGCCCTGGAGTCAGGAGTACCTGAGTTCAAATCAGGCCTCAGACACTTAACACTTACTAGCTGTGTGACCCTGGGCAAGTCACTTAACCCCAACTGCCTCACTAAAAAAAAAAAAAAAAAAGGGACTTGCTTCTGTGTCCCCTCCCCAATCTGCCCTTCCTTCTTTTGCCCCTCTTTCTTTATCCCCTTCCCCTATTTTCCTGCATGATTAGAAAACTTACTCCACCCAATTGATTGTGTATGTTATTCCCTCCTTAAGCCAATTCTGATGAGATTGAGGTCTTTGAGCCAAATCTGATGAATGTTAGGCTCATTTACTGTTTATATTAAATAGATTACTCCACCAAGTTGGGTGTGTGTGTTGATTCCTCCTGATGAGTTTAAGGTCTTAGAGCCTTTTCTGATGAGTGTAAAATTCAATTACTGCTCTGCTCTTCCACTACTCCATAAGCCATTTCCTGTTTCTTTCATTGAGGATTTCACCTCTGCCTTTCCCCCTCCCCCAGTGCATTCCCTTCACCCCTCAATTTAACACTGAAGATGTCATCATGGGACAGCTAGGTGACAAAGTGAACAAAGCATCCATCCTGGACCCAGGGGGATACCAGCCAAAACCTGGCCTCAGACTCAAGACAGTCACCCACTGCATGACCTCAGGTATGTCCCCCAACCCCAATATTTTATGGTTCTCTAGAGTCTTGTATTTGAAAGTCAAATTTGCCATTCGGTTCAGGTCTTTTCATCACAAATACCTGAAAACCCTATTTTTCATTGAAGTCCCATATTTTTCTCTGAAAGATTATACACAGTTTTGCTGGATACATGATTCATGCTTGTAATCTCAATTCCTTTGCCCTCTGGAATATCACATCCCGTGCTCTCCGGTCCTTTAATGTAGAAGCTGCTGCATCTTGTGCTATCCTGAGTGGGGTTCCAATAGTACTTGAATTCTTTCTTTTTGGCAGCTTGCAATATTTCCTCCTTGGCCTGAGAGCTCTGGAATTTGGCTATAATATTCCTAGGAATTTTCCTTTGGGGATCTCTTTCTGGAGGTGATTGGTGGATTCCTTCAATTTCTATTTTAGCTTCTGCTTCTAGAATATCAGGGCAATTTTCCCTAAGAATATCTTGGAAGATGTTATATAAGCTCTTTCCTTGATCATGGTTTTCAGGTTAACTAATAATTTTCAGATTATCTCTCCTGGACCTATTTTCCAGGTCAGCAGTTTTTCCCAGAAGATATTTCACATTGCCCCCTATTTTTTTTTTATTCATTTGGATTTGCTTTATTGTGTCTTGGTTTCTCATAAAGTCACTAGCTTCCATTTGTTCAATCCTAATTTTTAGGTAATTATTTTCACCAGAGAGCTTTGCACCTCCTTTTCCATCTGGCCAAATTGACTTTTCAAGCTGTTGACTTTTTTCTCATGTCTTTCCTGCATCACCTCATTTCTCTTTCCATTTTTTCCTCTACCTCTCCAACTTTATCTTCAAAGTCCTTTTTGAGTGCCTCTATGGCCTGGGACCAATTAATATTTTTATAAGAAACTTTAGATATAGGAGCCCTGATGTTTACATCTTCCTCTGAGGGTGCCCCTCGATCTTCCTTATCACAGAAGCAACTTTCTATGGTCCTCACCTTTCTCTGTCTGCTCATCTTGCCTTTCTTTTACTTGACTTTTAGTTCCTAAAAGTGGGTCACTGTTTCCAGGCTGCAGTATCCCATGCTTCAGAAGTCCCAAGTGATATGATTTAAGGAGGATCAGGTTCTTCACTTGCCTGGCCTGTTCCCTGGTCTGTAGATGACCCCAGAACAACTTGTTAATCAACCAGCTTTGTGTGTTGTGGTGTGTCCCTCCTCCACCTGGGCCACTGTTACTCAAGCCCACCTCCTGGTTCCCAGCAAGGGTGAAAAAAACCAAGTTCTGCCTCAGCACCAGCAGAGACCCCTGTAGTTTCCCCCCTGCCAAGGGCTCAGTCCTCTCACGAGACTGTGAGCTTAGTTCCAGATGACACTGGTGCATCAGCTGATTCAGAGGCTCTGGGCATCTCCTTCTCTGGCGAGGCCTTCCTGGGACTGGATCTGTGACAGGGTGACTGTGGGGTTGGGCTTGACTCCTGTGTTAGCACAGCAGTTCCTTCCTTCCAACCTTCCAAGCTGTTCTTGGTTAGAAGATGATTTCAGCACACTCTTCTGTGGATTTTGCTGCTCCAGGCATTATCCTATGGCATTATTTGGATGTTTTTTGGAGTGATTGTGTCATGGGTTTGAGAGCTCACTGCCTTTCCTCTGCCATCTTCTGTATGACATTTATAAGGTTTCTAATTTAATTGGAGGCTTAGTTTAAATTTTATTGTGACATTAAGAAAGTGAAAGGATTGCTAACCTAAAGGATATATTTAGCCTAGCTACAGGCATTTTTCAAAAACATCAAACAAAATATATTGAGCACACTTATATACTCTGGAAACACCATTTACAAAGACAATTGTGCTAATAACAAAGCATTCTTATCTGTCTCATTCAAGACTGGGACTTCTGTTTCTTCCTCTTTCCACAGGCAGAGGAATGGCAAATTGGGACAACTTAAGAGAAAAACAAATTTGAAAAGCCTCAAACACATTACAAGGCCCATGTATATTATGCAATTCATTAATTATATTTAAAAAAAATTTGTCATTACTGTGCACCTAAGTTATCATTTTTATATTCTAGCCCTCCCTTAAATTATTACATGTAGAAGGTAAGGAGACAGAAATTGTCTCATGCCCCAACCAAAGCTGGACATTTTTCCTTTTCCTTTCTTAAAGTACTAATGAGATACTAGAAGATGGATCCTCATTACCTGCTGCCACTGAAAGGTTCCCTTTCCTTAAGCAGCTATTATTGCCCTGTTGTCCAGTTCCTAAAAGTTATAGTAAGTCTACTGTCAAGTGACCCCTCTGTCCCTACCTGTGCTGGAGATAATACAAAGTTTCATTCCACTCTAATCCTTGGAATCATATACCTTGGGTATAGAACCCTATGCTATGCCATGGCCTCCAGGCCTTGCCATTTGCATTGCTGCTTTCTTTATGAGAACCTATTTCCTGGACTTTTCACCTACATTTCATTCAACACAAACTCTTCTTTATTTCTTGTCTCCCCCAGTTAGAATGGGAGCTCCATGAAAATAACAACTGTCTCAATTTTCTGTTTGTACCTCTAGCTGTATGTTGTTCAGTTGTATTTTTTCTTTTGTTTTTTTTTCATTTTGACCAACTCTTTGTGACCCCATTTAGGGTTTTCTTAGCAAAGATACTCGAGTGATTTGACATTTCATTCTGTAAGGAGCTAAAATTCTAGCTAGTCTGTCTAAAATATCTAATGAGTGGTCACCAATAAATTATAAACTTTAGGAAGAGTATTTAAGTGTTTAAGTATTATATTAAAGAGCATTGAGATTAGAGAGAAAGGTAAAAATCTAACTATTTCTAAGACACCCCATCATCTGACCTGCAATGGCGAGGTCAGGAACAAAAAGGACCCAATGCTTCCTCCTTCCTCGCAGAAGCCTCCTGTGAAACTGGGAACATCCCCCATCCACACGCACACACAGCTCCAAGCTAATTGGCTGGTATCTTTGATAGACAGTACCCACTAGCAAACGTCACTTTCTGACACCAAGGAAAAGCTGCATGGCTTGCCTTCAGATGTCTTCTCCTCATGGTGGAGCATTCCTACAGTAACACTCCAGCAGGTGGCATCACTCCAATCATTACAATTCTCCAGCTTCTTTTACAGATGAGGAGACTGAGAGAAACAGAGTTAAGTGATTTGCCAAGGGTCACATAATTAGGAAGTGTCTGAGGCCAGATTTGAATTCAAGAAAGTAAGTCTTCATGACTTGAGGCCTAGCACTCTATCCAATGTGCAGGCTCCTCTCTGTGGTGAAAAGAGAGGGCACCATTCCAACAAGCAGCATATTCCTTTCTTCCAGGGAAGAAGGAAAAATAATTTCATCCAATCTCCTGGTTGGAGTCTTGTTTGGGAGGAGAATAATATAATTCCCTCAGTTCCAGGTACTTCCTCCTTTGCTGAACTGCCTAAGGCCTTGAAAGGATTCTGGACTGAAGTGAAAACCCAGAGAATATTGGCAATTTGTAAAAATCTACCCTTAATGGTTAATCTGCCCCCCATCATTGATTAGTGTGTCTCCCCCTTAGTTCTAGTAATTTTTTTTTTCTATTCTTTAGGCAGCAAGGTCACATAATTGATACAGAACAGAACCAGTGTCACGGAGACATGAGTTCACATCTCTAAAATGAGCTGGAGAAGAAAACCATGGTAGAGAGGAAAAAAAATGGGTTTATGGGAGGGGGGGATGTTTGTTTTTAGAAATTTCAAATTTGTGAAGAGTACAACTACAAAATGAACCCTTCTATAACCAGTGAATGCATTTCCACTAAACTTGGAAATCCTGTAGAGTATAAACCCACATATAAAGCACTTACAAGTAATGCATATTTTCTCTCTCCCATGGTTAAACATGCCATATAAAGAGGAGGGGGAAGAGGCAATATCCATCTCTATAAAACCTTTCAACTCTTTCCCCTTACTCTCTCCTTCCATTGCCACCGAAACCATACAAATTAGCCTCACACCCGGACAGACCTATAGTCTCCTACCACATTTTTCCACATTCCCTGCCTGTATATGAAGGATAAGGGAATTTGTCTTCTGTATCAATGCCAGATTTTTATTTCTTATGTCTAGGTTCAATGCAGGGGTAAACTAGAGCCAGCTCAAATCAGATCATGAGACTTAGTGTTCCCTATTTATATTTAAACTACTGGAAGAATGATGAAAAATTCAAGATGGTACATAATGTGAAGATGCTAAAGTGTAATAATACAACCTTGGTGACTATCAATGAAGTTAGTTATGAACAACTTATCTTTAGTTGTATTTTTCTCAACATTTTCCTTATTTTGTGAGGGATTTCATCCACAACCATAGACATGATTTCCTGTAGAACTAATTAGAAAAGCTAAATATTACCCTAACATATATGTCATTACCTAATTAATTGGAAAACACTGACTTGTAACAACTAGAATGGATCCTTTGTACTATCCTCATTTGTACTGGTTTATTTCACAACAAACCCAATCTATTCAAATAGGTCAAGCTAGTGAATCTTCACCATGTGATAAACAAAATTTACTGAGAACTGGCTGATCCTCACCTACTCCCCATTCCCAGGTTATTGAATTGCCAGATCCTTGATTGTTTTGTCAATCCCAGATCCTTGATTGTTTTGTCAATTCCAGATCCTTGATTGTTTTACAGATCTCCCCCAAACAAAATGCCCCCTTCCAAAGATTCCCCAGCATACTCCCTGGATTTTAGATTATTATGTTAGAGGCCCATTTACATTAAGTAGTTTCTATTTAAAGTCAAGTAGTTTCTATTTAGAGTTAAACAGTTTCTATTTAGAGTTGAGAAGTTTCTATTTAGAGTTAAGTAGTTTCCATACTTAACCCAAGGGCAGTCTTATAGCTCCCTTTCTTCTATTCCCCCATATAAACCCTATCCTCAGTCCCCATCTTTGGGTATTACTAGAATTCTTGCTTTGTGATACTCTGAGTTATAGCTCCTCTACCTTGATTAAAGATCTTATTTTTCCTATATTGATTGCTTCATTAATTTTGACACATGTAACAGTTAAAATTAAGATAGACTGAGATGCAAAGCTCTGAGCATGATCAATTTATCATTAAAGCACTAATTTACCAATAAATAGTATCTCAGCTTCCTCAGGAAAGCTAAGACCCTGAATGAGGGGTATAACTCTTATACATAGTTTTGGGGAATACAGCACAAAGAACAGGACTTCATAGGCAGGGAACAATTTATGGTTGATTTAAAAAACTGGACATCATGAAAGGCAAAATCACTTGCTTCCCATCTTTGAAGAGGTAAGAGATTCTTCCCTTAGATTACTGCATATACTCTCAGACTCAATTGATATAGTGGTTAATTTTGCTGACTTTCTCCCCTTTTCTTATTAATTCTTAATCATAAAGGATGCCTCTCAGGGTGGAGGAGAGTAAAGTGAAAAAAGACTAGAAAGATAAGAAGGGGAAGGGAATTATGAAGGAAATGAAAGGCTTCTAAAAACATGTGAAGGGAACAGCTAGGTGGCAAAATGGATAAAGCACTGGCCCTGTATTCAGGAGGACCTGAGTTCAAATCTAGCCTCAGACACTTGACACTTGCTAGCTGTGTTACCCCAGGAAAGTCACTTAACCCTCATTGCCCTGCAAAAAAAAAAAAGTAATTGGAAGAAGAAGAGCACAGAACAGAAAAGGGAAGGCAAATGTAGGACCAAGGAGAATACTTACTGAGTTACAATAAATTTCAGTTCATCTGGCTCAGATCCTTGTTTCTGTCATTTATGGAGATGCAAGTAATTTTCATTCTTAACACTTTCAAAATTTGGCGTACATTCATTTTTTTTTCCATTACCACACGTTCCCATCTCAAATCATCTACCCCCTGAGTTCTCAACTTCCTTATTTTCAGTGATGTCTGTCTCTAGTTTTTCTCAATCAAACAGAAATGTTCATACTTAAGACTTCTCTCTGTCTCTGGCTCCTCTCTGTCTCTCTGTCTCTGTCTCTGTCTCTCTCTCAAAAGAATTTGTCAGGGGAAAGGATTCATAACAGAAACTGGAATTTCAGGTGACCCTAGAAAGAAGCATAACATTTATCTGATGAGGTAAAAAAAAAAAACTTGAGTTACGATAGTTATTTTATTAACAGTAGCAAAAAAGAGACATTTATTTGAAAGAACAAAAAGTATTTTTCCTTGTAAGTCTCGCTGTCCAATTAGTTCCTTTAACTATGCACTTTTTCCAGTTAGAAACAGCATTAGGTTTTCAGTATTGAAGAAACCCAAAGTAGCTTCTAAATTAACATCCAGTCTACTTTAGGTTCCCCAGGGAGTTTGTACTTAATTTCTTTCTTAAAGACTGACTGAGTCATGATCTTTAGGGACAGAAGACAGTTATCCTTTTGGGACAGAGACATCAATAAAACTTTGTATTTCACTGTTGTGCCTAAATTTTGTAAGGAGACAACTGTTTCCTCATTCTAGGTAGGTAAGAGTATTTAAGATGGTCTATAAACATGAACAAACTGATAATATTTTAACCATATAATTAAGTCAGCTAAATAGCTAGGAGACACCATGTCAATAGTTAAAAACAAATAATAATACCACTGTCAGAATCTACAAGAATGAAAAAGTTGAATGCCATGTTAATCACTGGAAAATCTGAATAGATTTTTGGAACACATTCATTTAAGAATTATGAAAAATTATTTGTGTGACCATGACTTCTTATCATTTCTTGAAAAAGGTTGTATGGTACAGTGGAAAACCCACTAGAATAGGGTTGAGGGTATAAAAGTTTGAATCCTACCTCGATCATTTTATTATTTTAATGGAGGTTCAAATCTCTAACTTCATTAAATTAAGGGGTTGGCGGATAAACCTTCTGAGGACACATCCAGCTCTAAATCTATGATTTGATAACTGGGAATCTTATTTAAATTAAGACTTTTACATAATATATGAAATACTGGGTCTTTGATTAATTCTCAAGTATGTTTTGTTTTTGTTTTTGTTTTTTGTGGGGCAATGGGGGTTAAGTGACTTGCCCTGGGTCACACAGCTAGTAAGTGTCAAGTGTCTGAGGGCTGATTTGAACTCAGGTACTCCTGAATCCAGGGCTGGTGCTTTATCCACTGTGCCACCTATCTGCCCCCCCTCAAGTATGTTTTTATAAACAAAAGCCAGAGGAATTGCTTTGACCCCATGGATTATGTCCAATATGTGGCTAATGAATAATTAGTAATCAGCGAATTAGTGAACATGATTATATTGTCTTTTGGTACCTTAGTAGCCTATCAGAAGAGGTTCCTTTAATATCAGTAAAATTAATGAGGGAGAGATCAAGATTTTAGAAAGAACTATGATTATACTTTATTAAGAATAACTTTTTAAAATGATGACTACAGACAAGTGAATAACATTTATTTATTTTGAAAATATTCTCCCCATTTACATGTAAAAGTAATTGACATTCATTATAAAATTTTGACTATCCCCCTCCCCTAATCCCTCCTTGGCATAGTAAGCAATCTGGTGATACATGTGTAATTATGTAAAACATTTCCACATTAGTATTTTTTTAGCGAAAAAAAAATAGCATTTATACATGGTGAAATATACAAAAAAAAAGTATATTAAAAGAAGAATCATGACGGGAAAATGAGATAATTTCCCTAATAGTAATTTAATGGAAACATGTTATCACTGGTACAATATCTTTCTTTCTTTCCTATTTCCTTCCTTCCTTTCTCTCTCTTCCTTTTTTTTTTTCCTAAAGTTAGGTGAAGATGGCAATTCTGACAGTGACTGAGTTCAAGACAATAGGCATGTAATTACCAGGTGAGCACAATGAACTAATAGGGCTCTGAGGTAAAATGAGACTTTGAAGGGCTGTCATTGATAGTACCATCCTGTATGTGAGTAGATTAGCTTCCTTAAAGGGGCTTTTTCAGTTATCATGATTGAAATTGAGGTCAATTAAGGCATAAAGGTGTGAGCACACTCATTGTTAAGGCTAGTGATTACCAATAAAAGGATTCTTTAGATCCACAGCAAACAAAAAGAACTAGAATGTGGGCAGAGAGATAAATTTTACATGTAGAATTCAAAAGCTAGAGGCAGCATCACTGATGGGGAAAACAATAATTTATCACAAAGCACATAGCAACATAGATGGAAAAACACTATGATTTGCTGGAAATTTGAAATTTGGATCTTGCAACAACATCTCCTTGTCATTGAGGAATGATGATTGATTTATAGAACCAAGTTACATCTTGCAGGGCTTATGAGTAAGATAACAGATCTCCCTTAATTTTATATGGGAAGTAAGATGTGTAGAGGTAATGTTTCTTTGAATTAAGGTGATTAATTAATGTGCTTTTTGAGATAACAGCTCATAAGAAAGCTGAATTCTCAACTCAGAGACAAAGAAAGGGATTTAAGTAGTTATACAAAATCCAAGGGAAAATATCAGCTACCACTAGAATTAATTACAAAAATAGAATTAAGAGGGGTCAGCTAGGTGACAAAGTAGATAAAGCACTGGCCCTGGATTCAGGAGGACCTGAGTTCAAATCCAGCCTCAGACACTTGACACTTACTAGCTGTGTGAACCTGAGCAAGTCATTTAACTCTCATTGCCCTGACCCCCCCCCAAAATTAAGAAATGTAATCAATTTTATTTTCTCACTGTATTGGTCAGTATATAATCATATAGACTAAGGCCAAATAATGGTGAAGGAAACCACTCCATTGGAGCTTAATGAGTTCCCTGTACAGGATTTTGAGAACCACTAATGGGCAGGGGTTGGGAGAGGAGATGGTTGCATTGGGCAAGACCAGTAAGGCTCATGTGCAGAACACAGAGCTTAGTCAGTACAAATTGACATTTCTCCTGGCTTGAGATGTCATTTAAATTCAAGAGTCAAGAACAAGAGTCCAGAAGTCAGAAGTGTAACATTTGAAATTTCATGTGACTAATGTGAAAAGTTTTTGTATAACTGCACATGTATGAAATATTGAATTGTTTGATTTCATAGGGTGGGTTGAGGAAGGAAGGAGGAAGAAAATTTAAAACACAAAATTTTAAAAAATCAATATGACAAAGGAAATTCTAAATAAAATGAAAAGGAAAAAAGAAAAAAAGAATAAAAGTTTGTGCAGTCAACCCTTCCCCATAATGAATTGTATATTGTCTTAAAAGAATTGACAGAACAAATCAAACAGAAAATTCAAACTTCTCTATGGTCCCCTAAACAGGTAAGGTCAAACTTATGTTGATTGCTCTGGTTATCTGTTCCCTGCTGGGTTCCATACTAGATACTGGAAGAATAGGATTTGTAACACTAGAAATCCATTGGCAAAGATCATTATGATTTCATTTAGATTCACTGTCCATGGTTACTGTCATCTTCATTGTTTTCCATTAATGCTATTACTACAATTCTATTGATTCTGGACTTGTAATAAAAGTGAACTTAATCCAAGTTAGAGGCACATGTTTCAGCAAAATTCAAAACATGTAAAACTGTATTCCACAAAGAAACCAATTATGACTATGTCATTTCCTTGATCAAGAATCTCTACTTATTCTTCTCCATCTACCTCCAGATCCAACATTCAGAGTAAGGATTCTTAACCATGTTTGTCTGTTTTTTTGAATCATGGAACTTGATAACAATGAAAGCCAATAGACTATTACTCAGAATAATGTTTTTAAACAAATAAATTAAAATACATATGATTTCGCAGAAAAAAACAAACATGTAGTTATTGAAACATTTTTAAAATAAACAAAACAAAAAACATGAATAAATATTACTTCACTGTAAGTACTTTGTGTTCCAGTCAAACAGACCTATGTGCTATTTCCCTAACTAAACTTTCACTATTTTAGGTCTGTCTATTCATGCAGGGCTTTTTTTCATAACTGAAAACCGTTACTTAATCCCTTTAAGCCATTAGTAGATGGTGAAGTGGTTAGAGTTCCGGGTCCAATTTTGGAAAACCTGAGTTCAAATAAGTCCTCAGATGCTTTTGAACTGTGTGACCTTGGCCTAGTCATTTAGCCTCTGTTGGTCTCAGTGTCTTAAACTGTAAAATTGATATTAATATTACTTGCCACCAAGGTTCTTATGAGAATCAAATGAGATATTTGTAAAGTATTTAGCACAGTGCCTGACATGTAGTAGGCACTTAATAAATGCTTTCCTTCTTTCCTTTAACTTCTTGAATACTCACATTCCTATATGTCAATCCACCAGTCAATAAACACTTATTAAGAGCTTTCTACATTATAAGCTACGTGCTAAGCACTACAAATACAAAGAAAGGCATAAAACCCTTTTAATGTAATTATAATAATAAACTCAGATGCCATTTTACATTGGATATTTCTTTTGTTACCATTTTCTATGTCATTAAAATTCATTATATATTTTTAAAATATTTAAATGTTGTTTCAACATCTGTAGAATATAAACTTCCTGGGGATAGGAATGGTTTTCTGTTTTGTTAATACCTGGAATCTAGGAGAATATCTTGCATTTGGCAGATGACAAAAAATGCTTATTGAATTGGATAAGTGGAGGCTACACACACAGTGTCTGTGCTAAGATACATATAAACATGCTTCTTATGTTGAGGTTAACACATTATCGTATAGTTGGAAAAGAAATATATTGAAGACATTCAGTTGTGTGATCTTGAATGGCAAATTGAGCCTCAATGTTCTCAGCTATGAAATGAGAATTGTAATCTTTGCCCTGCTTATCTAAAATGATTAATTTCAAGCAAAACTGGTAAATTACAAAAGTATTATTAATTATTGATTATTGATAGCTATGATAATGGCAGTGAGGAAAACAATTTACAGGAGAGGAAAAGGGTGACACCTAACCAGTCTATTATCATTAATCCTCCATTTAGGTTCCCTGATGGAATAAATGGCTGAGATTAATTTCACTAGGGTGACGGAGTTCATTCTCTTGGGCATCACCGACAAGCAGGAGTTGAAGATGCCCCTATTCATAATGTTCTTGTTCATTTATGTGTTCACAATGGTGGGCAATCTGGGTCTTATCATAGTCATCAGAATGGACTCACGACTGAAAACTCCAATGTATTTCTTCCTAAGTCATCTTGCATTTGTAGATTTTTGTTATTCTTCTTCAATCACACCCAAGATGTTGGGAAGTTTTTTATATGAGAAAAATATAATCTCCTTTTATGCATGTGCTATTCAATTAGGCTGCTTTATTAACTTCACAAATGTAGAATGCTTGCTGCTTGCTTCCATGGCTTATGATCGCTATGTGGCCATTTGCAACCCCTTGCTTTATATGGTTCTGATGTCTCCTAAAATCTGTGTTCAGCTTGTTGCTATACCCTATATCTACAGCTTTCTGGTTGCATTATTCCATGTTATCCTTACCTTTCGCCTCTCCTACTGTGGTTCTAACATTATCAACCATTTCTACTGTGATGACATGCCTCTCTTGAGGCTGTCCTGCTCTGACACCCATTTCAAACAACTGTGGATCTTTGCCTGTGCAGGAATCTTACTTATTGTTTCATTTTTGGTTATCTTTGTCTCCTACATGTATATTATCTCGGCTATTCTAAAGATGCAATCAGCTGAGGGCAGGCGCAAAGCCTTCTCCACCTGTGGCTCACACATGGTGGCTGTCATGATTTTCTATGGGACCCTGATATTTATGTACTTACAGCCCAGCTCAAACCACTCCCTTGATACAGATAAGATGGCCTCAGTCTTTTATACAGTCATCATTCCCATGTTAAATCCCTTGATCTATAGTTTGAGGAATAAGGAGGTGAAGGATGCTGTGAAGAAGGCCTTAAGAAATAGTAATTATGCCCTTCTTTTAATTAAATCAAGAAAGTGACTTAAAAACTAAGTTTTCTCATTATCTTAATCCTTTAAAGACTGATGAATTATAATAAAAAGAAGAAACATAATTTTACATAGAATGTTAAAACTAGAAGAGACACCGGAAATCTTCCAGTTCAACTCTCCTCTCAATTCACCATCACATAAAAGATGCTCAAAATCACTCTCAAAAGAGTTCAACTTGATCAAATCCTACAACACAACACCATGTATGTGTATTTGTTTTAAAATGTTATCTTATTAGTGCTGGGGGGTTTTACATCAACAATTTCAATTTCTCTCTTCCCCATTTGTCTAACCAAAATAGGTAAAACCTTTACTACTCTTCAGAAACATGAGAATATTTTCTTCAAGAATGAGAAAAAAGGAGGTCAGCAAAAACAATCAACAGTTCAACTATGTCTGGCAATATAGATGTAATATTCTACCTCATTGACTTCTACATCTTTAATAAATATATTATTTAAATTAATATTTTAAGCCAAAGTTATATAGTCTTTAGAATCCATATTCCCTCAAAATAAAATTCTAATTAACAAAAAAAGCCAAAACATAGACTTAAATGAAAACTTAATAACAACCTAAATAATAAGTAGGTTAGGAAACAAATCATAGAAATAATTAGTAACTAGGTAAAAGAAAAATTATAACAATGAGGCAGTATTCCAAAACTCCAGAGCTTCAACAGAAACAATCCCCTCAGAGTTCTGAATAGATGAAGCCATTTTGTAAAGTGATTGGGAACTATGACAAAAAAGTTCCTAAACTCTGTACATTCTTTAATCCAGTTATACTATTACTAAAACTATAAACCAAAGTGATAAAAATGAATGAGGGAAAGAACCTGTTTGTATAAACAAAAAGTGGAGGAAAATAGGAACCTCAATCAGTTCATGATATATTTATGGATGAATCTCCCAACCATCTGGAGGCCTTATAGTAGAAAGTCTCACCACTGTTGAAGGAGAAATAAAATGCTACAAACCATGCAAGGACATGGTAAAATAGATGGTCTCATCTATTGTTATAATAACTCCTTAGTGGAAGATAGCTAGGTGGCTTAGTGGATAGAATGCTGGGCCTGGAGTCAGGATAGACCTGAGTTAAAATCTAGCCTCAGACACTTACTAGCTCTGTGATTCTAGGCAAGTCACTTAACCTCTCTCTTTAATCCACTTAATCCACTGGAAGAGAAATGGCTCTCAAGTATTTTTGCTAAGAAAATCCCATGGGCAGTATTGACATGGTATGGTCTACAGGGTCACAAGGAATCAGACATAACTGAATAACAACAATAAAAACTCTTTAGTATCCTTGGATATGTGAGATTTAGAGCATTATCAATTAGATTTTAGAACTCATAGCTAGAATTTTATGCCCTTACTGATAAGATACCTGTAGTTTTGTTTAAATGGACTCCTTTAACAATTGATAAAAAATATTTGGTCACTTCCTTTTGTTCTTGAACAGGGAATGTTTTCTCATTTTGATTAAAAATGCTGACAGATTTATGGAAAATATTCTCCCCAAACACCCCTCCTCCTTTTTTCCTTGACTGATTCCCACTTTTCTCTCCTCATACTTCTCCTGTGAAAGGTGTTACTTATCAATCCTATAGTGTGCCAGAATGCTGGTGATTGATTGGCCTATACATAAAGAAGAACTGAAAAATTAGGAAAAATTAAATCTGAACCACTAGAAACTGAAATTGCTACTTAGAGAACAGTCCCCTTTGCATGTTAATACACCTCTGTACTTTCAGACTGGCCTCCTATCTTTGATACATAGTCATAAGCCACCCTAAACCCCCAACAACTGATGAATAAACCCCTTGCAAGAGACCCCATCCTTCTTGATTGAGAAAATTATCCAACAAATTGTTATGAGCACAGAGCACCTCAGAAGTTCTCTGGGGCACATCAAGGAATCTTCTCCCTGAGAAACTAAACCAGAGGACAGATATGCCTAGATAAGCGGAACCAGTTGGGACTGAGCTAGCTCTGTGACCCCCACCCTTCATTCAAGTCTCCCTCAACCCCTGGGTGATAAGATTAGGTGTGGCTGCTTCCTTTGTGTTGAAGAGATCTGCAGCCACCCCCCACCCAATCCCTCCAGCCACCACAAGTGGGGGATGGTCCTCCTTCACTAAAGGAACTTTTCACAGTCAGACTATCACCTCCATAAATCTTCTATAAAAGTACCTGCCAGTCTCCTGCTCAAGGAGATTGGTATCTCAAAGCCACATGCTTTGTGCCATACCTCTCTCCCCATGAGAAGTCCAAGGATGTCTTTCATGGTGTCCTTTCCCCTCCCTTCCCTTGCCCCTAAATAAACTACCATCTTATTTTAACTGCTTTTGTGTGCAAGAGGGTGTTATTTTTTAAAGAGGAATTCCTAAGGACCCCAATCCCAAACCCCAAACCCCCTACCCCATTCTCCCATAACAAAATATTTGAAGCAGCTCTCTTTTGTGGTGGCAAAGAATCGAAAACTAAGGGAATTCCCATCAACTGAATAATGGTTGAATAATGGTATATGAATGTAATGGAATGCTATAGTACTGGTTTCAGAGAATCCTGGGAAGAATTACATGAATTAAGGCAGAGTGAAGTTACCAAAATTGTAAATTGTAAAATAAAATCTTTGAAAGAATTTTAAAAAGTGATCAATACAACAACCAAGTCTGATTCCAGAAGATTTATGATGAAACCTGTTACCCACCTGCTAACAGAGGTTAAGAACTCAAAATGCAGATTGAGATGTGTATATGTTTCTCTGTGTGTCTGTGTGTGTTATGTGTGTGTGTATGTGTGAAAACATGGCCAGTGTGGGAGTTTGTTTTGCTTGACTGAGCATATTTTTTTTCAATACAGAATAAGAGTAGAAAGGTAGGATAGAGAAAAGATAAATTTTAGTCATTTAAAAAAAAATTAAAAGAAGAAATAGTTCCCTTGGAAAAAATAACAAAATTGAAAAAAATTAATAAAGTAAAACATTTTTAAACTATAAAACCAAAAGTAGTAGTAGTAGGCTTCCACCTGTCGAGAACAACCATGAATCAGTGCCTTGAAGAGCCACAGGCCACAGTGTGACTGTGCTGTCCCATACAGAAGCCACAGCTCCTGCCACAATGAGGACATTGGAAAACTGCACTCTCTGTTGCCCCTAGGTTCCTGAGTCTCATTCGTTTTTCTTCCTCCCAAGCTTGAAGGCCCATCTCAGCTGTGCGCCAGCTGCTCCTGAGTACTTTAAAATATACAATTTTGAGAGATAAAATTACAATAAAATGAATAAATAGATAATTTTTTGAAAGGTATAACTTTGGTTAAGTTTATAGGCAATAGGAAAACAAGCAGAAGACTGGGGAGAGATTAAAGATAAATAAGAAAGTGGGGCAGATAGAAGAGCATGCTCAGTTTGATACTGGAAAGTAAAGAGAAAAGTGATAAGTCTGAAGCTAGTAATCAGATAAGAGAATTTCAGAATTCATTAACATAGAAGTGTTATAGTTGTGGGTTATGGCAAGATCAAGGGCATAGTTATCTGTGTGTGGCTGAAGTAGAATGGAGTAGGTCATAGCAAATGAATCTGTTAAGAAACTGGGAAGTTTGGGTGTGTGAGGAAATACTAATATGAATGATGAAATACCCTATTATGAAGATTATCAGTGCATTTAATTACCATTTCTACAATGACAGTTCTTAAATGGACCTATACTGGAAATCAATAGAAGGAATCAATCCCCTCTAACAAGAAACAAACAAACAAACAAAAACCTAAACAAAGCACTACACTGAAAAGAAAGAACTGCTTCAAGGAAAGAAACATGCAGTAAGCCAACCACCACCACTGCACATTCAACTGATTTAAATGAAAAACTGAATCAATGGGATGGATCAAATTGGTGCAGGTTTTACTTATTTTCTTTTAAATTCTAAGAAACAGTGAATCTTAAATCAAAAAGGGGATGTTTGTGGGTCCTTAAATAAGGGAAGTCATAAAAAATAATCCCTTTGAGGAAAGCTGAAGGAGGTACATAGAAATGTATTTTAAGTAATTCAAACCCTCACAACTCTGAAAACTAAAAATAAAAAATACATTTTGAAAAAGAAAAATTATATTCTCAACATCTACAAAGTTATATATTATGACTTGTTAATTAAGACCCTGCCAAGGCAAATGGAAATTAAGCTGGCAGACTGATTAGTATCAGGCACTGAAAAAGTATTATCCATAGGCAAAAAAATTATCATCATCATCGTCACCAATGAATCACCACTAAAGCACTCACGTTTAAGTGAGTTTAAGGAAATTAATGAATAAAATAATAGATGGAAAGTCGTATTTTAAATTAGAAGCAAGTGCTAGACAAAATTTGAAGCCATATGTCAATTTGTCAGAAAATAATACAAGTTTCATTGATTTTTATTAGCTTGCTGTGACAGAAACTATGTTTTCTCTGTTATTTTATTCATTTTAAAAACATAATTCAAATCATTTAAATCTATCCATAGAGTATAAATGACAAGGGTAGCAGAGGGCCTTGCAATTAACTAAAGGCACCTGGGATGTTTTGTTTTGTTTTGTTTTGCTTTTTGTTTTTGTTGATTTGTTTTTTAACTTAGATAAAAGATAAGGCGGTAGGTAAACTCAATAGCAGGGACTGTTTTGTATTTGACTTTCCATACGTTGTTTTGCATGCAGTGCATACAACATTAATGTTTATTTAATTGAGTTGAAAGGTTCACAGTAAGAATGATATTTCAGATGAATCATAAAGGGAAGATTGGATTTATCCAAGACATCCACGAAGCTAGAGAGTGATTATGGTTGGTTGTATTCGTATTCCTTGATAGCAGTATTATTAATAACTGAAAATGTTCTGAAAGCAGAATTTACTTTAAAAAATCATTCTTTGCCACAGTGCTCACTCTGTGAAAAGCATGCTTAGATTTTCTGTCCCCACAAAACCCCAGAGCAGCTCATCAATTAAAATTCAGTTTGTTTAGTGTTCCCCATGGTTGCATTTAATTTCTTTTTCAGCATCTGACTGAGTTATGAGCTTCACAACCAGATTCCTTTGGGAAACATTCATCAATAAAACCTGGTATTCAAATGCTATTCTATGGATTTATGAGGATCTAGCTACTTGTTTGTCTCAGGTAAGACAAAATATTTCAGTTGATTTGGGAGAGTAAATCAATTATTTAACATCCTTAATAGCTTAGAATATTTATCACTTTAACAATAAATTGGGGTAGGAACCAGAATTAGGGCAACACAGTAACAGAAATGGTATTGCTCTTGTGGCTTAAAATGGCAAGGCCATAGTTTATATTAATATTTCTAGAACATTTAAACAGAAAACATAAGCTAAAGCACTCTGAGAAAATCTTAGGGGACCATTCTTTCATCTTTTGTTATGTAAGCATTCTATTACAATGGAAAAAGCAGTGGATCTGAATTCCAAGACTCAAGTAACAGCAGATCTCAGCCACTTCTTATCTATATGAATTTAGGCAACTTTCTGGGTTTCACTTTCTTCATTTGTAAAATTAAAGGGTTGGAACAGATGCTTTCTAAGATCAGATCTAGTTTGAAATCTATGATCTCATAAGTGGGAGTATTAACATGAAGAAGAATATTGTATAATACATGAAGTACTGTGTTTTCATCATATCTAAAGGTCATATATTATAGTTTGGGCCAAATAAATTGGTCAAATACAGTTTATTGGCCAAAACATGTATCAAATATGTACCTAATGAAAAGTTAGGAATTAGGAAACTAGCAAACTTGACCACATTGACTTTTGGTGCCCAAATAATCTTCCTGGTATGTCAGCAGTAGACTGGCTTCTTTTATTATTTTATTGGTAGAAGATGGGAGGTTGTGGTCTTGGAAGAATAGGGAAGCAACTAAACTGTTAATCTATTATTTTAAAAAATACATTAATTATTGAAATAAATATCACTCATAAATGATGGGAAGGATACTAATAAGTATTGTTAAAACAAGGACCAAGAAGGGAGGAGAGGATATTTGCTTGAATATCTTACAAATGTTTTATCTTGAGTAAGTTGATTTGTTATTTTTTTTTAATAAGTTGAGATAGAGATCTGAGGTTTTGTGATATTCTGCAAGGCTCTCCTAGATAGACCCATGCTGTTGGTAAGTTAGTTGCTTCAACCTTATAGGGTTTTCTTCTTGCTCTAAGTTAATAAAGAATGAACCACTTTGAACACAGATGACAGTCAACAGGTAAACCCAGGTCAACTGGGCTAAGCTTAAGTGGGGGTGGATCTTGTGAGTAGTGGAAGTAGGGAAGAGGTGGTAGTTATATTATAGGACAGACCTATAAGGGCTGCAGAATTTTTCTTAGTGGGTGGGATATGGAGTGGACTTAAGTCAGTTCAGACTCTGAGGCTGGGGTCTGGAAAGTCCCCAGCCCCCAGTCCCTGTCATTGCTAGACCATTCTGTCGATATTCCATCCTGTTGCTAAGGCACCATCCCCACCCCTTGCTCTGTGGACAAGCAGGAGAGCTGTCTCTTGTCAGTGCAAACCCATCCTAGTACCACCCCTCCTTTCTTGCATTCCTATGTCCAGCTCCTGGTACCATTCCTCTCTTTTTCCCCCTTCCCCCCTCCTTACATGGGTGGAGTGGTTTCACTCTTTTACCCCCTCTCCTTCACTTTCATAACCACCTGCACCCTTTCCCCTTCCCCTTATCCCGGATCTTGGTTAGAACAGTTGGGATTTCCTTTGTATAAGGAAGTTGGTGACATATTCCTCCAATTATTTTTTGATAGCATATGTTCAGAAACCAGAAGGGGATTACCTGATTTTTTTTAAGTTAGTATAATGATGATGAAGTATAATGCAAGATGCCAAATTCCAGATGTGGAATTTTCATGTTCAGATGTCATTTATTATGAATCCCAAACCCTAAGAAGATATCACAATTGCTAAAACAATATCCTTCCTTCCTTTTAAAACAAGCACCAAGCTAGATGACTTGACCTTTTTGCAGCCATCACACTATTGTTTTCTCTGACTCATTTTTTCAATCATCATTGGGAACTCTTCCACAAAAGAACTACATCAGGTAGAGTCCTAAGATTCATTCTGTTTATACATCTAAAACATGGTTTCCTGTGAGTTTAGATTATATCTACAGCATACTAAAATAATTGATTGAAAAGTAGAAAAATATTGCCAAACTAATATTTGATTTACATAATGCACAACCACCGATCTATTTTTTTGTTTCCCCTCACTGAAATGGTTGGTAGTTTAAGGGAAATGTCAAAGTTAAAATCAATAACCTAATTTTAACTAATTTTCTCCTAAACAGAATATGTTATATTTACTATGGCTATGCTGGTACATAGGGTTTCCTTCAGTGGAGAAATCAAATGGGAGACATAATTTTGAGGTCATTAACTATGTAACTGAATGCCCATTTCCTTATCATGGAACTACTAAAAGTCAGCTCTGGTCTTGGTTCTAAATTTATCATAGAAGCAATAAAAAAAAAGTTACATGTGTAGGTACTTAATAAATGATTATGGACTGACAATACTAGGAAAAATTCAATATGGGAAAAGTAGTCCATAGAGTAAGCTCAAATATATATTTCACAAGTGGGTGAACTCTTCACCTATTGCCTGGACTAAATGAATAGCCTCCTAATTGGACTCCTGATTTCTAATTGGATTCCAGTTCTCCTATTTGGATTTCTTACTTCCAACCTTTTCCTTTTCTGATTTTTTTTGGGGATAATGAGGGTTAAGTGACTTACCCACAGTCACACAGCTAGTAAGTGTCAAGTGTCTGAGGCCCAGTTTGAATTCTTGTCCTCCTGAATCCAGGGCTGGTGCTTTATCCACTGTGCCACCTAGCTGCCCGTTCCTTTTCTGAATCATCCTTCCAGCAATTGACAAATTCATCTCATAACAATTCTTTTAATCTGTGATTTATAGTGGCTCCCTAATGCATGAAAGATAAATTACACACTCTTCATCTTGGCATTTAAAGCTTTATCAGTCTGGCTTCAGCTATGTTCACACTTAAACCACATTAATTGTACACATTTAAGTTTGAGCCACAATGACTGATTTGTTAATCCTCTAACTCAAAAATCACAGTGCTACCTTGCTTCTCACCTTAGTTTTTGTTAACAATCAACTGAATAACACCTCCAGTCATGATCCCCTAGTTATCTTTCACCTTTCCTCAAATTGTATAAGAAGTTCCAAAAGTCTTAGTGTTGTTTTAAGCTATTAAGGTATAAAACTACTCTAAGACTCGTGAGAGTAAGATTGAAAAAGAAAAGGAGATGGCAGAGGATGAGTTGGATAGACACTATCATGGAAGGGATGAATATGAACTTGAACTAATTTGAGTATGGCAAGCTTTGGCCCATTTGGTCACAAAGAATCAGATTAGACTGAAAAGCAACAGAATTCTGGAACATCCTGTACTTCATTAATTTATTTATTTAGCTATCTATCTAGCCATTCATTCATTCGTTTGTTTATTTATTTATTAGTGTTTAGTTGTTGTTGTTTTTTGAGGGGGTAAAATGAGGGTTAAGTCACTTGCCCAGGGTCACACAGCTAGTAAGTGTCAAGTGTCTGAGGACACACTTGAACTCAGGTCCTCCCAAAACCAGGGCCAGTGCTTTATCCACTGTGCCCCCTTGGTGACCCCCATTTATTTATTTCTATAAATCAAATTAAGTTATTAAAAGGATTTCAGAGGTAACCTAATGCAATCCCCTCAGTATATAGATGGGAAAACTGATGCAAAACTGAGGCAATTAGTTAAGAGGAACTTAGGTCACAGAGGTACTAAATGGCATAGCTGGGATTTGAACCAAGGTCTTCAGACTCCAAATTTCAGCATTTTCTCCACTATATACCAAATCATCTCCCTTCTCACTCTGCTGTCAGTAAATCATTTTGCTTTGAGCTCATTGTCTTCTCTCCCTGATTATAGAGTAAAAGGAAACACATCAATGGCAGTTCATAATCTATGTTTTTAAGAATTGGCCACTCAGCGTTCTTTCTTTCTTTCTCTTTTGTTTTTCATTCCCCTCTCCCCTAGTTCCTTTGCCCTCTGGAATATCATATTACATGCCCTCTGGTCCTTTAATATAGAAGCTACTAGATCTTGTGTTATCCTGAATGCGGATCCATGGTATTTCAATTCCTTTTTTCTAGCTGCTTGCAATATTTTCTTTGACCTGTGATCTCTGTAATTTGGCTATAATATTCCTGGAAGTTTTCCTTTTGAGATGTCTTTCCAGAGGTGATTGGTGGATTCTTTGAATTTCTATTTTAACTTCTACTTCTAGAATATCAGGGAAGTTTTTCCTGACAATTTCTTGGAAGATGATGTCTAAGCTCTTTCCTTGATCATGGTTATTAGATAGTCCAATGATTTTCAAATTATCCCTCCTGGATCTATTTTCCAGATCAGCTGTTTTTCCAAAAAGGTATTTCATATTGTCCTCTATTTCTTTATTCATTTGGATTTGCTTTATTCTGTCTTGGTTTCTCATGAAGTCAGTAGCTTCCCTTTGTTCAATCCTCATTCTTAGACAATTATTTTATTCAGAGAGGTTTTGTATCTCCTTTTACCTTTGGCTTTTCAAGCTGTTGAATTTTTCTCATGACTCTCCTGCATTTCTCTCATTTCTCTTTCCATTCTTTCCTCCAGCTCTCTAAATCTTCCTTCTGTCTCTCCTACTTTCTCTTCAAAGTCCCTTTTGAGTGCTTCCAAGGCCTGAGAACAATTCATATTTTCCTTGGAAGCTTTGGATGTTGGAGCTTTGACTTTGTTATTATCTTCTTCTGAGGGTATATTCTGTTCTACCTTGTCCCCAAAGAAGTTTTGGATGGTCTGCTGTCTTCTCTTCTTACTCATCTTGACCACCTATTTCTTGGCTTTTAACTTCTTCTTAAAATGTAGCGTTGTTCTAGGACACACTGTTCTGAGCTACAGCTTGGTCCAGGGGGTAACTGGGCTTTTTCTCAGCTTTCCTGGCCTGTGAATAACCACAGCCTGCTTTCTCTTTGACCTGGAAACAGAAGTCTGATTGAAATCTGATTCTCTATGGTTAGAAGATTGGTGTGCCTGTGCCCCTCCCACACTGATTGGCAGTCTCTCTAGTTTGCTTACTGGTTCAGAACCTGGGTGCTCTGCCCCAGTTCCAGCAGAGACTGCAACTATTCTCCCCAACCACTGGCCCCCTCACCATTGTGTGAGCTGAGATTCAGAAAAAGCAGCTGAAGATTCCAAGGCTCTGGAGGTGCTACCTGCTGGAGGCTTGTCCTGATCCACCTACTGCCCTCTTCTCTCAGCCCAAACATCAGGTGATCCCAGTCACCTAATTAAGCTGTCTTTGGCTGGAAAAGAGTTTCATTCTCTTCTTATGTAGCTTATGCTGTGCCAAGAGTTGTTTTTGGCATCATTTTTGGAGGTATATTTGGATGGTTTGTCAGGAGCTGGGAGAGTCACAGCCTTTCCTCCACCATCTAGGCTCTGTCCCCTATCATCCAGAGTTCTTTCATTGGCAAATTGTTGATTACACACAAGGTATTCAACCTTCATGTTAGAGGTTGGGAAATGGGGTGGATTTCTAAATGTGCTGAATCACCTTCGCTATAGAATGTAAATTCCTCAAGAACAGGGATTAATTTCAATTTTACTTTGTATTCTCAATATCTAGTGTATTCATTAAATGTATGAATAAATGTATGTTTATATATATATATATACACAAACACATACACACACCTATACATACTATATATATATATACACATATATAATACAAATATATACATATGCAGTATATATCATATACATATATACATACATCCCAATAATGCAGATCAACAACTACTGTGAAATGCATTGCCTAAGAGCTCTCTTGAAATCGACTGAATGTTCCTAGGGTCACAGAGCCAGCCCATGAAAGAAGCAGCATTTGAATCCAGGTTTTTCGACTCAGAGACGAGCATTCAATACACCAAACAATGTGTCTCTCACATAAACACGAACAAGAATCAATTACAAACTAAGCCTGAACTACCAAAAATCAAGATGAAAAACTTTGCTGTGCATAGTTGTGTTTTTCGTTCTCTAAGAAGACCATGACATCAGGATGATGGCATGACTTGCAGTGAATTAGATTTAAGAAGCGATGGCTATGCAATGTCACCAACTTTACTATCTCCTCCAGAGACACCTGGGTTCAGTGGCAATACATACATCAGGATGACTGGAGATGGCCTGTGATGTTTAAGACAATTTGGAAGTGACTTGTCCAGTGTCACACAACTACTAAATGTCTGAGGTGAGATTTGAACTTAGGTCCCTCCTGACTCAAAGGCCAGTGCTTAATCTACCTACATGCCCCACTTAGCTTTGGAACAAAAGGCAGTATGGAATAGTGGAACACATATATACTTGGAATGAGAGACAAAATTAAAATCCATTTCTTGACATTTATTAATGGAATTATTTTAAATGTAAAATGGTATCTTTATTTCCTCAAAGAATAAAGTGGGAATACTAATATGCATACAACCTACTTCACAAGATCATTATGAGTTCACTACTTGGTAATCATACCAGGTTTTATTTTATTTTTACCATTTTTACCATTCACTCTGATAATGATGACAATGATGAAAAGTGTGATTTAGAGGCAAGGAAAAATCCAGAAAATTAACTAATCTTTCATCTTTGTTTTTATCTTGGCCAAACTCCCAGATGGAATAAATGGCTAATTTTACCCAGGTGACTGAGTTCATTCTCTTAGGCATCACTGACAAGCAGGAGTGGAAGATGCCCCTCTTCGTGCTGTTCTTCTTTATTTACGTGTTCACAGTGGTGGGAAATCTGGGTCTCATCATAGTCATCAAAATTAATTCACGACTAAAAACCCCAATGTATTTTTTCCTAAGTCATCTTGCATTTGTAGATTTCTGTTATTCTTCCTCCATTACTCCCAAGATGTTGGGGAATTTTTTGTATGAAGTAAATACAATTTCTTTCAATGCATGTGCTATTCAACTAGGATGCTTCATTGCTTTCATGGATGCAGAATGCTTGTTGCTAGCTTCTATGGCCTATGATCGCTATGTGGCCATTTGCAACCCCTTGCTTTATATGGTTCTGATGTCTCCTAAAATCTGTATTCAGCTTGTTGCCATACCCTATATCTACAGCTTTCTGGTTGCATTATTCCATGTTATCCTTACCTTTCGCCTCTCCTACTGTGGTTCTAACATTATCAACCATTTCTACTGTGATGACATGCCTCTCTTGAGGCTGTCCTGTTCTGACACCCACTCCAAACAAATATGGATTTTTATTTGTGCAGGAGTCATGCTTATTGCTTCCTTTTTGGTTGTCTTTGTCTCCTATATGTATATTATCTCTGCCATTCTAAAGATGCAATCAGCTGAAGGCAGGAGCAAAGCCTTCTCCACCTGTGGCTCACATATGGTGGCAGTCACCATTTTCTATGGGACCTTGATATTTATGTACTTACAGCCCAGCTCAAACCATTCCCTTGATACAGATAAGATGGCCTCAGTCTTTTATACAGTTATCATTCCCATGTTAAATCCCTTGATCTACAGTTTGAGAAACAAGGAAGTGAAGGATGCTCTGAAGAACACTTTAAGAAATAACAGTCATGGCTTTAAGTAAACTTAGATATTGACTTCAGGAAAAGTAGTATTTTCTTATTGTCTCCTTGATTGGAACATTATTTGGTGAAATCTCTTTAATGAAAAGAAATGCTGTAAAATGGTGAAATGTTCAAGGTAGAAGTGACTTTGGAAATGATCTGTCAGCCATCTCTCCTAATTTTTCAGCATGGGAACATCCAATATCAATATCCAGAGGCAACTTATTAAGTGTTTACTATTTGCCAGGTTAGTTATTGGAGATACAAAGATACAAATCAAATAATCCCTGCCTTCAAGGAACCTATATTCTAATTGGGGATTTTCTGTCTCTCAGAAAACAAAATAAAACAAAACAAAAACAAAAACAAAAAAACCTATTTGATTCTTTCACACATCAAAATATTCTGTATAGAAAACTTTTAATGAAATATTGATCTTCTCTTCCCTCAAATATTTCAGGGGATGCATTGATGTCTGAAATTCCTTGTTTAGTTCCTTTTGGGATAGTTTCTATGGAAGACATCACTAGATTGTATCTTTCCTTAAACCATTGTTACTGGCTTAAAACTCTGTCTCTCAAGACAGCCATAGGGAAGATGGTCAAGTTTCAAACTTACTATCATAAAAGAACCCTATCCTCCTTTTTTTCTGAAAATCATATCAATAAATACTTAACTCTTATTGGAAATCAGGTTCACTAATCCTTGGGTCTAAACATGGTCAAAGCACATAGAAAACCTTGGAGAAGAAAAAGTGTGCATATAACATGGCATTCCAAGGCTTATTTCCTGCTGTTCAGCACACCAGAAAATACTGTTCAAAGAGACATGTCCAAATCAGGCATGTTTTTCCAGGGTCTTAGATAATACCATCATGGCATTGTTGAGCCCTGTGGCAGGAAGGCATGGCTCTATTCTCTGTTTTGAAAATTATCAAGTTTATATTAAGGCAAAAACCTTATCATATATTAGATGACAGATAAGGGCCATTACTCCCTCTTAAAATTCAGAGAAAATGCAACTTTGACTCACTTTAATTAAAAAAAATTATCAAATATCAATTATACCCAAAATACTGTGCTATGCCCAGGAAATACAAAAACAAAAATAAATTATTTGATGCTCTCAAAGGACTGATATTCTACCTGGGGAATGAGAAGATACAAAATACACAGATATAATCAAAAACAAGATAAACTTCATGAAGGAGATGGCACTAACCACCAGAGGATTCAAGAAGGGCTTCACTTAGGTGTTGGTATCTTAGGTAAGCCTTCAAGAAAGCTTGGGGTTTTAATAGGCCAAATGAAGAGGAGAGGTTTCCCTGTCAAAGACAGAAAGTTGGAACAAAAAGTATAAGGGATGAAATGTAGAAATCAGGGAATAGTTAGTCATTTCATTTATCTGGAAAGAGAGTGTATGAAAGGAAGTGGATAACGAAGAAGTGATTAGAAATAAATACAAAGCTCTACTATATCCTTGAAAAGAGAAATAATAAGATCAAGTCTAAACCCTTTTTCCTCTTACAATCTTTCCAATATTAGATGATAGTTATCACATCCTCCTTAAAAATTCTCTTCTGCAGACACACACAAAAGGAAAATGCAGTTAATTCCTGAACACAACTAATACCACAGCCTTTTTAGCTATTCCTTCATCATAAGCTGGCATGTTTCATGAGTTACAGATCTCTCTCTTTACATTATCACCCTTGCAAATATGTCAAATAGGAAGTTTTGTTTTGTTTTTGTTTTGTTTTTGATAAGAGAGATGAAGGAAGTGAAATGATTCATTTTAGCTCCTCTAAAACAGGGGATGATATGAGACTTTGTCATTTGCCTTGGAGTTACTTGAACATTAGGAAATTCCATCTTAAATATTCTTATGAAAACATGTTCCAAGATCAAAGAGGAAATGTTTTAAAATTACGTCATATGACTTTCCCCTTTCACCACATCATCCACTCGCTAGCATGGGCACACATCTCAGACATTATGACCTTTCAGAATTGCATGGCTTACAATCTCTTGAACTTTGAACTTTTGTTCACCAACCATAACCTTTTGTCTTTTCATCTCTTCTCCTCTCTCACTCACAGTAGATCTTTTCTTGTCTCTCATTACTATGCTTAGGAACTGTTCCTTGAATACTCCAGATGGTTCCAACTGGCACTTCATTTGACTCCAAACCCAGTCTTGAATCCATGGTTTACTTTTCAAAAAATTTATTACTAGCCACTTTGTTAGAATCCCTTGCCTTCTAACATTCTGAGGTTACCAGTTTGCCAATCTTCCTTCCTGAGTAACCTCCACCTTTTAGTTTACTTGTTCCTACTAAGCATCACTGAAGAAAACCACTTACCAATCATGATTGCATCATACAGCACATAACCTCAGCTGCTAGTTATACTATCTTTAGTAGTGTCTAGGCTTAAAGCAAATAGCCATATCCTCCTATTTAAGAGAATACTGGGATTGCTGTTTATAACCATTCATTCATTCTCCACTTCTGAACATCTGTATCATCAATTAGTCTCACCTGCTTTTCTTTAATTACAGAAAAAAAATGCCTTTACTTTTCCCTAATTCTAAACCTTATCACTAGTCCTAATCCCATTTTCCTCTAGCCTCTTCCAGGAAATGGATTTAAAAAGTCATCTATTCTTTCTCAAGCATTTTCAAATTCTCCTTATCAACTTTGTCCTTCAAAACATCCTCAAATCTCACCAACCATGACAAGAAGTCTTTTTTTTTTGTCATCTCCAACCCACTGAGCTACAATCCCATGCTCATTTCCTAATTTTCTTTAGAAGATGATGAAGTACAAATGAAATGAATAAAATAGATGTGTTCAAAAACTGAATTTGTTAAGTACATTATGGGAATGATAATAGTACACAGCATTTTCTTTCAAATGATAGGAAGTTTAAGCAGGGTAATTGTAAGCTTAATTTAAGAGAACAGTGTATCTTGATAGTCACCAAAACTATCTTAGGCATCAGTAGGAAAAACTTTCCAGAAGGAATGAGTGGTTCAACTATGATTTAGCCCACTCCAGACACATTCTTTGGTCTGTCTGTCCTGCAAATTATAATTTAGAGAGAACATGGCTGGAATTTGACAGGAATCTAGTAATACTGATGCTGAGAGGAGTAGGGAAAATTCATGAATTCAAGGAAGAGTGGCTGTCCAATCCTGCAGAAGAAACTGAGGGGTTCAAGTCTGTGAAATCTATCA
The DNA here is from genome assembly GCF_019393635.1 of Dromiciops gliroides. NCBI lineage: Eukaryota > Metazoa > Chordata > Mammalia > Microbiotheria > Microbiotheriidae > Dromiciops > Dromiciops gliroides. The sequence goes on from NC_057866.1 coordinate 18,687,856, forward strand.
TAGCACAAGCCTGGTGTTGCTTGTCTCCAGAGAAAAGAGCTACAAATACAGGGTACACTTTCCTGAGAAATCTATTGAGGGTGGGGTATAGAAACTTTCATAAAAATTAGTTGTTCAAAAGTAGAATGGGCTACCTCAGGAATGAGTATTTGCTTTTTACTAGAAGGCTTTAAAAGAAAGCAGGGTTTTGCCTATTATCAGCTGGTTCCACATTAGATAAGAGGGCTGGACTTTCAATCAGCAAGATCTGGGTTCCAATCCCTCCTTATATAGTTAGTAGCTGTGTGACCTTGGGCAAGTCATTTGATCACTCTGCATCTTAGCCTTCTTATTCTCTCCAGAGACTCCCAATAGGATCCTGGGTCACCTTAGGCAAGTTGCCTCCTCCATGTCACTTTAGGGGAGCTTATGCCTGGTGGCCCTGAGTTCCCTTGGGGTTTTAGCTCTCTGATCCTATGAAAAAGGAGGCTGCACCCAGTAGAGAAAGAAAAGAAATTAAGGTGTGGAAATATTAGAGATAACAGTGAAGATGAAGGACAGTGTACAGGGTTGGAAAGAAGAGGGCATGATGGGAGGAAAAAGGAGTGTGATCAGATAAAGGAATTTCAAAGTTCATGAACATGGAAATGGAACAGTTATAGGTGACAGTAAGATCAAGGGAATGACCAAGTACTGAATTTATTGAAGAAGAAAGGAGACTAATCTTGGAGTTTATCAATAATAGACACTGGGGCATATATTGATCAATAAATTTTATATTGTGAACCTTAAAGGAGGAGGTTTTACTCAGTGAAGGTAAAAAAGGAGAGTTTGGAAACAGCAATGGGAAACAAGGAATAACAGGGACCTTGCTTATTGACGATATTCTCCAGCAATCACCAAACTCCTTCCAGCTGTCTAGTTAGTTTCCTTACATCCTCTTTGTGTGAGAAGCAGCTTCAGATACTCACTTTTTCCAATACCCAGGCTGGCTCCTTAATTAACACCTGACCTGCTTTGGATTCCCCATAGGGATTAAAATTAATCTCTTTGTGAATTCCTGTTTGAGCAGTGAACTTCTGGAACAGGTAAGGGTTAAGGGCCTTTGGGACACAGGCATCAATAAACCTTGTACTCTGTTGCCATTCTCTGAATTTCTGGGGAGCTTCTTGCTTACCCTATGCAATTCAAAATGCTCCAGAAAATTTGAGAATTCTGACTAGCTGTTTAACATTTTAACAACATAATCTAGTCAATCAGGTAAGTAATTTGTATGATTTTATTTCATTGGATAATTTCAATAGAAAATTTCACACTAGTTAATTAGGAGAAAAATTGAAGTGATAATTCCTCAGCTTATTTTCAATCAATAAGCATCTATTCCGCATGGTGTACAGGATACCAATGCTGGGGATACAAAGAAAGACAAAAACATCATCTCTGCCAGCAGACAGGCCACATTCTAGTGACAGAGACAACATGTAAATAATTGGGTATGTGCCAGATATGTAGAATATAGATGGGAATATTCAAATAAAGAATCTTGCCTAGTTTATGAAATATTTGGTGATTACTGAGTCCTTAGGCTAAACCCATACAAACATCTCATTGAATAGTTTTGATCAAATAGGATTACCAATTTATAACTGGGAGGGACCTTCTAAATTACCTTGTCCAGCCTTCTCATTTTACAGAAACAGACTTACTACATCCAGAGAGAGTAAATGATTGGCCCAAAGTCAATCCAGGAATAAGTTAAAGAAGAATCAAGATTTGAATGCTGATCTTCCAATTGCAGAGCCAGAACTTTTACCACTGTACCAAAGTACATTGTTCATGGCTGATTAGCTAGATCAATCAAACAGCAGATTTATGAACAGTTTAATAACCATTGAACTAGCAAAAATAGTCTAGTGGCAGGAGTTATTTCAACTTTGTATTTTATCTCTAGTACTTAACACCTTGCCTGACACTTAATAGGCCCTTAATCAATTCTTGTGATAAGAAAAAGAATAGAGGACAATTACAACACTATTTGGGAGGTAAAGAAGGACCTATCAACTGAGATTAGACTAAAGTTTTATGTAGGAGCTAGCACTTAAATGGCCTTGAATAGAGATAAGGATTCTAAGAGATCAAAGTGGAGAAACAGAGCCTTCTCCATGTGGGAAAGCACTTATACAAAAGCATACTGGTAGGAGATATATCCTGATTCTAGCCAACAACAAACATGATAGCTAGACAAGAAAGAAGAGTCTGTGATAGGGATTAATATGAATTTATATTGGAAATGGAGATGGGATGTAGATTGTGAAGGTTTTAGATGTCATGCTGAGCATTTTATCTTTTATCATGGAAGTAATAAGGAGGCACTGATAATATTGTGGACCGATAGTGACAAGTTCTGATCCATAATTTAGCAATACCATCTGGGAAGTGGTGTTGGGAAAATTTCTAATTCTAATGGAGGAACAGAAATAACAAAGTCTCCAGGATGAAGCAAATAGGTTCATTGGGAGAAGGCTGCCTCATCTTATCATAAAGCCAGTCATCCAGGGGTTGGACCTGAAAGACCCAGAGCGGCAAAATCCATGGGTTTATATACCCTTCCACAAGTTGCACTTATATAACATAGTATTAATCTTAATTATTAATTTCTAAAATTAAAGCATAGTCTTAGGAAATATGGGAAACTGCCTATGTGACCATAATGTCAGCATTTTTCAATACTCTTATTAGTCTTATGATGAAAACAGGGTGGGTCATAGTCATGCTGCATGACCCTTCTATTAGTCAAGCATGCCACTAGTGAGCTTCGTGAACTCCTTGAGTCAAGCGTGTCACTCATAGTTTCTAAAATATAATTTTGCTGACTACTGTATCTTCAGATATTACTTAATGCTTGACATTTGAAAGTTATTTAGAAGAGAGACTTAACCTATTAATATAATTGTAATAAAATGATATCTAAATATAATACATCACAATTTTATTTAATACAGTTATTATTATCTTAATTAAATCACTTATAACTATAGTAAATCTCTTATAACTAAGGGAGAGGGAAAATCTCACTCACAGTTGCATGAAGGATGTACTAGACAGTGAAAACACTAACAGGAGGAATTTTGTAACACTGCAGGAAAGAATTTATGAGCACACAAATCAATGTGATAGCTATGGGAGTAGAAAGAAAGGAAATAATATGAGAGACAGAATTTAGATAGAATCCGCAAGATAGCAGCTGATAAGATATGGAATGTGATAAAAAGGAAACAATAAACAACCTAATGTGAAAGACCAATATGATTGTATTAGCTCCACTGTTGATTTCCCTTTTCATCATCTTTTCTTTTTCATTATTGGGGGTTACTAAAATTCAACCAAAATATTGTCTCTATATAATAGTTATCCTAAAATAATGTATATAAATAATAATACCAAGCAAAATTCAGGATGATAAATAATATTTGGACAACAAAATAAGCTTGGATTCACATATCCAAGAGATATAAGGGGAAAAAAAGAGGGGAAGGAAAGGAGAAATACAGAAAGAGAGAAGAGAGAATAAGAGAAAGAGAGAAAGACCGAGATAGAGAGACAGACAGAAGCAGAGAGACAGAGAGAAGGGGGAAAGAGAGACAGAGAGAGGCAGAAACAGAATGAGACAAAGACAGAAAGAGACACAGAGACACAGAGAGAGATTTTGGGAAAAAAGTGGCCATAATAGTAACTACACAAAGTACATATCAGCATAAGCAAATATGAAATTTATTATGTACTGAGGGTAATACAGCATTACATATTGGAAAAACTCTAAGACTGGTGATCATAGCCAAGACTCTAAGCTATGTATGCTGATATTTGTTAGATATACTATCTTGGAAAACTCTATGAGCCACTTTATTTAATAGTAAACTGGTTATAATAAATGCCTAGTTGGTGCAGTGGATAAAGCATCGGCCCTGGATTCAGGAGGACCTGAGTTAAAATCCGGCCTCAGACACTTAACACTTACTAGCTGTGTGACCCTGGGCAAGTCACTTAACCCCCATTGCCCCGTCCCCCCCCAAATTTAAAAGACAAAAGAATGCTTTCTTACTATGAACAATTATTCCTAGCTATGATAATGAAGGCAGTGATTAAGAATACTATTAGACAAGAAGAACCTAGAATCTGACTTCTTTTATTTATGTCTTCCTTCCTCCAGGCTTCCAGATGGAATAAATGGCTGAGATTAATTTCACTGGGGTGACGGAGTTCATTCTCTTGGGCATCACTGACAAGCAGGAGCTGAAGACTCCCCTCTTTGTGGTGTTTTTGTCTATCTATGTGTTCACAGTGGTCGGCAATCTGGGTCTCATCATAGTCATCAGAATGGACTCACGACTAAAAACTCCAATGTATTTCTTCCTGAGTCACCTTGCTTTTGTTGATTTCTGCTATTCTTCCACCATTACTCCCAAGATGTTGGGGAATTTTTTGTATGAGAAAAATACTATTTCTTTCAATGCGTGTGCTGCCCAATTAGGTTGCTTTCTTGCCTTCATGACAGCAGAATGCTTGCTGCTAGCTTCCATGGCCTATGATCGTTATGTGGCCATTTGCAACCCTTTGCTTTATATGGTTTTAATGTCTCCTAAAATCTGTATTCAGCTTGTAGCTGTACCTTATAGCTATAGCTTTCTGGTTGCATTATTCCATGTTATCCTTACTTTCCGCCTCTCCTACTGTGGTTCCAATATTATCAACCATTTCTACTGTGATGACATGCCTCTCTTGAGGCTGTCCTGTTCTGACACCTACTCCAAACAAATATGGATTTTTGCATGCGCAGGGATCATGTTTATCTCTTCTCTTATGGTTGTCTTTGTCTCCTACATGTATATCATTTCTGCGATTCTAAAGATGCAATCAGCTGAGGGCAGGCGCAAAGCCTTCTCCACCTGTGGCTCACATATGGTGGCAGTCACCATTTTCTATGGGACCTTGATATTTATGTACTTACAGCCCAGCTCAAACCATTCCCTTGATACAGATAAGATGGCCTCAGTCTTTTATACAGTCATCATTCCCATGTTAAATCCCCTTATCTACAGTTTGAGAAACAAAGAGGTAAAAGATGCTTTGAAGAGGGCCTTAAGCAATAGCAAGCATGGCCTTATTATAATAAAATTGAAAAATTGATAGAGAACTGTTACTCTTATTGTTTTCTTCTTGCTCTGAACATTTTTTGATGTATAATGAAAAGCAAATATAAAATTGTAGAGTGTTACCAATCCAAAAGACTGGAAATCATCTATTCCAAAAGTCCTCCCCTACCATATTGTCTTAATAACTAAGCAGGAAGGTTTGGAAAAACTGAAAGCCTGGTAAAAAGAAACATGTAGCTCATAAAAAGAGCGTAAAGTAAACCAGCCTTGCTGTGGTAAAATATTCACAAAAATAAGGGGGACACTTAAGAAGGATGCACACAAGATATTCCAATGGATCCGAGATTGAGTTAAGTACCCTGGAGGTCTTCCTGGGAAATCCAGGTGTAGAGATGTCCATAAACCTCCTATTCCTCACCTCACCTCATCACCAAATTTGTCATCATGGAAGCAAGCTTGGCCACATACTGAACCTCACATTTGGAATGGGGTAAGGTGGGGAATGTAAAAACATGCTGTTCACAAAAGTTTCAAATGAAGTAGTATGTTGCTGATTGGAAAACAAAATCGTATTCATTGTTATGGGTTCCTTGTTTAAATGTACTTCAAATGCATTTGATCCCTCTTCTGTGATAGTCTCTTCAGGTCTTGCAGGTACTGGGAGAGAGATGCCGTAGTGCTGGTTCTAGAATTTTCCCTAGCCTTTGAGCCTTCATAAGGACCCTTTGGCAAGCCCCATCTTTTTTTTACCAGCAGATTATAAGCAGACCAGCAGATTACGAGAACATCTGAGAGAAACTAGCATTGTACCTGGGTCCAAAGGCCCAATACACTCCCTTCCATGTCCTTCCTCAAAGAGAGCTGAATTGTTATCATGTGACAGTATCATTCCTACTAAAACAAACAACCAAACAAAACCAAAATCAAACCAAAACAATCCAAAAACTGTGACTCTAGGACTGAACTTTATAAAGAGAACTATCCTGATAGCTCAATCTATAGTCATTTATTTCCCTGAAGACTTTCTCAAAAAAGAATGGTTGTACTGAGGAAGGAAGTAGGGGCAAACAGGAAGAGGGGATTGTAAAATAGCAACCAAGTGTCCAGTATGGCACATAGTCCTTCCAATTGCCTCTGAAGTCTTTATGAATCTTCTTGACATATTCATTTCTCTGGCCTCTTTCCTTACCCCAACCTCAGGGTTTCATTGGGATATTGATATTGGCATAAAAATGATTACTTTTAGGGGGCAGTTAGGTGGTGCAGTGGATAGAGCACCCGCCCTGGATTTAGGAGGACCTGAGTTCAAATCCAGCCTCAGACACTTGATAATTACTAGCTGTGTGACCCTGGGCCAGTCACTTAACAATCATGGCCCTGCAAAAAAAGAGAGAGAGAGAGAGAGAGAGAGAGAGAGAGAGAGAGAGAGAGAGAGAGAGAGAATGATTACCTTTAAATGCTATTTACATTATTAAAATATTGTACCTTTATTTTCTTTGCATTTCAGTAGTTTTATTCTAATCATGACAGAGTCACCTTTAAACAATAATAGCTGACATTTGTAGAGCTCTTCATTATTTTAAGGGTGCTTTATTTTTTAATACATTTAAAATATGTATTTCAATAAAATTGTTTTTCTTTGTAATTCTATGCATTTTATGTTATACCTCTAAAAACATTATTCTGAGATAGGGTTCATAGGATTCACAAGACTGCCAAATGGGTCTGTGAAACAAAACAAAATGATAAAGAAGGATGCTTTTAATTGAAGCTACTTATTTTGAAGAAGAGGAATTTGTGATTCCCAAAAGATCAAATGAATAAAAATTAGCAAAGTCAGATGCCTCCTCCTCTCCCCAACACTACATCACAAGGTTTTTACTTGCATCTGTTCAGTGATATAGAACTCAGTACATGACAAGTCAACCCATTTCCTGGTTAGAACACATTAATTAGTACCTTATGCTAAATTCCCAAGGGAAAGTGTCATTGTAATTGTCAAGAAATACTAGACCACTGAAATTTAATAAAGTCTTCAGAATATTTATGGTGCTTGTTCATATCCATTGCTCTCTGTAATAATAGACTAAATTAAAGAGGTCTAAAAGATCCCCAGACCTAAGTCATAATCTTGCTGTTTCCATGAAAAATCGTCTTAAGAAATGGAAAAAGGGAGAGTATTCACTTGGTTTGAGACCCACTATCTTTTTTTTCATCTTAGCCTTGCTTTGATTGACTTTTAGACCTATATGGACCATTGTTATAAAAACTCAATATAAGAAGAATTTTAAGACTATTCATGAAAATAACAACCTGGTGCTTTAGGATTTTATGATGGGGTAATAAGAGCACTGCCTTTGGGGTCACAAAACCTAGATTAAACCATCACCTGTGACACTCCCTGCTTGTGTTTGACTTTAGTCAAGTCAAAACATTAATGGCCCTCAGTCTTTTTATTATATAAAACCTAGACATTCTATTATTAACTTCTGAAGACCCTTTCAGCCATAGAGCTATAATTCTCTTGTCTTTAGATAAGGTAAAAAATGTCAAAATCGATGTTGTTTCCTAGAGCACATATGTGTGTTCCATGTCACCTGATCATATATTCTAACAGGAAAGTCCCATTCATCCTCCCACAATGTCCTCACTACACCCATTCTTAGAATTTTTCTTTTTGATTCTGAAAACACAAGTCTTCCCCCCCCCCACCCCCAATTCTACCACCATATGTCCCATTTGTTTGGATGGCAAGATAAAGAGAATACTTTCCCCACAACCTTGTGAAATAGCTATCAAAATGTTATCCCATTATACAGATGAGAAAATCAAGGGTCCAAGTAGACAAATAACTTGCTTAGTTCTACTAGCAACTATTGACGCCAGAATTTGGACCCACGTCATCAGACTCCAACATCAGTGATCTTTCTGCTACACCAACTCCCTACTCAGTAGGACACAGAAGAAGATTTCTTTCAACATGCTCTCTTTCTTCTGCATGCAGGTGAATCATTGCATTTGCTTCTTCAGAGGAATGATGTAATATGGGCATAAAATCCCAAGGGAGTCATTATAACTCAGACAAATGCAGTCAGGTTCAGTACAGTCTCACAGCCATTGGTGTTCACAGAGGCTGGAACCCCTCAGGTATGTTCAGCTCTGAGGTTTTTGTAGGACATAGAAGTAATGTGTCATTTCTTTATTGTGAACAAGGAAATCAGGCAGAAGGAAGAAATAACTAGATAGAAAGAGTTCTTTAACATAAAAAGATAGGATGAGAAATAATTTTCCATTCTTCTGCTGTTCTACAAAAATGGAGATCTCAAAATGAAACATTTAATTTGTCAGAATCTTTTTTTTTTTTGTATTTTAGTGTTTGGTTATGCATGAGCTTCCTTCTTTTTTCTGCTCTTATATTATGATACTGTATTTTAGGTAGCACATTCTGAAGGTTCTATACAGGAGCAAAGATATAATAATTGCTAAAAGGAACCAACCCTATGAACCCTTTCTTCCCTTTGTCATGTGGAAACTACCACTTTGTGGGAGGGTATATATGAGGAGAATAAAATAAAATCTTGCATTTTTCTAATGTTTTAAAATTTACAAACCACTTATCCACTCATAATCTCACTTGATATTTACCAAGAACCCTGTGAGGGAAGCAATGCATTTAATATAACTGGTTTGATAGAAGTGGAAAGTGAGATTTAGAGAGGATAAGTTACTTACTTGTTCAATGTCAGCAAAAGAGCAAATGACAGAGAGACTACTGGATCCAGGTCTTCTGACTGCAGCTCCAGAGATCTACAGTAGCACTTTTCACTTCTAACCCTTAGACATTATACTTTCCTTTAATAATATGCTAGTATTTGTCACCCATGAATGGAGGAATACTTGTGATTCAAAAATGTCTACTTTTAGCTTGTAGCACCATGTGGCAGAGAGGAAATGTCACTGAATGTGGATTCTGAAAACATGAATTTGATTCTAGGGTTGGTCAGTTACTCCCAGTATAATTTCGTACGATTCTTCTCCATGAATTTCAGTTTCCTTACATGAGAAATGAAAGTATTGAACTAGATGATTTATGAAATCCTTTCTAGCTATATTTCTCATGACCTGTCCCTTTGACTAAGTGTCATGGACAGTTTTCAATTGTTGGAATGTAGAATTGAATCATAAATATACATTTATAAGATTTTATTTATTTTCTTAATAGGAGGTCTGAGGATTTAAAAAAAATTGAATTTCCATCTGAGTAATTCCTCATTGTAATGAAAGACTAGGACAGTTCCAAATGCAATTATTAGACCTTGTCAAGTATCCCTAGTCCAAGAAGCATTTTCTGGCATTCCACTGATCACAAGCAAAGCCAAGATGATCTACTAGTGAGTTTGCTCTGGCGAGTGTGGGATGCTACACTTAAACACGCATTCTATGGCCACAAGCAATCATTCTATGCTGACTGAATTCATTCTTCTGGGTCTCACAGACAGGAGAGACCTCCAAGACTTCTTCTTTGGGGTTTTTCTAGTAATCTACATGATCACTGTGTTGGGAAACCTTGGTTTGATTTTCTTAATCCAGATCAGTCCTCAGCTTCATACCCCCATGTATTTTTTCCTGAGTCACCTGGCTTTTGTTGACTTTTGCTATACTTCTTCCATCACTCCAAATATGCTGGTAAATTTCATGCAGGAGGTTAAAAGGATAAGCTTCTTTGCATGTGCTATCCAAGTGGGATGCTTCATTACTTTTGTAGTTTGTGAAGTGTTTCTCCTCTCTGTCATGGCCTATGACCGTTATGTGGCCATCTGCAATCCCCTACTCTACACAGTTGTCATGTCTCAAAAAGCTTGTATCCCAATGGTTATCAGCACATATAGTTATGGCTTGTTTGTTGGTATCCTACAGACCACTGTTACATTCCATTTGTCTTTCTGTTCTTCTAATGTCATTAATCATTTCTACTGTGATGATGTCCCTTTGGTAGCCCTGGCCTGTTCTGATACTAATGTCAAAGAAATGCTACTGTTTGTCATTGCTGGTTTCAACACTCTTCTCTCTCTTCTAATTGTCCTCATTTCCTATGTGTTTATCCTTATTTCCATCCTGAGGATCAACTCTGCTAAGGGGAGACAGAAAGCCTTTTCTACCTGTTCTTCCCATCTGATATCCATCACCATATTTTATGGTACCATCATCTTCATGTACCTTCAGCCCAAATCAAGTCATTCCTTGGATACTGATAAAATAGCTTCCCTCTTCTACACTGTGATAATTCCCATGCTGAACCCCCTCATCTATAGCCTGAGAAACAAGGAAGTAAAAAATGCCTTGCAGAAAGTGCTAAAGAAAGTAGGTTCCACAACACTGCATTGTTCATAGAGTTTGGAACTTTAATCTTGAAACTGGTATTCAATTTTTCCTTTGGAGACAGCTATTTATATGATTGTAGGCAAACCATTTTAAACTAACTTTCTTCATCTCTAAATTGGTGGTATTAATAATTGCACTGTTTACTTCCTAGGGTTGTTGTAAGGAAGGAACCAAGGCTCACAACTTAGGGGTCATTCCAAACTACTTACTATCATATGCATATCCAATCTGCTGCCAAGGCACTTTTGCAACAGCTCTCAAATAAATCACCTTTTCCCCCATGATACTGCTACCACCCTTTATTAGACCTTTAACACTTCACACTTGGACAATTGCAATATCCTGCTTGTGGGTCTAAATGCCTCAAATTTCTCCTGACTCCAAACTATCTTTCATTCTGCTACCAAAGTGATTTTTCTAAAATGTAAGTCCAATCATAACACTCATCTCCACTAAGTAAAATCCAGTGACTTCCTATTAACTCCAGAATAAAAATGTTTTGCTTAGTATTGAAAGCCATTCAAACTGTAACACTTCATCCCACACACCTTTCCTATATTCTTCAACCTTACTCCCTTTCTACCTACTCTTCAATCTAGCAACAATTGCTTTCTTGTTGTTCCCTGAATAAAATATTACATTTTTGGGTCTGTGAGTTTTCTATAACTATATCCTATGTATAGAATGTCCACCTCCTTCATTTCTACCTCTTAGTTTCCTTCAATTAGTAGAGTAATTATATATTCTATAGCCAACCATTCCCAAACCCTCGTAAAATCTATTGCTTTCCTTCTGTTGATTTTATCCACTTTTTCCTGTATATAACTTCTTTGTACATATTTTTTTGCTTGTTACCTCCCCCATTTGAATGTGAGCTCCTCAAGGGCAGTGACTATCTTTTGCCTTTCTTTGTATCCTCAGCACTTAGCACAGTGCCTGGTACTCATCAGGTGCTTAATGAATGTTTATTGAGAGACTGAATATACGAATGTGTTATTAGTAGACTATCACTGAATAAACTGATCTCAAAATATCAAATAGCTCTATTTAATTATGCTTAGTTGCATTCAGTAAATATTTAATTTATTTCATATGAAAGGTACTGTGTTAGGCATTAGGGACACACAGAATATCATGACATATTTAAATCATTGAGATAATTTGATATGGAAAAATAAATTGTATGCTATAGAATTTCTTTGTTGATATCTTTTATTCATTAAGTATACCATGCACCTCACCATTGTTTTCTGTGTGATCCTCATTTTCAGAGTTGTTTGGAGATAGTTTTGTCCCATATTTCAAGACCACACAATTACTCAAATGAATACTGATACTGATAATATTTACATTTATTTGATGTGTGGGTAAAGTTTGGTGTCATTGAAAGACCTTTGCAATTTCCTCAAAGCAATTCATTCCACTCTTCTTTTTCTCTGCTGGGCTTAATTCTTTGTTCATTTGCACTGTCTGTCCTAGATACACATCTCTAATGCACAACTACTATACATTGTCCATTGATTTCATAATCTCTGTAATAAATAGTCTTTATACATTTGGGATTTTCTTTATTAATAGTTAGACATCACTCTCAGATCTATTCCAGGAGACTCTGTAAAGTTTTGGGACTTGATATAACCTAATCAATGTCACCCATAAACAAGAGTATCTGAAGCAAACCATCCTCCACAGGAATCTCTCTGTTAACGTATCTTTTTCATTTCATTCCCTCCATCAAAGTAGTAAACATTTTTTCATGAATTTCCTTCCTTTGCTTTTTGAAAATTTTAACATTTGAATTATGTAATTACCGGGATAATTGTTGGGCAACATAGAGTATAATTATAAGAAAAAAGAAATCATAATAGAATATATCATAATAGAATATAATAACTTATTAGTTAAAACTGTCCATGTACCTGTGCTTTTATATATATATATATATATATATATATATATATATATATATATATATATATATATATATATATATATATATATATATTATATATATATATATAACTTTATTGAAGTATTGGTTCATACTTTGTTTTTTTTTAACTAATCTTCAGAATAAGTGACATAAAAAAGGTATTTTATTGCTATATTGTGTTGCTCAAATATCTAAAATTTATAATGTGGTTTTTTCCAATATTCAGTGCACTACCACTTGTGGCAAACAAAGAAGAATATATCTGCTTGATTGAACCAAATTTATTCAGAAAAAATGTTTTACCAAGCAATAAAGAGAAAGGAAAACCATATGCAAATATCCATTGGCCCCTTTTTCAGTGTCTTCAAGGCTTCAAGTTTAAACTTACCCAAGTCTGGAGACTGTCTTGGCCTTCTCTATAATCTGTTCCCCAAGCTCTCCCATATTCCAGTGAAAAAGATTTAGCTGTGTCATAACAGCCATTGCAATGTGTTTTTGCATTCAGTCTCTCCTTTTTTTCATCTTTTCCTCAGTTGATCTCAGAGAACCCATAGGTAAACAAAGGATTCTACAGTCTTTTTTTTTTTTTTTACCAATCTTTCTGAAGTAGGAAACACCAGATAGACAATATTAAAAAAAAAGAAACTTGAAAGGCTTTAGGCTACATTTTTAGAAAGTTTTCATTTTTAGATACCACAGTCAAGGAATGTCATTTAATGATCCTAAACAGTATACACAGGCACAAACAACCCCACACATACACACCCCCAAATCAAACAAACAAAAAAACCAAATAATCTTTACTTGAACATCTCAAAATAGGTTGAAATATTTCATTTCATTTTAATTTAATTTTTTTTTTTGCAGAGCAATGAGGGTTAAGTGACTTTCCCAGGGTCACACAGTTAGTGAGTGTCAAGTGTCTGAACTCAGATTTGAACTCAGGTCCTCCTAAATCCAGGGCCAGTGCTTTATCCACTGCCCCACCTACATGCCCATACAAATAAACTTCAAAAGAAAATATTTTAACATTAAAACTACAGGAAGTCAAAATTGGGGGTGAACAAGGGCCAATGGAAAAATTTACATTAGGTATAAATGAATTGTAGAATGTTACCATCCATGATGTACTCAAGAAGTAGATTAAAAGACACTTCCCAGGAAATATATAATAGGAAAAGAAGATTGTCCAGACATATAACAAGAGAGAATGATTAAAGACAATGACATAAAATGATAAAAGTCCTACGTTGGTACACTCAAAATGTGAAAAGACCTAGAAACCGGCATCCAATAAATTGGGTATATCCCCTGTGGAAAGTTTGTATTAGACCATGGGAAGGAATCACAAAAGAAAAGGTATGTGTTGTCATCTGTGTTGTCCAAGATTATAATGATGATATAATCTCATGCTCCCTTCTCAGTAAATTTCCCCAGAAGCATGGGCAAAAGTTGAGAAGAGATGAGTAGAGACTTTGTCTCCACAGAGTTATCAGATCAGCAGTTTTTACTGAATGGACCCACAAGCTCAGTTTCACATCCAATATTATTGATTCCCCCCCCCCCCGAAAATGAGTAATATCTTATATCCCCAGTGTTTTTTATTTACTTCATATGATCAGTAAAATAGTACTCTGTTGCTTCACTGAGTCATGACAGTGCTCCTGGATTCAGCATCAGCTCATCACATGTTCTACCAGTTTCTATGAAGTTGGAAAAGCTTCAAGCACAGAGCAGAAAAAAGAATGTATTTCTGTTAATAAGAACCACCTTACCAAGGTTCTGAGGACTTCATCATCATATGGACTGTAATGGAACACATTTTATGCATAACACTTTTTGGTTTTTTGAGGGGCTTTGAGGGTCAAGTGACTTGCCCAGGATCACCCAGCTAGTAGGTGTCAAGAGTCTGAGACCGGATTTGAACTCAGCTCCTCCTGAATCCAGGTTCAGTGCTTTATCCACTGTGTCACCTAGCTGCCCACTTACACATAACTCTTTAAGAACAATTGCCGAACTGAAGATCCATTGCATACTGCACTGGTATGAAGTACCACAGCAAATCACAAATTCTTCAACTCTGGAAGTAAGAAGATGCCACCATACTTAATTTTGATTCTTGTTGGATCTGTGTGATCTCTTTATGAGTACAATGTATTTTAACCTTCTTATCTTTTGTCACACTTGTCTATGTGCTCACAGAAATTTCCATAATAGGACCTTTTTCTATGACTTTTAGCCATCAAATTAATATTATGTTGGACACATGACTAAATCAAAAAACAACTGCTCATTAAGTACATACTATCTACCTTTCTTTGGGGAAGGCACTGGAGATACAAGTACAAAGAATGAAACAATCCCTACTAAAAATGAGTTTATATTCTAATGTGTTATATACTAAAAGTGACATATAATACATATATTGACTAAATATAAAGTTTAAAATGCATTTATTAATATGTGCGTTATATATTAATATGTATTATCTATGTATATTTTTTGTATGCATATATAAACAAGGACAACAATACACACATTTACTTATAGAGATAGAGGGAAGGAGATCAAGGAGAGACATGGGATGGAGGGAGTAAGGAAGGGAGAGAGAGATCACTATTTCTTACTCTGCCTATCTAGTAGGCTCAACTCCTCTCCCTGTCATATATTATATAAGATGCCAATTAGACTGATTCCATGCAATTCTAGACTGATAATAGGATATGCTTTTAAAGCCTCCATGCATCTACCTTCCTTTGTGTAACCCACAACTAATTTTTTCAGAGGCTGGTATCCCATGATTCATAGACATTACAAAAAGCTCAATGATGCTTATAGTAAGTACAATTTTCTTCCTCAAACAAATATCACCACACTGATAAGTACCCACATTAGTTCCATTCTCTTTAATTTTCTGCTTTGTGCAGGGCACTATATTGATAAACAGGGTTTAGGGATATACATTGGTTTGATGGTGATATTGATGTTCCTAGAATGTCAAAAATGGAAAGGAACTTAGAGATGATCCAGACCAACTCTGTCATAAAGATAATATAGATGTTCATAGAGAGGTAGGTCAGCCAAATTTGAAAGCTATTTTCCTTAGCTGTGGTGAAGCTATAAGGCTTGGCCACCTGATTAATCTTTCTCTTTTCAGTGATGATTTAACAGGAGAGGAGTTGTGAACTATTGGCCCAGGAGCTCCTTGGCAATCAGGATTTCCAAGGGATGTTCCAATGGTGTATTGTCAGGCGAATCAGAAGGAAGATACATTTAGGTATAAAATGCAGAGGTCAGCTCTAGCACTGAGTCTTTTGGAAGAAAATAAGCCAATAAGGCCCTTCTATTACCAAGCTGTGTGTCCTGCTAATAAAGGGTATCTTAGAAAAATTGCCTCTGCTTGCCCTTTGATAAATTCTGGACCCCATATGCCTCTAGGCCTAAAATGCTTTAATTACTATAATAGGATGTTACACAAATATACATGATAATCACAGAGACAGAATCAGTGACAAAGAAACATATTGGGAAAAGAGATTCAACAGGAGATGGTGCTGAGATGAGAATAGAATATAATACAGAATTCTAAGACTTGTAAGGGATAATGGAGTCTTATCTAAAGTGACACAGTAGCAAGTGGCAAAACCAGGATTTAAACTCAGATTTCATGGTTCCAAATCTACAAACTTCCTACTGGATCATGCTGCCTTCATCATATCCATCTTTCCATTTTTATTTTAATTCTTCATGTTTGTAATGTCTTATGTCACAGTAATACTCTATTATATTAACACATGCAAATTAGTTTAGCCCTTCCATAACAGGTGGGGGACATATGCATGCACACACATATATTGTGGGAAGTAAGGCATGAAAATGGAAGACTGAGGAATGTTTCACCTAGCACAATCAGTTTAACAGTAATGCATGTAACTTTTAACAATGTGGGTCAGACTGGTCCTCTCATTAAGTAAAATGAACCCCATCAGAAGGGAAATACTTTTTTAAAAAATTGACAAGCAATAAAGGAGGGTGTCGGACAGTTGAGGAGATTTACAGTTGGCTATAGGTGGGGAACGTTAGTTAGCCCTCAGGTGTAGAAGATTATGCCCCTCTTTGAAGAATGTTAATTGCTTTATGAGCCTGAACTGCCTTCAGTAATCTTGACCATAAAATCAGAACCACCTAAATCTGATCCACCCAATCAAATCACCTTTAATGGCACAGGGAAAGGCAAGGGCAGAAGAATTATCTGGCCTCAGACACGTGGCACTTTCTAGCTGTGTGACCCTGGGCAAGTCACTTAACCCCCTTTGCCCTGCAAAAAAAAAAAAAAAAAAAAAAGAGAAGGGATCCCAGTTTAAGCTGGTCATTTGTTTACAGATTACAAACTGAAGTCCCAGGTTAAACGGATTAGGAAGCAAATATCCCAGTGTCTTATTACAAGAGTTATAACATTATTCCCTTTCGGGCACACCTTAATGCCAATTCTGACTGCATTTTTGAATGAGGTGAGTTTAGTCGGATGACAATCATTGCAGCATAAAATCAATTACATTTTAAAATCAGAAGAGAAGAAAACAGAGGTAATATGAATTTCTATATTTTTATAATATTGTTAACCTGGAAATTAAGGAAACGATCAGTATAGGAGAAAATAAGGTCTTTAATCAGGGCAGAGGAGCTATAAATCAGGGTATCACAAAGCAAGGTCCTAGGAATACCCATAGATGGGAACTGAGGACAGGGTTTATATGGGGTAACAGAACAAAGGCAATGAAAAAACTGTTCTTTAGTGAAGTATAGAAACTATTTAATGTAAATGAACCTTTAACAAAGGGAACTATAAGACTGCCCTTGAGTTAAGAGTAGAAGCTACTTAACTCTCAGTAGAAACTACTTAATGTAAATGGAGCCTTTTACTTAATAAGATATGTGATAAAATAATGGGATTTGGCAGGGGCCCCCACCTGAAGATTGATTTGGAATTGATTGAATTGGGTGAGACAGAGACTGACTGAGAACCTACTTAAGGATGATTAAATCAAGACCACACTTGGCTGGCCCTGAGTGGGGTGTTGTTCTCAGAGGCTGTGGACTATGACATCAACAGGAGACCACCCTCAACCAATCAGCTTGAAGGACCTCTCCTTGCAGGGAAGGAAACAAGAAGTAGGAAGGTGAGGGTAGCTTGCTGGATTGTTCTATTTTGGTTCGGGGCATCGGCTTGGTGGCAGAACTTCACATGGACTGCTAGGAAAAGGAAGGTTTTCTCTCTGGCTAGACCTAAGCTAGGGTTTTCCATTCTATAAGGGATCTGTTCTCAACCTCTCTTTCTCTCCACTAACTTCTAATACACTTTAATAAATAATTAAAAGCCTAAACTTTTGCTGAATTTATCAGTGATTTTAGCCAGCTTCCCCAAAAAACTGGGGGTGGGGTGGGGGGCAGGTTAAGACCCACATTAGATTTTAAACATCACACATAAAGTCCAGGGAGTAAGGTGTTAAATCCATTGGGAGGGGATAGTTGCTTGAGGGAGATCTACAAGGGTCTGGAATTGATAAAGATTGTTTAGCCCCAGGCAATCCATTGGCCTGTGAATGGAGAGTGGGTGGGGTTCAGTCAGTTCTCAGTAAATTTGTGGTTCTCAATATGTATATACATATATGTATATGTATATGCTTGTGGACTCCAAGTTGGGAACTATTTAAATAAACAGCTGATTCAAACACTTTCTCTTAACACTTTCTCTTTTTGTCCCTGTCACTCTAGGGAATAGCAGAAAAAAAAAAAAGGTTTTCAAATTTGTGTATAGGAGAACTTGGTTCAAATTAGTATATAGTGGTTTAAATTTTTGAATTTTCTTAATCTGTAAAGTGATGGGGTTGAAGTAAATTATAGCTAAATCCTTTCCAGTTTTGATGTCTATTTCCCAACAATGTCATGTTTCTCATTGACCAGATTGTGGAATAGAATGGCATTAAGAATATTCTTTCTGTCTCTCTCTCTCTATTTCTGTCTATCTCTCTCTCTCCCTTCTTTCCTTATTTTTCTTTCTTTCCTTCTATAGGAGACTTGAAAATTTATCTGACTTAAATGTCCACATGGAATAAGTTGCCTTGGGTTGAAATGCACAGTCTAACTCTTAGTTGAGCTGAAAGACATTTTAGGGTATACCAGAAAGTGAGAGTTGACTAGGAGGCATCTCCTGATATCCCCTGGACCCTAACAAAATCCCAAATGACTCAGCATACTCTTGCTCCATTGATCCATTCTTTGGCAAAAACAATTATTCAATTCTCACTGAGTTCATTCTTATACACATTACAGATAATATAGAGTGCCAACCTTTGCTCTTGGGTATCTTTCTAATGACATATGGTTAGTGTTGTGGGAAACCTTGGCTTGATTGTCTCAATCCAGATCAGTCCTCAACTTCACTCCCCTATGTACTTTCTCCTCAGTCATCTGGTTTTTGTTGACTTATGCTATACTTCCTCTATCACCCTGGATATGCTGGTGAACTTCATGGAAAATGTTCAAAGGATATATTTCATTGCATATATTACTCAGATGTGCTACTTCATTACATTTGTAGTTTGTGAAGTCTTCTTCCTCTCAGTCATGGCCTGTGACCACAATGAGGCCATTTGCAATCCCTTGCTCTATATAGTAGTCATGTCTCAAAAAGTCTGTATCCCAATGGTTTCAAGCAATTATACCTATGGCCTGTGTGTTGGAATCCTACAGACCATTTTTAAATTCTACTTGTCCTTTTGTGCTGTGATGATGTTCCTTTGATTGCCTTGGCCTGTTCTGATACTTATATCCAAAATCTATTGATAATTATCTTTGCTGGTTACAACACACTTCATTCTCTGTTGATTGTCCTTGACTCTTACCTATTCATCCATTTATCCTCCTAAGGATCAATTCTTGTGACATTTAAAATTTAATGTGGTTGCCTATATTACTGTACCAAGTGTAGGGAAAATTAGCTGTGGTTTCTAATATATTTGTTGCTTAGAAATTAGAGGCTACTGCACCAGTTTTGTCCATTAAGCATTTATTAAAGTATATTAGATATTAGTAAAGAGAGAACACATAGCTAGGTATAACGAATGGAATGATGCCACCTGTTGGAGACACTGTAGAAAAGCTCTGTCATGAGGTGAAGGTCTTTGAGGGCAAGACCATGCCTCTTTTCTTTGGTGTCAGGAAGTGATGTTTGCTTGTGGGAGGAAGAAATGGGAGGCTGGCACTCTGACTTGTACTCTTTTGCGTGGACTCTGGCAGAAAATGGAGCTAGGAATGCTCTCCCCCTTTAATAGATAGATGAATGCAGGCCTTTCTTTCTCTCTTTACCAATTTTTTATTTTTAATAAATGCTTAAAAGCCTAACTCTTCCTAAAGCTTATAATTTATTGGTGACCACTCGTTAGATATTTTAGACAGACTAGCTAGAATTTCATCCTTAACATCTCAAAGATAGGAAAGCTTAGCTAGGATCTATGGGAGAGAGAGGAGAAAAAGCCACCTTCACCTACCAGTCGCAGGACAAAAAGCAGAAGTCCCTGTACCTGTGTGAGCAGAAGCTCCCTATGTTCTGGAATAGAGGCAGTCCCCTTATACTAGTCCAAGCTAACTGGCTGGTAGCATTCAAGTCCATTGATTGACATGACTTGAAGGTGTTCTTAAGTTAGCTAACTTCCTTTAGTCAGTTAGGAGTTCCTGTGTGTGTGTTTGTGGGGAGGGGGTCTGAGTCACCAAACCCCATTATTTTCTCACATTCAGCTATACAGGAAAACAGAGGGCTTTTTCAACCTGTGCTTATCATATGGTCCCCCTCATGATGTTTTATTGGACAGTGATCTTCACATATCTGAAACCCAAATCAAACCATTCCTTGGATCCTGATAAGGTAGCCTCTGTGTTCTACACAGCAACAATCCCCATGTTGAACCTCCTCATCTAGTCTTCGAAACAAGGAAGTGAAAAGTATACTACAGAAAATGTTGGGGAAAGTGTGTTCTAAGATATAATAGGTTATATTTTTATCAATGAAAACATTAAATTAAGAAATGTGTAAATCAAGTAAATCTATTTTTTTTAACATGCCTCCTAAGATAAAGCATTCTGCCAGATATAAGGAAGCCATGGAGATTTTTTAAAATTAAAAGAAAAAACTTCAAGTGAATCATAATCTGTATTTAATAACCTAAGGAATAAATAATTCATCAAGGATTTTTGACTTGGAAACTTTGAAGTCTTATAAAATATTTTGAGAAATGTATTTCCATATGATTGATTTTTTTGGTAATCTTATGTACTTTATTCATTTAAAACAGTATTTTCTGTAAGCATTCACAGGCTTCATCAGAATGTGAAAGGGTCCACAATAAAGCAAAAGTAACTAACCCCTGATTTAGATAGACTGTGAGAACTAATAGAAGACTTTGCTTTTCAGTAGTAGATTTTGGGGGGATGGAACCAATACCTATCAACAACTATCCCATGTAATAACCACAGAATTATGACATAGGGAAGATACTTATTAGTTTTATTTCAACATGAAAGGAGATCTCTAGCAAAATGCCCTGGGGGATCAGTGGTTGATTAATATTTTTTTTAATCATTGTCCTGGAAAATAGGGAGAAGCAGCATGGAAAAACAGACAGTAAACAAAGGAATAGATAAAGCCCTAAGTAGTAGCTTGGTTGATTTCTGAGGTGTTAATGTTCACATTGAAAAATAAAATTAACAATAGGCTCTGAGGAGCAAGTTTGAGTTGCTTCCATTATACCCATGCTTCCAACTGACATTCTGTGATCCTATGAACTATAGGGTAATGTATACTATCATTTCCAAAGGTTAATATGCCTTCTTTGTTAGAGAATGCTGGAGATAGTTCTAACCTCTTGTGAAAAATGATCTTTAAATTGCCAGTGTAGGCATTTATGACTCGGAAATTGGCACGTTTGATTTATCGTTTTCTTGATTCTACTGACTTAAGAAAGGATTAATAATGCAGTTGAAACTAAAAAAGTTTGTGTATCTATTTTTAAGTAGAATTAGTTATTAAACATTTACTACCTCACCTTTACATTGTTCTACTATTATTGCTTGAGCTCACCAGAAGTCCAGTAAGAAATAAAGTCCACCTAAGAAATAAAATCATTGCCATACTGGAGGCCTGGAGATTGTAGGCTAATAATAATAACTGATATTTATGGAGCAATTTAAGATTCACAAAGTACGAATTTATATTCATTTGGCCCCTTGCCTTTTAGTCATAGAATCAAAAAAGCAGGAGTTTAAAATGAGAAAAAAAATATTCCTAGAGTACTTCACAATTTACTGTTAGGGCCAAATTTAGCGCTGGGAGAGTTAATTGGGTGGCTTACCATAACATTGGGGTAGTAAAGGAGATTAACAGCCTCTTCTCAAAAAAAAAGAAAACAGGGTTTATTTATTTTGTTTGTTTGTTTGTTTGTTTGTTTGTTTGTTTGTTTGTTTTTAGTGAGGCAATTGGGGTTAAGTGACTTGCCCAGGGTCACACAGCTAGTAAGTGTTAAGTGTCTGAGGCCGGATTTGAACTCAGGTACTCCTGAATCCAGAGCTGGTGCTCTATCCACTGCGCCACCTAGCTGCCCCCAAAACAGGGTTTATTAATGGGAATTAGACTAAATCTCTGGGGCAAAAGGCCCCAGGCACCCTGAACCTGCCTCTAGCCAAGCTAGCTAGCTTCACCTTAACAGCACAAATTCACCACCACCCAGAATTCGCAGTTCCAAGGAGAACCCTCTGTACAGTGTTCCTGGCCCGGTCTGAAGATCCACTGCACCAGTATCTCTCTCCCTCTCACACGCAAGAGAGTGAATGCCCTGCTCCCTTCTCTCTCCCAGAAGCCCCCTCTCCCAAAGGAAACAGGGCCTTCCACACACAGAGCTCCAAGCTAATTGGCAGGTAGCCCTGATTGACAGAACTAACAGGTGGCTCTACAAATGCAAGCTGGTCAGCTTCCAGACACCAAAGATCACCTGACTTGTCCTCACCAGGCTTCTTGTCATGGTGGGGCTTCCCTACAGTATAATTTGGCCCATCCCATGTAGGGATGTGGGTGTCTAGTGTGAGGTCAGCGCACATGGGCATATGCTGGGGTTTCCAATTTTAGCCAAAGATGGGGTCATAGGAACCCCAAAACATAATTAATTCCTTACATTACAAAATGCTTCATTAAGAGAAGCACAAGGAGGACAAGTGCCAACATTTTATAGAAAATTTTCAATGATCAACCCAAGGACACATTTCTAGAAGCAAGTAGAGCTGGGAGTTAAAAGGTAAGCACTTGGTGCTATGGCGAATCTTAAGGTAAAACATGTTATAATCTACACATGACTTTAGAGATCATGCAACACAGGGATTCTTAATGTGAGGTTCATAGGATAGAGGTTAAATTGTCCTTGATTTTTTAAAAAATAGATTTTGAAAAATATAATTCTTCATAATCTTATGAATATTACTTTATGCCTTTAAAATATTATTCTGATAAATGGGTCAGCAGAACAAAGGCAGATTATTTTGTGTCACATCATAATTTGCCTTTGTCTTTACTTGGTGTATCCAATCATGTTGTCCCCAATCCCATAATGCTATCTACCCTGTAATCAATAACATTGTCTTCTCCACCTACCAAACTCTGTTCTTTGTTCCTTATAAATTATGTTTAAAAAAGGTATTCTTGGGCCCATGTTGGTGTCTTAGCTTTAATGGGAAAACAAAGAATCTATTTATTGAAAAATAAATTGAATGTACTCAAATCTTTGTGCCTCAGTTTACCTTAATTTCAATTGTAACACTCTCAATTCTACAAAATGGTTATTCCCATACTGAAGTCTCTCATCTACTGTCTGAGAAACAAGGACATGAAAAATGCCTTGCAGAAAGGTATAAGAAAATTGAGTTCCAGAACACTACATAGTTCAGAGTGTTCTGGACTTTTAATCAAAAGCCTAAGGTTTAAATCTTACTTTAGTCACAAACTGTATGATTCTAGGTAAGTAATTTTTAATTCTCAGAATCTCATTTCCCTCATCTGTAAGGTGGAAGTATTAGTACTTGCACTACACACTTCCCAGGGTTGTTGTGAGGAAGGTGCTACATAAATATGTTATTTGACCATCACTAGGTGAATTTATCTCAAGTGAACAAATAGTTCAATTTAATAATGCATCCTTGGATTCAATAAATATTTGTCCAGTTTCTATAATGAAGGTACAATGCAACATATTAGTGATACAAAGATATTTTCACTTCAGAATTTCATGTTTAATTATACACCTTAGATCAAGTTGAAAAGTTCTTACTAGAATGTTATCTTCAAGTAAATAAGCATTTATTAAGTTCCTACTATGTACCATGCATTGTGCTAAGTACTAGAGGTCCAAAAAGGGCAAACATCCCCAAACAAAAATAATCCCTATTCTCAAAGAGTTTAGAATCTAATGGAGAATATGATATGTGAATGACTATATATAAACAATATCTATCTCTTATCTACATTTATGTGTCTACATATATATATATATGTGTGTGTGTGTGTATGTGTGTGTGTGTGTCTATATTTCTATCTACATAGGATAAGCGGAAAATAATTATAGATCAAAGGAAATAAAATTAATCTTACTGTAGAAGGCTAGATAGTTATTGAGACTTGGAGGAAGCCAGGATCCCAGGTGAGAGAGATGAGAAGGGAGAAAATTTCCATCACTGGGGATCATTCAAGGGAAATGCACAGGATTGGGCATAAAATGGTTAAGGAGACATGGCCTAGCCTCAGGGATAATCTGGAGATTATCAAGCAAATTGAGAAGATAATTATTTGAAAGTATTTGAGTAAGTGTCACATTCTAGCACTCTTGTGAGGAGCAAAAGTAGCACTGAGCTGTCACAGATAAAGGAGATATTATGAGAACCTATAGGAAATTAGAGCTGAAGGTATAGACTGAGATAGATACTGGGAAAGAAAAGAGATTGACTTTCTTGCCAACTTCCCCTCCTGATGCCTGTCCACAGGCTCTATAATATAACCTGTTGTTTTGTTACCCAAACTGAATTATCCCTCAACCATAAAGAAGATAAGGGCTAACTGGAAATATAAATGAAAAGTTAGGCAAAAACCTGCTTCCTAAATGTCAGGCATTTTCCTAACTGGAGGCTCACAGTGGTTGAGTTTCAACTTAAAAAAAAAAAATCTAAAATAAACTCCCTAAACTAAAAGAAGAATGAATCATGTAGCCTTTAGGTGTCATTATATTTCTCCCCTTGGTTTAAATGTCCTAATTATCATACCAGGATGTTATGCAACTATATGAGAGAGAGAGAGAGAGAGAGAGAGAGAGAGAGAGAGAGAGAGAGAGAGAGAGAGAGAGAGAGAGAGAGAGAATGAGAATATCAAGGTGATCAAGATTAAGTAATCCTTTCAACAGGAGATGGCACATGAGCTGAGTCTTGAAAACAAAAATGAAAGTAGAAATGTTGAATATATTTGTGGTCTAGGGGTATCACCTTTGCAAATTTGAAAGATAGAATGACAAGTTTATATGAATAAGATCCATTCCCAAAATGATCAATGGTCAAAAAAAAGAAGAAATGACAACTCACAAGAAATCCAATCTATTTCTCAAAGTCAGTAAATAATTAGAGAAATACAAATTAAAACAACCTTGAATTTATACCTGACATCCAACAGTTTGATAAGGTGTTTAGAAAATGATACATCTTCAAGATGCTATAGGAAAATCGACACGATACTTTACTGTTATTAGAGCAGTGAATTTGTGCAGATATTCTGTTTTAACCTACAGTTATTGAACCCAATCTATACTTTAAACCAGCATTACCCTGGTAGGGATATACCACCCTCCCCCCCAAAAAAAAAAAAAGTTCCAATGAAGAAAAAAAAAGTAGAAAATAGTTATCTCTTTTTTTTTTGGTGGAAAAGAATTGCAACCTAATGTAGCTTCCATATAACAATTGTTGAATAGCTGAACAAATTATGATATGTGATTCATATTATTGTGTCATTAGGAAAACTGGGATACTTTCATTAAAACGTAGAAGGACTTTGATACATTGAAGAAGAATAGTTTATATTGCCAAGAGAATACTAACTACTTCATTAGTTTTAATATATTTTATTTATTTTGTTAAATATTTCCCACTAATGTAAAAATATTTCATTCTTTTTTTTATAAATTTTGAATTTCAGATTCTCTTTCTTTCCTGTCCCTTACCCCTCATTGAGAAGACAAATAATTTGATATTAATTATACATATGAAGTCATGCAAAACATGTTTCTATATCAAAGATGTTGCAAAGGAAAAAAAACAATAAAGTTAAAAAATATGCTTCAATTGGCATTCAGAATTCATAAGTTCTCTCTCTGAAGGTGGACAGTATTTTCCATAATGCATCTTTTGGAATTGTCTTAGACCATTGTCTTGATCAGAGTGGTTAATCTTTCACAGTTGATCATCCTTCCAATATTGCTATTACTGTGTACAACATTTTGGTTCTCCGCACTTCACGTTACATCGGTTCAAATAAGCCTTCCCAGGTTTTATGAAACCATCCTGCTATCATTTCTTCCTTCCTTCCTTCCTTCCTTCCTTCCTTCCTTCCTTCCTTCCTTCCTTCCTTCCTTCCTTCTTTCTTTCTTTCTTTCTTTCTTTCTTTCTTTCTTTCTTTCTTTCTTTCTTTCGGTAAGTCAATTGGGGTTAAGTGACTTGCCCACAGTCACACAGCTAGTAAGTGTTAAGTGTCTGAGGCCGGAATTGAACTCAGGTTCTCCTGAATCCAGGGCCAGTGCTCTATCCACTGCGCCATCTAGCTGACCCTGCTATCATTTCTATCATTTTTTTCTTTTTTTTTTCTTTTTTTTTGGTGAAGCAATTGGGGTTAAGTGACTTGTCCAGGGTCACACAGCTAGTAAGCGTCAAATGTCTGAGGCTGGATTTGAACTCAGGTACTCCTGACTCCAGGGACAGTACTCTATCCACTGTGCCATCTAGCTGCCCCCTTCTATCATTTCTTAAAGCACGAGTATTCCATTACAATCCTATACCACAACTTGTTCAGCAATTCCCCAATTGTGATGGCCATCCCTTAGATTTCCTATCTCTTGCCACAACCAAAAGAGTTGCCATAAATATTTTTGTACAAATAGGTACTTTTCCCTTTTCTTTAATCTCTCTGGGATAAAGATCTAGAAGTGATATTACTGTGGGTGTAGTTCCACACTGTTCCCCAGAATATTTGGACTATTTCAAAACTCAACCAATGGTATATTACTATTCCAATTTTTCTACCTGCTTTCTGGCATTTGTCATTTTCCTTTTCTGTAATGTTAGCTAATCTGAAAGGTATGAAGTAGCAACCAATCATTGTTTTAATTTTCATTGCTTTAATGAGCATTGATTTAGGGAAATTTTTCATGTTGTTATTGATAGCTTTCATTTCTTTTTCTAAAAAAAATATCTACTCACATCTCCTGACCACTTATCAACTGGGGAATTGCTCACGTGTTTAAAAAAAAAATGGCTCAATTCCCTATGAGAGATTTGAGAGATAAGAGATTTATCAGAGAAACTTCTTATTATTTTTTGTCAGTTTCATGTTTTCCTTCTAATTTTGGCTGTAAAATTTAATTTGTGCAAAAACTTTTAATTTCATGTAATCTAAATTTTCAGTTTTATTTCTTGTCATTTCCTCTATCTCTTATTTGCACAAAATCTCTTTCCTTTTCTAATAAACTGAAGGCATATTTTCCCATGCTTACCTAATTTACTTACATCACCCTTTATGTTTAAATTATTTATTCATTTTGACCTTTCTTGATACATGGTGTAAGATATTTGTCTATGACTAATTTCTTCCATACTGAGTTCTAGTTTTCCCAGAATTTTTAGTCAAATGGGACGTTCTTGCTCAATAAGCTTGGATCTTGGGTATATTTAACAATAGATTATAATGTTTGTTTACTACAGTGTATTATATATCTAATCTATTCTACTGATCCACCATTTTATTTATTATGCAGTAGCTTTTCCAGATCCCAGGCATAAATGCTCACATTAAAAACTGAATAATCTGCTTTGATGAGCAGGTTTGAACTGTTTCCATCATTCTCTGCTTACTAGTAATCTATAATTCTAAGAAATATAGGTGGTTTGGTGATTACTGCTTTGTAATATAGTTGAAAATCTAGCACTTATAGGCCACATTTATTCATACATTTCCCCCCATTAATTTCCTTGAAATTCTGTACCTTTTTTTAGATGGATTTTGTTATTACTTTTTCTAGCTCTCTAAAATAGTTACTTGAAGTCTCAAGTACTAATGCTCTTTTCTTCCTTGGAATGCAGACCAGGGTCCCCGCTCCATCGTGAAGTACCACAAGCACTTTTCTTAATCCTGGATTTGTGACTAGTGCCTCTGTTTCCTTGTGGCCATAAGTGTTAGTGCTCTTCTTCACCCTTGCACTGTCATCAATAACTGCATACAGATAATACAATAGGATTCTGTACCCAGTGCCAGAAAATGGTCCCCTGTAATCTCTTTCTAACCAGATAGTCAATACTCTTACCATCTTTAGTATGAGAGCCCCTGAAACTACTGTTGCAGATAACCCTGAGGCCTGCTATTGGTGCTTTTTCATGATGCTCTGGCTCAGCCACCTAGCTCAATGTCAGAGGCATCTACTGCCAACTTCCTGAGTTTTCGTGGGCTGGTAAAATGCTTCATTTGGATTTGTTGTTAGTTCTGTCCACCTTGTATTTTAATTTAAGACATTACTTTTAAGTTGCTTGAGGGGAATCATATCAGAAAGAATTCACCTAAGTGGCTGCTTTTACTCCACCATCTTGTCTTGACACTTTTCATGTTAATCTCTATCATTAACATTTTCTCCATCACTTTCTTAACATTATGCAATCAACAAAGCAATAAATAGCACCCTGAGTAGTTGAATTTCCAGATCCCAGGCATAAATGCTCACATTAAAAATTGAATAATCGGCTTTGAGGAGCAGGTTTGAGCTGGTTCCATCATTCTCTGCTTCTTACTGATAATTTATAATTCTAAGAAACATAGGGTGATGTCTTTATAGGGTAATTACAGGAGTGCACTGGGACCAGTTCTAACCACTTGTAAGAACAGATTATTTGATTTTCATTGTGAACATTTATATCCCAGAAATTTGCAAGCTTGAGTTATTATTTTGATGATTTCCCAAACTTTAGAAATATTAATTAATATGATACAAAAAATGTGAATGAATATCTTTCCCTCAAGAGAACCAGTTATTAATAATTTACGAGCAAACCCCGATAGTAGTCTGTCAACATTACTTGAGCTTACCACAAGCACAGGAGAAAGCTCAGGGAATAAAGTCATCACCAAACCAGAGTCTTGTGCATTGGAGACTACAAATAATGAGGCATTTATGTAGCATTTTAAGGTTTGTAAGGTACTTTAGATCCATTGGCTCATTTGAGCATCTCAATACCCCATGCTTCTTAATCACAGAATCACAAAATCTGGAGTTGAATATGAGAAAAAGAAATAAAGTCAATCAAATAACTCTCAGACATAATCAAGAATATTCAAAATAAGTTAAATGAGACATATAGGAGTCATGTTTTATCTGTAATTGAAACTGCATAGAGATAATGAGGAAGAATAATCATTTCAGAAGTTTCCCTTATCTAATATTCAGCCTGTTTCAAAAGTCTTAATGCTTTTTTAGGCCAGATTTTAAGGCTATAAGGAAAGGTGCAAGAAGATTAGAAAAGTGACTTGCAAAACCATTTATGCTTAACTTTGTTGAAACATATTTGAATTCCAAAAATTCTTGATTATACATACCTACACACACATATATACCCACAGATGTGTATATGTATATAAATATATACACATGCATGCATATACATACAAATACCCATATATACACATTTACATATATGTGTATAGTCATATAGAGTGTATATATTATATGCATGTATACACATATATAGTCAAAATACATTTCTTTCTTAAACCTGGGTGTGTGTGTGTGTGTGTGTGTGTGTGTGTGTGTGTGTGTGCATAATTAGGGATAGATTAAGTGGGAATAGCTTTTAAGAAAGATGAGATAATTCCTTATACGTTGTTGTCATGTTTCTTGATATCTTTATGCAAGTTTACATTATTTTAATAGAAATATATCATAATAATTAAAATTACTTATGTAGAGTTGCTTTAAAAATTGGTTAAGACAGTCCTATGTAATATAAAGCATACCAAGAGAGTTTAAGAAATCTTGGTACTTCTTGAAATTCTACCACTAACTGTAGATTTGGTCAAGAATATTAACTTCTAGTCCTCATTTTCCTCATCTATTAGTTAGATTGGATGAACTTGAAGCATCTTTACAGCTCTAAAATTGTATGATTCTCTCTGTATACAACATCAAAACAATTGAATGGACAAAAGTGCTATTCTGTTTTTCAGGTAACTAAGCCAGCTATTTGCAAGACCAGTTATTCATGCCGGTATCATAACCAAGAACCATTATGCACCTGGTAATAGTACAGTCTCATTATCAGTGAAGTATATAGATGGTAACTGAAACTATCATTGGGATCCCAATTCAAAACAGTGGTGGCATACTCAGAATTTGATTTTCACCTACTTTCACAGTTGAAATGGAATATAGATGATACTTAATCTAACTCATATTTGAAAGGAAATCCTCACTAAAGTATATTCACAATATATGTTATATTTTGGCATATTTAGCTTCCCCTGAAGACCTCTAATGCAGGGAAACTCTGTGCTTACTGAGGTAGCTTATTTCAATTTTGAACATCTCCAATTGTTAGGAATTTTTTTTTTATTATTTCCCCTGATTTTAAGCCCAAACTTCCTTCCGTGTAAATTCTGTCCATTACTCCTGGTTCACTATGAGATCATTTTTCTTCCTGCTAGGCATTCCCAGTTCCTTTAATTATTTCTTAAATGGTATGGCCTCAAGGCCTTTATAGTACATCCAGGTAAGACTTTTCTGGATTTTCTGTAGCTTATTGATGACCTTAAATGACAGTATCTGAAATTAACACGCACATAACACACATGTACATAACTTCTAGATAGATAGACACCTATATATAATGTATCTCCATTGATGGATTTGTATTTATATATGTATATATACACATTCATGTACAGACACATATGTACATGTATGCATACATATGTATGTGTTTACATATGCACATGTGCATATGCATATATAATATTTGAATGTTTGTGTCTATATATATACACTTTATAAGTGGAAGGTAACTTCAGAAAGAAGGAATCAACAATGGGGTTAGACAAATATTATCACACAATAAAAGTATTCATGTTAAACTCTCCTCCAGCTATCTTGCAAAAAACACACCTCTAGATACAACTAAAGTAGATCAATTGTTTAGCTGGTTCCTTTGAAACCCCAAACCATCCCCCAAAATAATATAGACACAGAAGAAAACTCAAAGCTTATACATGATTGATGATTCACAGTTTCCCAAGTCATCTTGGAACTGGAGAGATTACTATAGACGACAGACTTCATAAAAATGTCTTCTAGAACAGAGGGTGTTTCACCTTTTGTAATCTTATCCATAAAACAATAAATATCCTTATAATATATGATATCTTATATGTTGTGTGGGATTCATAACTGTTTTATTTTTCATCACGTGACATACTTTCAAAGCACATTGTCTCATTTTTGCCTCACAAGAAATTTATGGGCTTGGTAGGGCACTTGTCTTTATTTTCTTTTCTATTCACAGAGAGGGCTAAGAATCTCTTTGTGATAAACTGTGAGCTAATTATGGTGAAGGATATCAGCATTTCCATAGCACACTCTTGCCCAGTGAAAAGCAGTTGTTCTTTGATGGAGGAATCCTGAGCAGTATCCAGTGTTTTTCCTTGTTTCCTTATCAAGACACAGAAGCAACCCAAGTTCTTGAAAGGTATGCCAGTGCGGGGGGGGGGGGGAGAAGCTAGGTGGTACAGTGGATAAAGCACCAGTCCTGGGTTCAGGAGGACTTGAGTTCAAATCTGGCCTCAGAAATTTGACACTAGCTGTGTGACTCTGGGCAAGTCACTTAACCCTCATTGCCCCTCAAAAAAAAAAAAAGAAAAAAAAAAGGTATGCCAGTGGAGGATAAGTTCCTTTAATTCTTCCAACACTAAAATGGCAACAAGATATAGTTGACAATTTTTTAATCTGAAAATCAGCCTACCTGAGTTTCATCAAACTCATGGGGATCACAGATCTACTGTAGAGCCTGAAATGCCTCTAGAGAGCAATTGTTTTAGCCTCCTTTTTACAGGTGAGGAAATAGAGGTCCAGGGATGTTAAGGGATTTGTCCAGGTTAGGCAGATTCAACCATAAGACATAGGAATGCTACTTGGTTTTATGATTCCAGAATTTGCTCTTTTGATGATACTACCAACTGGCTTACTGATTGATGACTTTCCTTTAGTCATAACAGCTCTCCAAGCTTATCTGTCAAGTTGTAAAGGAGGAAATATTCATAACAACATCATGGCTTCTTGTAGTATTGAAATGGAAAGTAGTGGTAACATTTTGAAGTCAGGGGTGCCCTGACTGGCACTTATGAGATCTTGCAACCTTCCCCAAAGGCCAGCCTTAATCCTTGTCAAGACAAAGATTTAACAAATAAGTAGCAGAAGTCAATTTACTGAAGGCAACATAAGTAAAAGGAAATGTTCTCTCAACTGTTCTTCAAACATCCTCTTCATTGTCTGGACTGAAGCATTTTTAATGTTTCATGTCCTCTAGCTTGAGCC
The DNA here is from genome assembly GCF_019393635.1 of Dromiciops gliroides. Taxonomy (NCBI): domain Eukaryota; kingdom Metazoa; phylum Chordata; class Mammalia; order Microbiotheria; family Microbiotheriidae; genus Dromiciops; species Dromiciops gliroides. The sequence goes on from NC_057866.1 coordinate 18,720,219, forward strand.
TTCTTCAGGGCCTCTTTCACCTCTTTGTTCCTTAAACTGTAGATTAGAGGGTTCAACATGGGGATCACTACTGTGTAAAAGACTGATGCCATTTTGTCTGTGTCCAGGGAATGGTTTGACTTAGGTTGTAGGTACATAAAGATCAATGTGCCATAGAAAATGGTGACAGCTACCATATGGGAACCACAGGTGGAGAAGGCTTTGAGTCTGCCCTCTGTGGAACGGATTCGCAAAATGGCGGCAATGATGAAAATATAGGAGATGAGGACAATTGATGATGAACAGATCATGTCAAACCCAGCAAAGGCAAATATCAACATTTCTTTTGTGTGTGTGTTTGAGCAGGCCAGAGCCAAGAGTGGAAGATCATCACAATAAAAATGATTGATGACATTGGGACCACAGTAAGATAATCGGAATGTGACAATGGTATGGAACAATGCAACCAAAAAACTGTATATATAGGGAACTGCAACTAACTGAAGGCAGACTTTCTGAGACATAATAACTGAGTAAAGCAGAGGATTGCAAATAGCTACATAACGATCATAGGCCATAGATGCTAAAAGGAAACATTCTGTGATCATAAATGTCAGAAAACATCCTAGTTGGGTTGCACAAGCATTGAATGAAATGATATTTTTCTCCACTACAAAATTTACCACCATCTTAGGTGTGATGGCTGAGGAATAGCAGAAGTCAACGAAAGCTAAATGACTAAGGAAGAAGTACATAGGTGTATGAAGTCGAGAGTCAATCCTGATCAATAAAATTAGCCCAAGGTTCCCTACCACTGTGACTATGTAGATGGCTAAGAAAACTACAAAGAGTGGTGCCTGGAGCTCAGGGCGATCTGTTATCCCTTTGAGAATAAATTCTGTCACTTGCGTGAAGTTGAATTTCGCCATTTATTCCATGGGTGTAATCTGTGGGGAAAAAGAATGTAGATGCTACATAAATGGAGACATTCTAGAGATGAATAGGTACTATTTCCTGGCCATCCAACATTTATAGGATGAGAGGCATGATGGTGATCTGGTGGGAAAAGTTCTGAACTTGGAGTCAGAACTGGATTTGCCTTCTGCCTCTGATATTCCCGAGCACTGTGCTTTGAGTATGTTTCCTCACTTCTAGGATTAAAATGAGCTAGTTGAGTCAGATAATCTCAACAATGTCTTCTGTCTCTGCTGTACTCTAATTCTGTGACTCAGACCCTGCTTAGAGTCCTTTCAGTAGTTCTGGAGGCATCTTTTACTGAAATCCAGCTTTAGTTCCTGTCTACCTGAGAAAAGGAGGAAACATATCATGATCCATAGAGAATTGGGCTTAAAGCCTGGAAGATCTGAGTACAAATTCTGCTTCTGATAGATACTGCCTGCTTGACCCTGAGCTAGTCACCTAAACTCTCAGTATTACAGGAATCCATGATACTTATGTTGTGGAGAAGATGTGAACCTCCTTTGCAAGAGGGAATTCCCTCATCTGTGGAGTTTTTATAGCAATGAAATAACAGGTTTAGTTCCCTGATTGTGAAAGTACTAATCTATCTGAACTGGGTTTTTTATACATATTAAATTAATGATGCTTTTTGCTTCATTTAGTTATTTAAGCATTGCAGATCATCCATTATCTACTAAACACTTGACTGTATATTTTGGAAGCATAAAGAGAAAATGATCCTTGTTTGAATAAATGAGATATTTAAAGAACTTTGTAAACCTTAAAAAGCTGCAAAAATAATCATCATCATGACAACCTAATTATAACTTTGAGGGGATGGAAGGGATAAACACTTATTAAGCACCTACTGTATGGTAAACACTGTGCTGCGATTGACAAATATTACCTCATTCTCCTCACAACAAATTTGTGAAGTAGATACTATTGCTATCCCTATATTATCCCCAAATTGAGGCAGATAGAGATTAACTGACTTATCCAAAGTCACACAGATAGTAAATACCTGAGGCTGGATTTGAACTCAGGTGTTTCTGACTTAAAGACCAGTGCTCTATCCACTGCATCATCTAGCAGTCTCTAAAGAGGGTTATGTAATAAACAAAATTAATCAATAAGATGACAAACATTTATTTATTTTCTACCACATGTCAGTCACTTTGACATATACTGTTGGGGATACAAAGCAAAATATAATAAGTAGCTTATGTTCTTTTATGAAAAAACATATGAACATATATAATTAAATATGAAATGCAAAGAAAAACACAATTTCAAGAGATTAGCAGTTGGAGAAATAAGAAAAACCTTCCTGTAAGTAATGGCAATGGAGCTGAATTTGAAGGACTATGGGAATTCTAAGAGGTAGAGGTAGAGAATGTCCACTGTTCCAGGAATCAAGAGAGTTTTGATTCTGACTCTGACACTTCCTTTAGCCTTTTAAGCTTTGGCAAGCTACTTAACTTCGGTATTTCTCATTTTCCACATGAAAAATTTGGAATTACTAGACAGGAGGTTGAGTAGTAAGAGTTCCTTAGAGTTCCTTCTACTTAATTTTCTAGGATGATAGTTCCCAAGATACCAGTGTGAACAGAAAGATAGACAGCTAGATAGCTAGCTAGCTAGCTAGCTAGATAGATAGATAGATAGCTAGATAGATAGATGAGAGAGACAGAGAGACAAAGAGATGATAGAATTTGAGGAGAGAGTTTACTCTCTCCTCAACTAGAGAGATTAGGGAAAACTTCACATAGGAGGAAACACCTTAGTTGGGACTTGAAGGTCAGGATTAAAATAGTAAGGGGTGAAGAGAAACAGTAGTACTGTCATATGGGACAGTTTGTGCAAAGGTGCAGCTTGCATGAGAAAGAGATGTAAAGTCAAAGTCAGAGAATAGACTAATTTGCCCAGAAAGTAGGCTATACCAAAAAGAAAAATATTCATTAACTCTGGGAAAGTTACAAATGATATCTAAATTGTGAAATCTAATATTCTTTTCCCAATTCTCATCCTTCTTGACCTTTCTGGCATACCTGATCTCATTGGCAGTGAGGAAGTTCCCTGGATAGTTAAAAAAACACTGTAGAAATGTATAGTTTATATTATGTACTCTAATATTATCTACTGACCACCCTCTCCTCCTGGATACTCATCTCTGTTTTTCCATTAATTTCTCTCCCTTGTTTCTCCTTTTAACTTTTCCTACCATGTACGATCTTTAGTTAAATTTTCATTGACATCAAGCCAAAAATAATGACTGTGGAAATACCACAAGGTTCTGTCCAGAGTCCTTTTTTATTTCTTATTTCTCCTATGCACTTCCACTTGGTAAAGCCTTCAAGTACCATAAGGTGTAAATGACCTCTCTATAAAGATTTGCTACCCAGATCTTTATATTGAGCCTTTGTCCTTATAATGAGTTCTAGTCTAATATCACAAACTGCATTTTGGACATTTCAAACTCATATGAGAAAACAGATATCAATAACTTCTCCCAAATCACACCTCTTTCATACATGTCACTAGCAGAGGAAAATCATCATTCTCCCCAGTCACAGAAGCTCATAACCTTATTGCCATCCTTGACTCCTCATCTCACATATTCAATATGTTGCTAAATCTTGGCATTTATTCCTTCCCAATATATTTTGGATATGTCCTTTCCTCTCTACTGAAATAAGCTACCCCTTTAATTAATTTCTTGATTACTGTTCTGGGCTCAGGGCATTTTTATTCAGAGAGCCTGAAGAACTCCTGTGGTTTTTTTTTTTTTGCTATTTTTTCCTGGAGTAATTTCATCTTTCCTGGAATAAATATCCAGTCTACTCACACACCACCCGAGTGTGCTAAGAGAATAATCTAAAGGAGAGGATATAGAGATGAGACTCACCCAGGACATCTCACCTATATGCTAGAAGTCAGATTATTCTGGCTCTGCAAAAGATTATTCAGAAAAATCACTTATTTATTGCTTTTCATATCCCTTTAGGCCCAAATATGAAACTCCACGTAGGTTAAAACAACAACAGTGATAGCTCTCAAGGGAAGAAAGAACACATCTTCTTTTAATTGCACTTGCATACTTTAAAATCACTAAGGAACAGGAACCTACAAACCATTCTCAATGATATCTAATTCCTTTTGTCCCCCAATTCAGCAGTGTTTTAGAAGTGGTGTCATGGAAAGAATACTGGGTTAGAAGTAAAGAATCTGGGCTGTACTTCTATCTGTGCCTTCAATAATATGTGTGGATCGAGGCACTCTTTGAGCTTCATCTATCAAATGAAGACAAGTCCTGATTGTCTAGTTCACAGAACCATTTTGAGGCTTAAATGAGATCACTACCAAAAGTGTAATGATTAATGTATCTCTCATTGACCCTCACTTATTTGTGTGTTTTTATTAGTGAATTAGAGGAATCAGTCCAAAAGTTCCTATTAAGGGCTTACAAGTCCTTAGGATATGAAGACAAAGTTAGGGCTTACATTGTATAGGAGAAAAAGCACATGCTAATATTAAAAATATATACAAATAAATACAAGGCAATTTATGGGGAGAGGCCCTTGTAGCTGAAATGGTGTTGGGGGGAGATTAGGAGAAGTCTCATGTGAGAGATAGTGCTTATTTAAGCTTTGGGTTCAAAATGAAGTGGGAGTATAGTCCAAGCAATCATGGTAGACACCTTATATGATGGCATGGGAAAAAAAGGGTGAAATATTTTTCATGAGGAACAGCAAGAAAGCCAACTTGATTGCACTACACAGTGGATGAGAGGAAGAAGCCTCAAGAATAATGAGTGCAAGCCTGTAGTTGTTAGGATATTTTAATGCAGCTATGTGGCAGTGAATAGAGTAGGGAACTTGAAAGTCACCAACACTAGTACTCAAATACTTCCTTAGGAACTTATACAGCAGCAGCATCACTGAGGGAGACAGGAAGAAGCTTGGTACATTACATGAGTCAGAGCATCAACAATACTTCCATTACCACCTCTCCTGGGAGCTGGAAGATGACAGCCCAGGACCCTGAAGCTATGGTGTGTCCAAACAAATACATTTGCAATGGCTGTAGTTGCAGTTACTGAAGACCCAGAAAAAAGTCTTTGCTACCAAAGTCCTTGACATTTTCAAATGGTTAAACATCAGAAAATGATAAAATTTCACTAGTTCAAATGGTATTAAACATAGTGCATAACCATCTACTTTGCCACTGGACACTGAAGACCATAGGATCACAGTTGCCTGATGACTTTCTCTTCTTATTGGTGAATTTCCAAAGGATGCTCCATTTTGAGGAAGTATACAATTATTTAGAATCACATTCTTAGTGTTATCCTTGACTGTTCACTCTGAGTCATCCCATATAACCAATCTATAGTCATCATCCTGGAAAATTCCTCCACTATTTTGACTCAGATTGGAGATTTCCCCCATTTTGAGGGTGCACCCTTGCCAGCCATGCTCACTTCTTCATTCATCTCATATCTCTACTCATGACTTTTTGGCTTTCTGCATGATGCCCCTACAACTGATGCATTCCCTTTCCTTCTACTCCCTATTTTATTTAATGTATTGTCTTTCATGCATAAAATATAAATGCTTTGAGGGTAGGGACTGTTCTTCTTTTTGCTTTTAAAAGTATTCCAGACAATTAGCACAGTTCCTGACACATAATAAGTACTTAATATTTATTGACTAAAAAAGGGGGGTGGGGGAGGGAAAAATGGACCACATCAAGAAGTAGTGGATTTCCCAGAACATGGAGTCTTCAAATAGCTTGGGTTGGTTATGTTGTTGCAGAAATAATTCCTCACATTATATAAGCTTGACTAGCTTGATTCCAAGCTTCCAATTTTGAGATTCTGTGAAATAATAAATGGAAAAGAGTTTGGGATAAATATCAAGCCCCAAATATAGGGGAAACAAAAGGGAATAAGCATTAGGTCCTTTTATGTCCCCAACACTAGGCTAAATGATTTTGCAAATAATATCTTATTTGTTCCTCACAACAATCCTGCAAGGTAGATGCTATTTTAATTTCCATTTTGTAGGTAAGAAACTGAGGAAAACAGAGGTTAAATAATTTTCCCAGGGTCACATAGCTAATAAAGGTCTGTGGATAAATTTGAACTCACGTCATTCTGACTCCATACCCAGAGCTCTCTCCACCATGCCACCAGCTGCCTCATACATATCTTTTTTTTTTTTTTTTTTGCAGGACAATGTGGGTTAAGTGATTTGCCCAGGGTCACACAGCTAGTAAGTGTCAAATGTCTGTGGCCGGATTTGAACTCAGGTACTCCTGAATCCAGGGCCGGTGCTTTATCCACTGCGCCACCTAGCTGCCCCCTGCCTCATACATATCAATAAATAGTGTTTTTATAAATGATTACACTGTTTTGATGCACAACATTCCCCATCACTACCACCACCATTTCAGTGGTACACAGGGATTTGGAAGAGATCTTGTAATCATGAATGCTACAGCAGCAATACACACAGTCTTTGAGTTTCTGCCCAGATGGAAAGCATTCAAGTGAAGCTAATGAAAGATTCTGTCACCTGGAATTAGTCAAGCTTTGTTTGGAGAGGCTTGCTTCTATCTTGGCCTAACTTCATGATGATAAAGTTTTCATCCACATTAATTCTTAAAAATGTGTAAGCACAGTAGATAGTTCACTTAGATCTGGAGTCAGGAACACTTGAGTTCAAATCTAGACTAGTTACTTACTGGTTATGTGACCTTGGGTGATCATTTAATCTCTATTGTCTCAGTTTCTTTGACTGTAAAAAGGGGACTGCTTTGAGCACTAAATGAGATGATGTTTGTGAAGAGCTTGGCATGGTGTCTGGAAAATACTAGGTGCTTAATACATGCTTATTTCCTCTTTCCATTCTGCCTCTTTTTCTTCCATTCTTCCATTCATCCTTTTCTTTTTTTCTTTTCTTTTGTGGGGCAATGAGGGTTAAGTGACTTGTTCAAGGTCACACAGCTTGTAAATTTCAAGTGTCTGAGGCTGGATTTGAACTCAAGTACTCCTGAATCCAGGGCTGGTGCTTTATCCACTACACCACCTAGCTGCCCCACCCTTTTCTTTTCTTCCTTCCTTCCTTCCTTCCTTCCTTCCTTCCTTCCTTCCTTCCTTCCTTCCTTCCTTCCTTCCTTCCTTCCTTCCTTCCTTCCTTCCTTCCTTCCTTCCTTCCTTTCTTCCTTCTTTCCTTCTCTATAACTTGCCTCCTCTGTAAGTTTAACATCCCCACACTAGCCTGATCTCACTACTAATCAACATGGAAACTTTGACCTCTTTTTCTTATCTGAACAACTTTGCCCTTACTTAGGCCTTTGGATCAAATGACCTCTTCCAGCACTATAACTATGATTTTATGATGCATGAACAATATAAATCCTATGAATCTCATAAGCAATGTTTATTTAACTCATTAGTGGCAGAGCCAAACCATGAATGCAGGCTTTCAGTTGAGGGCTGTTATCCTTGTACTCCACTGCTTCTGTAAGAACAAAGCCTGAATCCAGGGCTGGTGCTTTATCCACTGTGCCACCTAGATGGCCCTGATACTGGTTATTTAAAGGACATATAGAAATAGGTATGATACTTTTTTTGGTGCGGAAACTAATATCACCTTGTCTTGTTTATAGTAAGTATTCAATAAATGTTGTTCTAATGACTAAAACAAAAGTACATTCTAACCCCAGCTACAAAGGATATTGTGGTGTTTTCTGCTGCTGTATGAGTTGATTCATTTACCTAAATCCTTTAAATAAGCAACCACCCAACTATTTCCCATCACTTTCCTGAGAGCCCCTTTCACCTCCTTGTTCCTCAAGCTGTAAATAAGGGGGTTCAACATGGGGATAACTATGGTATAAAACACTGATGTCATTTTATCTGTGTCCAGTGAATGGTTAGACCGTGGCTGCAAATACATAAAGATTAGAGAGCCATAGAAAATGGTGACTGCTACCATGTGGGACCCACAGGTGGAGAAGGCCTTGAGTCTGCCCTCTGTTGAGCGGATCCGTAAGATGGCAGCAATGATGAAGACATAGGAGATGATGACAATCAACAAGGAACAGATCATATCAAATCCAGCAAAAACAAATATCAACAGTTCTTTAACATGAGTGTCTGAGCAGGAGAGGGCTAAGAGAGGAATGTCATCACAGTAGAAGTGATTAATGACATTCGAGGCACAATAAGAAAAACGGAATGTGATGATGGTGTTAAAGAGTGCTATGGTGAAGCAGTATATGTAGGGAACAGCTACTAGCTGCATACAGAGCCTTCGAGACATAGCAACAGTGTAGAGCAGGGGGTTACCTATGGCTACGTAGCGATCATAGGCCATCGCAGCCAAGAGAAACATCTCAGTGTTTACAAATGAAATGAAGCAATACACCTGGATGGCACATGCATGGAAAGAAATAACATTGGTTTCCTGAACAAAGTTAATGAGCATGTTAGGGGTAATGGTAGAAGTAACGCAAAAATCCACAAATGCCAAGTGGCTGAGGAAAAAGTACATGGGTGTGTGAAGGTGGGAACTGACTCGGATTAGCAGGATCAGACCAAGATTTCCCACAGCACTAACCGAGTAGATGAAAAGAAATAGGATAAACAGTACAACCTGCAGCTCTGGACGGGCGGTGAGGCCCAAAAGAATGAATTCAGTGATTTCAGAATGATTCCCTTTAGCCATCTCTTGAACTTGAACCCTTATACAAGAGTAAGCTGTAAAATATTTGATCATGGAATTGACATTCTTATTTTTGTGATGAGGACGCAGATGTAGCATGTTGGTAGGCCATAATCCATTTTCAGAAAAAAAACGAGCTGAAGACTAAGAGAATTCTGTCAAGACTTCAGACATAATTGGCCATGGGGAGGTTATTATACAGCACCATCAGGATCTCTTCTCTGTTATTCTGAAAAATATGATTCTTTGAAGTAACTCTAAATAAATAAATGTCATAATTAGAAATTATGTATTACAACTAAATTGTAGTTTTCCCACTTTGTTTTTGGAATAATACTCTGCTTTTATTGGTAGAAGGAAAACCCAAACAAGCATTTTTAAAAACTTACTATATGTCAGGCCTCGGGGATCCTGGTAACTCATATTCTAAAGAGAGAGGCAGCATGCTAAAATATGTACAAAGGAGATACATAAAGTGTAAATGGGTGGTAATCTCAGAATGTAGACAGTATTAATATATGTGTGTGTGTGTGTGTGTGTGTGTGTGTGTGTGTGTGTGTGTGTGTGTGTAACTTTTGTCTACCAACAAAAATGGACACCTGATATACACCTTAAATTCTTAGAGAATTGTCAGGGTAATGAGAAGTCAAGCGACTTCTCAAGGGTCACGTAGCCAGTATGTTTCAAAGACATGTTAACTTTCTAATCACTAAAGCTCACTGATACTACTATTATTAACTATGTTTTAATGTTATTAATAATACCTTTCCTTTTCCTTAAACTTTTCATCTTTTAAGTATTATTGCTCTGTCCTAACACCTAACATATTTTAAATTATTTTGTAAATCTCATATTGTTTTGCTATTTATTATTCTAATACAAATGTCTTTCCTTTTGTCTTTTCACACTGGCTGGCCTAAGAAGGACCTTAATACATAATAAAATTGCTAAGGATGAATACAGAGAAGTATGGGAAAATATATAGGAACAGATGCAATATAGAGTGAACAGAGCCAAGAAAATGACATACCCTAGGACTACAGCAATGTAAATTTAAAGCATACCACCATGAAAGCAATCCAAAGAGAATGTTGCAAAATCACTAAGAACATGCTTAGTACCAAAGAAGAAATATGCAAACAAACAAGAAAACATCTCTCCCCACTGCACTGCGAATGTGGGAGGTCCATGAATGAAGAACATGTCAGAAATTTTTAGATTTTTTTTCCCAATGTATTGATTGGTTTTTACTGACTTTGTTTTCTTTTTTTTTTTTCAAAAACAATTCTTTGTGCTTTGGAAGGGCCATATAAATGGGGAAGAAGAAGGATACTAAGTTAAATTTAGGCAATTTAAAAATGATATGGTAATAAAAATATTTTAAAAATATATGGCTGGGGTGTGCATATTTACATATATATGTATCCATGTGTATATGTATATATGTATATACACGTATACATACATGCACACATATACACACAGAGAAATCTGTCACGTGAAATAAAACCATTTATTTTTTCTTACCAAGTGTATCATAATCTTGGGCAAAAGGAAGTCTCCAGCACCTAGATAGAGTTTGAATAAAAACTATGACTCCTCAATGTTTTTTTCAGTCTTATAGCTGTTAGAATTACATATTTATATCTCCCAGACCCCTTAGACATCTAATCAATGTCATAATTTTACAAATTTTACAAATGAGGAAACTGAGTCCAATGACTTGCTCATGTTCAAATGGGAAGTACAGCTAGAATCGCAATGCTGGTCCTTGGCTCCAAAACCAGGGTTCTCTTTGTTCCACTTCACTATAGAGTATAAAGCAAATCACATTTCCAGTCCAGATTTAAATTGTATAACAGGTCCCAAGGAGATCACAGCAAAGAACACAGCACAAAATCACTCACAGTATTGACCAGAATGGCATCAATTTCTGCTTCTAAAATGTGGGTCTATGGTTGCCCTGGTGTTAGCAACCCTGGGATGGTGAAAATATCATTGGAATGGTAATAAGAAAACACAGAACCAAATTCATGCTTCTTGTAGAGTGAATCTACCACTCTTTCTTCATTTGCAAAGGGAAGGGGGTAGCCATGATTATCTGTCAAGTTCATTTTATTTCAAATTTATGGCATCATAAATCCCATGATTCTTTGTATCTCTAACTCATTATCCTAGTGAATATTGCCATAGGCCAATGAAGGGGTAATTGAAATAGTAAAGACCACTAATAGCATGCAAGAGTCAGTAAGTCATGTAATGCCTTAGTAGGGACTACTCAAGCAGGGGTATCCCAGTAATGGAAGACAGAAACCTATTAACTGGGGATTTAAAAAAAAAGTTATGATTCCTTCTTCTGGACCATGCACTTCTGTTTGTGGATCTGGAATTTTAAATCATATCACTGAGAGATAGGGAGTGCGTCATTTATCTACAGAACCAGCCTCAAAGGCAGTAAGATTGAGGCTTGCCTCTGAAACACAGATTCCATGATCCTGCTGAAGTTGCATAATCTTTCAGTGTTCTAGGCAAATCTCTAAGGTTATGAGTTGCAGAGATTGCATTGATTTGTTTTAATAGAGGGCATTTCCTTATCTAGGACTTCTGAATAATAATATAATCACAGATCCTATCTATATGCCCATCTGTATGCATGTCCCAATTCATGTCTGTCATGTGCATCTTTCTCCCCATCTCCATCCTAATCCTTATCTCTATCCCTATCTAAATATAGAATTTGAAACAACTCTTGAATGGTAACTGTCTTAAAGTTACAGAAGATTATTGTAATCTAGTATAACTCCCATTTTATTTTATAGATGTGGATCCTTGAAGGCAGGGAAGGTGAAGTAACTTGACCAAAGTTACACAAGTAATAAGTGGAAGAATATAGATTTAAATGCATTGGTATAGCCTTAATTTTGGAACCTGAGAAATATTTAATAATTTTCCTTTTTCATGAAAGAAAAATATTATTTTAATTCTTCAAGAATTTCTATACTCTATTGCAACATTCATTAACTAGTTATTTTTGATATGAAGTAATTCATATCTGATGTAATTTTTATCTATTCCTTTTTGAAAATAATTTTTAAAAATAGAAGTAAAAAGTAAGAATGTAAGGTAAGAAAGAATCCAGGGGAAAACCTGGTAGCATACATTGTACCTGTAACTAGAAAACTCCCTGCTTCCCATCATTCTCTTTGGTTCTTCAGGCCAAATAACAACTGTAGGAAAATATATAACTGATTCTTGATCCCATTGGTATTTATTCCCTGATGATAATCATACAGCCTTTCAGATCATCTCCTGAAAAGTGTTTATGTTTTCTGGAAATAGATTCAAGTTGTTTCTCAATCTTTAATTTGTACAGTAGGAAAAGTGGGAGGATGTAGTTCCACCTGAAAGTATACTTACTAAAATCAATGGCACAATTAAATGGATATTTGTTTATAAATAATGACTTTTCCAAATCCAATGTCTTTATGTCTATTGATAGTTCTAAATCCTCCTAAGGTTTAGAATCTTGGAGTTATTTTGGATTCTCCTTCTGCCTTATGATCTAATCCTTTTGAGACTGTGCAATTATTTTATGGTTGAGTTCTTCAACTATAAAATGTTGGTCTGGCTAACCTTGAAGGGCCCACACCCTTCTCACTCTATACATATGATACCATATTCTAGAAGACTTGTAAAAGAACAAGGCAAGAATGATCACAATCAAGTTCTATGCCCTCTACTATTGAAGAATACTGAAATGAAATAGGAAAAGAGTATACTTATTTTTTATCTGTGAATGGCACCTTTAAAAATACCATTGTATTAAGTCATTAAAAGCCTTACAAATGCAGAAAAGCAAAAATATAAAATACATCTTTTGCTGACCTTAATACATTAAAATATGTTAAATAGTGGACCTTTGAAGAACATATTAAAATTAATTGGAAATTCCATAATTTAATTCTAAGGAATGGATGAGTCACAGAAAAAATTATAGAAAAAATCTATAATTTCAATAAAATAATGAAAATAATGAGACATATTTCAAAGCAGTATTTAGGGAAAATGTTTTTTCTCTAAATGTTTTCTCCAATAAAAGAAAGAAAATGCAGATCAACAAAATGGGTATGCAACTAAAAAAACTTAGAAAATCACAAATTAACAAAAAACCTTGATTGGGCACCAAAATAGGAACCATAATAATCTCCTAGCATTGCAATATTTTCACTTATTTCTATACATAGCTTGTTTGTACTGAGTTGCTTGCATGCAACCTCCCCATTAAATTGGGAGCTTCTTCAATGCACAGGGATTATTTCTCACTTTCTTTGCAAAGACATACTTCAGGGACATCACAGGTCCATTTCTAGACCATCACAATAAAGCTAGTCATATGATTTTTTTGTTTCCAGTGCATATAAAAGTTTTGTTTACACTATATTATAGGCTATTGTTTGTAATAGTATTATGTCTTTAAAATGTACATACCTTACTTTAAAATATCTTATTTCAAAATAAAGCTAAAAATCATCTAAAACTTTAGCAAGTAGTGATCTTTTTGCTAGTGGAGAGTCTTGCCTCATTGTTGATCATTGGCTGATCAAGTTCATGGTTGGTGAAGGTTGGAGTGTCTATGATAATTTCTTAAAATGAGAGAATAATGAAGTTTACTGAATTGACTCTTTCTTTCACATGAATGTTTAAAGTCCATTATAAAGTTATACATTTTCCTAATTTCAATATTGTGGTGATTCAGGGAATAAGAAGTCCTGATAAGAGGTAAAGATGTGGAGGGGTGAAACAATCAAAACAAATACAACAGGGATAGATTATATGTGGTATCTTATAAGGGTGTGTTTCCTGGCACCCTTCAAAATTATTGTAGTAACATCAAAGATCATGGATCACAGATTACCATAACATACATAATTATAATGAAAAAAGAGTTTTGAAACACTGTGAGAATTATGCAAATGTGACACAAAGACATGATGTGAGCACATGCTATTGCAAAAATGGTCTCAATAGATTTGCTCAATGCGCATTTGCTACAAACTTTCAATTTGTAAAAATGTAATATATGTGAAGTGTAATAAAGCAAAGTGAAATGAAATCAGGTATGCCCATATCTGTATCACTTAGCTTAATTTCTGGAACATAGAAAATGTGTTTTTTTTTGGGGGGGGGCATGGGCAATGGGGGTTAAGTGACTCACCCAGGGTCACACAGATAGTAAGTGTCAAGTGTCTGAGGGCAGATTTGAACTCAGATCCTCCTGAATCCAAGGCCAGTGTTTTATCTACTGTACCACCTAGCTGCCCCAAAAATGTTTTATTAAATACTTAGTGATGACTTGACTTGAGCATCTTCCCCTTCATTATGTAATTATGCTTTTCAGGGCCTTCATCTTTTTTCACCTAGACTATTCTTTTTCTTTTTCTTTTTTGAGGGGCGATGAGGGTTATGTGACTTGCCCAGGTTCACAGAGCTAGTAAGTGTCAAGTGAATGATGCCGGATTTGAACTCAGGTCCTCCTGAATCCAGGGCCGGTGCTTTATCCACTGTGCCATCTAGCTGCCCCCTAGACCATTGTTTTCCAACACATTAAAAATTGCAATGATGAGTACAGTAGTTAATCTCTCAGAAACTTAGGCAATTCTCTTAACATGTAAACCACAGACAAGTTGTTAACCTGACTTGCTGAAAGGAACTTCTATTACAAGTGTTCCCATAATGAAATCACAGATCCAAAAAAGCGATGATACATAATAATGATACTCTCTCTCCATCTGTTACAAAAAGCCTTTGAAATATTGAGGGAGGAGTCCCTGTACCATTACCATTGTGTAGTAGATGCTTCTCTAAATTTGTATTTTGGATTATGGAATGCTCATTCTCTAACCTCAGTTAGAGATGGTGCAAGGCAATTGCTTAATTAGATAGAGGTTCATGGGCATAATGACTGGGGCTTTAAAAGCCCACTATTCACCTTTGGGGTTTGAGAGTGAGCCTGGAGTTGTAGCTCTGACCAATGAGTTTCTCCAGAGCATAAGACTAGACTCATTTCTATGAAATAAGCAGAGAGTATTCTGATGAAGGTATCACCATTGCCTCATTGGGTTAAGGGAAATTCAATGACTCATGGGCTGATACATGGCTTAGTGAGACAGGTTCTGGGCTGTGGAATGGTTAGCTAATTAAGACAGTTAAGGAAGTTGAGGCACCACCCACTGTGTTCTGAGTATATGCTTCTGAAGTAAATCCAACTGGAGAACTCACACAGCAAACTTTTATTACATATCACATATACCTGTTATATGCATATTCCTTAGAAAATGAGCTGAGCTGGAAGGCGAATAAAGTCTTTGCTTCTGGGGAATTTTTAATCTATTAAGGAATGGAAATTAAATCCAAGAAGGACATTAGATATCAACCAGTGTTTTACCTCTTGTTGGGGAGAGGTAGGGGAGGAGGAATTCATCATCATTTGACAGGGACTACCCAAAGTTCACATATAAATCATAGACCTGGGATTTAAAAACAGGTCCTGTGACTCCAAGTCCAGTGAGCTTTAGAGATAAAGTTAATGCAAAGTAAAACAGCATGAGTCTTCTTCCTCTTCCTTGTTCCTCCTTAAGAGGTACAAAATGAGCTCCAGGCATAGTGTAGTGGAATTAATTTTGTTTATAGAGTCTAAGGAACTGAGTTAAAATTCCCTCTGAGATATTTATTACCTGTGTGAGCAGAGGGAAACTATTTCATTTCTTCAGGATTTGCTTCCTCACCTATAAAAATTAAGGGATTACACTAAATGGATTCAGGGACCCTTCCAGCTTGAAATAAATGTGCTTGGATTGCATGTTGAAGACCCTGAATCTCTCTCCCTTTCTTGCAGAGATGGGAGATTAAATGTACTGATCACTGCATACACTGTCATCCTTGGTAGGTGTATTGCTTTGTTTCTCTGAAACTCCCAGCCCGACTTTAATTTTTATTTTTTGTTACAAAAAGGTGACTTTCTGGAGTGGGGGGTGTATGCTATATTTAGAAATTAAGATCTTTTAAAATACATGAAGAAAATTAGAATCCAACAGAAAATAATAAGCACAAAAATATTCTTGGAGTTTCAGAAAAAGGAGATATCTTGACTGGCTGAAAAATGAGATAGGAGGAACAATCAGAAAAAAATCTGAGGTGAAGAGGATTTCTAAGTAAGAAGAAGGGACAAAATCCATCACCTTTTCTGTTCTGTAAAAAGTCTAATGCTAAATTTATGATGAGCACGATTGAGTATAAAGTTAAAGCAAAATCCATCTTAATGGAAAAGGGAGAAAAACTGATGTAGTTTCCCCCACCCCCCAGCACCGTTAGGTTCAAATTCTGACTCTGCCAATTACCACTTATACGACCTTGTAAAAATAACTGATTGTCTCTTAGGTTCAGTTTCAAAAAAACACAGAAAGTTGACCCAGATGACCATGAAGTTTTCTTTTGCCTGCAAATCTATGAGACTATAAACTAAAAGACTTGTAAAAGAGCAATAAAACGACCATGCTCAGTGATGCAACTATTTCATAAATATGTATATGTGTGTGTGTATATATGTTTGTATATATATATGCACATGTATATAATTCATGTATGCAGGTGTATATATGTATATATTTGTGGATGTGTTTATATGTGTGTATATATATATATATATATATGTGTACTTCTAGAAAAACTGGGGTTAGCTATAAGGAAGGGTAAAATAATGACATTAGGAATATAAGATTTAGATATGGAAGGAACCTTAAATATCAATTATTAAATATCAAATATCAATTTGTCTAATAGCTTAATTTTAGCGATGAGGAAACTGAGGCCCAGAAAAAGGGAGATACTTGTTCAAGGTCACATAGTTGGTAAGAAAAAGACCCAGGATTCAAACTCAGGTTTTCTGACCCAAATTTGTCCATGTATTTCCACTATTAAAAGGGCATAAATATATGAAAATAAGAAAAAAACAGGAAAATACCTTTCTAAGTAGTTATGTAGGCAGTCACTTAGGGAAAATAAAGGAATTAAATGACAGATGTTTTTAGAGAAAATAAAAGCATACAATGGATGTAGCAAGAAATAAATGGACCCATAAAATAAATTATTCCTTTCCTTTATATTACCTTTTCTTTAGTTTTTGTGGGGCAATGAGGTTTAAGTGACTTGCCCAGGGTCACGCAGCTAGTAAGTGTCAAGTATCTGAGGCCACATTTGAACTCAGGTTCTCCACAATCCAGGGTTGGTGCTTTATCCACTGCTCCACCTAGCCGACCCCATATATTATTAGTATAGCTATAAAATATGACAGCAAACATAAATTTAATTCATAATAGCAAGAAAAGTGCCAACACTGGGCTATTAAGTTAATTAGAATTATATTCACTCCATTTAAATTATATATTTTAATAGAAAGTAGAAAGAAAATGAAGAAAGATAAAGGAAGAAAGAAGAACAAAACAAAAAAGAAGTGGACAGAAGGAGGAATAATATGTATAAAGTATTAGGTTTGTCTTGCTTGAGATGGATTATAGTAAAATGTTTATATATGTGTGTTAAATTGTTTCTATATTGCTATATATGTGTTCATGCATACATATACACATATGTTTTTAAATATAAATGAAAATTTAAATGGAATTTTTCTTTTTGATGAAACCTTAAAAACAGATAGAGTAATTCCTGTATAAGAATCATCAGGGGGACAAATTGGAATGATGGTGAAAAGGGAAGAGAACTCTGCTTAAAGTCAGAAGACTTGGGCTTCAAGTTTAGATCTAATACCTACTGACTATGTACCCCAAGGCATATCACTATTCTTCCCTATCATTCAGTTTCCTCATTTGTAAAATGTGTATAAACACAAACATTACCTTTTTAGGTAGTTATAAGAACAGTATTCTATGAACGTCAAAGTGCTACCTAAAAGTGATTTGTTGCTAGATATGTACTTACAAATGAAATATAGGTAGATTTTTCCTACCTTATTTCTAAACACATTACCAAGTGAAAATAATAAACACTATGCAATATTGGTTTCATGGGGAAAATTAATGAGATTAAAAATATTTCTTTCTTTAAAAGATTGAGACCATTATAGGAATGTAATATGGGCCAAAGTAAAAAAACAGTACAACAATATTACTAACTAATGGTTTCCAACACAGTGAATATCCATATGGAGAAGAATTAATTTTGAGTCAATGTAGAAGGCACACCACCCAAGGCAAACAATTCTGTGTAGGTCAAAGATTTAAACCAACTATAATTAAGTTTATAGACTGTTATATTTATCCCAGATATAGAGGGAAGTAAATGTCTAACTACTTATTAAAAGGAAAGCATCAGACAAAAGGACAGCTATGTTGCACACTGGATAGAATGCTGGCCCTGGAGTCAGGAAGACTCATCTTCCTGAGTTCCAATCTAGTCTCAGATATTTCTTAGCTATGTGACCCTGGGTAAGTCACTTAAACTTGTTTGTCTCAGTTTCTCCATCTATAAAATGATCTGGAAAAGGAAATGCCAAAAGACTCCAGTATCTTTGCCAAGAAAACCCCAAATGGAGTCATAAAGAGTTGGACATGGATGAAAATGATTTTTAAAAAATCAGGCCAAAGCTAATATAAAGTAATTGGAATTTTTTGAGAGCATTAAGGTTTTCAAAGTACTTTAAGCATATTTATGTTCTTGATTGAACCTCACAACAACCCTTCTAGATAGATTAGACACACATTATTGTGCTTGAAGAAAACAAGATTCAGAGAAATTAATTGATTCAACTATAGTCACATAGTAAATGTGAAAGGCAGGATCTAAAATACATTGTTCATTCTTACTCATTCTTTTACATTGTGTCTCTCAGTGAAGGTGGTTGAATGTGTGAATGTGAGTGAGTAATTGTGTGTTGTGTTGTGTGTGTGTGTGTGTGTATCTTCTTTGAGAGGTGCAATGAGAAGTGAAAGAACTTGCCCATGGTCACATAGTATTTTTCTGAGATAGGACTTAAACCTACATGTTTCAAGGTTAAAGTCCAAGGTTAGACCATATATCCAATCTACTATATTATGTTTTAGCCTTAACATACATATATAAAATAAACACACACATGTGAGTCTATTCACACATATGTACATATATCCATGTATATTTATTTGTGATGAGAGGTCGTGTTGTGGAGTAGATATGATCTTTGGCAACATTAAAACTTGGGTTCAGATCCTTACTCTGCCACATATTAGATCTGATAATTTCTTAGTGCTCTGGACAGAGCTCTAAGGTTACAAGTTTTAAACAAGTTGCTGCTATGATGTAGAGTTTCCACACTTAGAGTTTTTATAACTTTCAATATAATCTAAATTCCTCAAGAGCATGGACTGTTTCATTTTTGCCTTTATACTTTCAGTTTTTAGCACAGTGCATGGAACCCAGTAGGTGATTTGTAATTACCTGCTTCTTTCTCTCCCTCCTCATCTATATAATCTAAATTACCAATCTTCTGTCTATCCAAAGGTATATAAATACTGAATAAACCTGACTTGTTAGTGAAATGGTAATGATGTTCTTTGGATGTGCATGGTCCTTTTCTATGTTCCTTTTCAATAAGTCTTTGCACTCAAGTGTTCAGTGCTTATGTTATTCTATTTATCCTCTCACAGGAGAGGATGATCTGAAACTCATTCATGCTAACATGAAAGAGATTTAGCAATTTAGTACCTTCAGAAATAGGTAAATTTCCAAAACCTACTGTTAAAAAATTGCTATACCCAAAGAAATTAATCTCTAATGGTAGAATTTCAGGCATCTCAAGAGGGAGATATCTGGGCATTCATGGATATAATTTGCTACTCAGATTCTATCATATAGACTATGTTGTCTATGTGGAAGGTCATTCCTTACATAAATGTGAAGAATCTCTGGCAATGAAAACAAATAATATCACGGAATTGGTATGGTGACTGTCAGAGGGGAAGGACCCTAAATGATGAAGGATAATTAGGAGATGTTCATGAGAGTGATAATGGTGAGGGTAATGTTGTTGATGGTGATAATGATTACTCACATTTCTTTAACCCTTTAAGATTTATAAAAATGCCTTCAAGATTATAGAATGTAGCATAGCTATTGTTATCCCCCTTTGACAGATGAAGAAACTGAGGTTTCGATATTTTGCAAAGCATCTCTTATTCATACAGTTTGTAGATAGGAAGAAGCTACCTTTCTAAGTTCAACTTAGCCATAGACACAAGAACTAGCTTTTGAACCTAAGGCTTGAGATAAACCAGTTTTGTAGCACACACAGCTGAGCAGTATCTTAGTGATCATTTAGTAATTTTATAGACCATATTATCTCCTCATAGTTAAAAGGCCAGTTGTTGGCCCAGGGAGGTTAAATAACTTGCCTAATTTCATCCATACATTAAATATCAGATGCAAGTTTTGAACCTATGTCCACTCACTCCAGAATCAGGATTCTTTCCATTGACCTATATCTACCAGGTAACTGAGGCTAAGAAAAGCTAAGTAATTTCTCCACCATCACCAAAGGATGAGCTTAATGAGAACCAGTAAATTATCTCTGTTAATCACTTTTTTCCCTAATAGAGGATGTAGGACTGAGGCCTCAGGTGTGACAGCATTTCAAATTTTCTGTTGCATTCATTATCTTTAATGGAAATTCTTTAGGAATATTACACAGAACTTTCAAAGGGATGCATTAAATTAAGTTGTTCTGTACAAACACAGATGCATAATAAGGCCCCCGGAAACCTATTAACCAAAGTCAGCTTCATTTTTTGATAGTCATTACTAGAGGGAATTATCTCTTTGCAAACACCAACTTTGTAATAGGACCCAGAGGCTTTTCATCATCATTTGTAAGCAAACTTTATCTCAGTTCACTCTCATTTAGATACAACCAATAACGGGTCAATTAATTTAAAGTTGTCATATGAAGGAGTGATGGACACTCAAATAGTGATGACTCCTAATCTCCCTAAGAAGTAGGATAAAGTGAAATGAATATTAGGTTAGGAGTCATAAAGATGGGTTCAAATCCTGTATCTGACATATATTATCTGGGTCCCCTTGAGTGGGGCTCATGCCCTTTCTTGGCCTCAGCTTCTTTATTTATGAAATGAGGGAATTGGCTTTGGTTGTATATTAATTATTTGAGCTCTAAATACAGTGATTTTATAATCTTCATGAGGATCCATTTACCCATTTGACTATTAATATACTGCAAATTAAATTAATCAGTTTAGTTCCACTCAAATGAAGTTCCAATGACCTATTTGAGTCCTAATAAAATCAATTCAATTCCACTCCAGAAACATTTATAAATCAGACAGTATAGTGCCAGAGAAAGTGTTCTATATTTTAAATCAGAGAAATTGGATTCAAATTCCATATGTGACTTGTTACTCATATCAACTTGTGGCAATTCAACCTTTCTAGGCCTCAATTTCCTCAACTAAAACAGAGACCTAACACTAACTCCTTCCTAGCTCAAAATCATAAGAACTAAATGTTGAGAACTTGCATTCTATTGGGGGGGGTTCAGGAAAAGGTTCTGGTTTACAACATATTTGCAGCTCATATTTATATGCATCTATATACAGAATAAGTACAATTAAATATAGGAAGGGGAGAAAACAACCCATGGGGGAATTATGGAAAGCATTGTGTAGGATAGGACACATTTATCAAATGCTAATGATGTTTGAGGTATCAGTCCTTGACCTTAAAGAAGGATGTAGCAAACTACACAGAGGATAGATCTTGATACCAAGGAGCCTTGGGTTAAAATTCCATCTGTGATTCACACTGTCTGTATGACCCTCTGCATGTGACTTAACCTCTATGTCTTAGGTCTGTAAAATGAATGGAAGGTGCCAACCTCCAAAAGTAGATGTAGTTTCCTTACCTGGTATTTCCTTGTATTGATGATATACCATTTCCAGGCTCTATACTTGTTCTAAAACACCTTACTGTTTACATCAAGTGATATATGTGTACATATATTGATTTGAGGAAGGGAACAAGCATTTGTTAAGTGCTCACTAGATATCAGGCACTATGTTAAGCACTATATAAATATTATCTCATTCTATCTTCACAACCCTGTGAGGTAAGTGATATTATCATCCCAGTTTAACAATTGAGCAAAGCAAGACAGACTGAAGTCAAGGGATTTGCCCAGAGTGTCTCAGATAGGACCTGAATCCAGGTCTTCTTGACTCCAGGCCCAGTTCTCTATCCATTGCACCACCTAGCTGAAAGGCAGTACGTGAAAACAACAACAACAACAACAACAACAACAAACAAAAATCAAGGAGGACTTTTAAGCACTGAAGAAGTTGAGAGGATAGACAGACTGGATATGTTTGGTGTTCAGAAAAGATATTCTGGAGGAAAATAGGTACCTACACTAGTTCTTAAAGGGGATAGAGTAAAATTAAGACTGAGGTATAGGGGATCCAAAAGGGATCTCTCCATCCTCAAATATTTCTTAAGCATTTTTTCTTGGATCTCTTTTTTTGCCTTATCACATTTTTTCTTATTATATTCATATATATGGAGTCATAGGAGTATTTAAAAAAAAATTAGAAGCATCCCGGAGACCATCTTGTCAAAATAGTTCATTGAGCATGATAAATCTTATTCCCTTTCTCCATTCCTATCTAAGACTGTAAACTTCTTGAGGGCAGAGTCAGTAAATTTCAACTTTATAAATCTAGTACCCTGAACAGGCCATTTCACACATCAGGTGTGCAATAAATTTCCATTGAATGCAATTCATCAAGATCAGAGAGTACTATTCATATTCTGAAAAGATCTGACTAAATCACTCCAGTACTCAATAAGCTCTAGTCACTCCCCTTTTCCTTTGGGGGTCAAATACAAATCTCTTTGTCTGGCACGTAAAGACCTTCACAACCTTGTTCCAAGATAACTTGCAAAGCTTATTACATATTACATCCCTTCACACTCTATACCATTTAGCCAACTTACTCTCCCATTTGTCCTTATACATCTCTCATCTCTAGGCCTTTGAAAAAACTATCCCCTCTTGATGGCATGTCCTAATTCCTTATCTCCATCCTTCATAATTCAGGTCAAATGACACATTCAAAATTTCCATATCATCCAAAGCCTAGTGCTTTCCCCCTAAAATTAGAGAGGATTGTGTAGCAGAGAGGGAATGTGTTTAAATATGAGGAAGAACTAGCTTTACATGCTTCCTCAGACACCATCTCTGTAACCCTGCACAAGTAAAACTTTCTGTGGGCCTGTGCTTCTTTATTTGTTAAATTTCAGTAATGGAATCCTTCCTGGCTGCAATTCTAAGAACCTACAATTTATGTTGGTTATATTTGATGCATGTCTTTATATATAAATATCATTTTCCTTTGTAAGCTCTTTTTGGACAAGGGCAGTTTCTTTTTTTATCATTGTATCAGCAATATGAACAACACATAGTAGCTGTTTAATGAATATTTTGTGAATTCAATACAATTTAACAAATTTTTCCCCCTGGAGCAATGAGGGTTAAGTGACTTGACTGAGTCACACAGGTAGTAAGTGTCAAGTGTCTGAGGCTGGACTTGAACTCAGGTCCTCCTGAACCAAGGGCTGGTGCTTTATCCACTGCACCACCCAACTGCCCCCTAATAAACATTTTTAAAGCACCTTCATTGGACTGTACTAAACACTAGGTATAAAGACAAAAATGAAACAATTCACTTCCATAAAGATCTTACTCCCTCCTGGAAAAATAGAAGAAGAGCAATGGGAAATTGAATGGGAAAATTTGTGCTTTTCTATACATTATGAATGTATAGAAAAGAGGTACCTGAGTTAACAATGAGAGGGAAAATATATAAATAATGAGGAAGTTGTTGTTCGGCCCTAATTTTTGGAAAGGACCAGTGACATCACAGGGTGATACCTTGGTGTGCATGAATTGGATTTAAGTGAGGCAGCATTACACAAAGATGTTAGCCTCATTCTCTCTTCCAGAGTCATTGATGTCATACCAAGACAAAAATCAGGACTGGTAGTGGCCTGAGATTCTGTGGAAGATCTTGGTGTCTTTAATGTCTGACCAAGCTCTAAGCATTCCACAGTGCCTTTGGGCACCTTCATGGCCACTGGAACAAATTGTTCCTATCTGCCCATTCTGCCAGGGGAAGTCTTCACTTCCTTTTAACTGACTATTAGGTTTAAGGCCTGTAGGTTTTCCTTAAGCTGGTTTGGCCATTTGCTAAGATGGTTATACTAGAGTATGGCCACAGTGCATGCTACAGCTTCTTGGAGCTCTCTCACTTGATGTGGATGTGGATTATGTAAATTTGGGGAGGCAGTTTACTAGGAATGCAGAATTTGTGAAAGGGAATTTTATGGCATGAGCCTGGAAAGGTGTGCATAAGCCATTCTGCCAGGGAGTTAAGTTTTATCCTTGAAATAATCATAATCATTATCATAATCATAAAAATATCAGCAACTAACATTTTATATTGTGCTTACTATATACCATGCGGGCATTCTGCTTAGCTCTTTACAATTATTATTTCCTTTGGTCCTCACAACAACCCTGAAAGGTAGGTGCTATTATTCTTTCCCCTTTACAGATGAAAAAACTAAGACAAGTGGAGATTAAATGACTTGACCAGGATCACAGAGCTAATAATTGTCATAGGCTAGATTTAGGGAGCCTTTGAAGTGTTATCAGACATGTGATCTAGGAAGGAAATTTTAACAATTATCCAGATGATAAGTATTATAGGAAAAAGATTATGGCATGGATCCTTATTAGAATGCTATTAAGATAGGGTCTATAACTAGGAGCAAAAAGAGAAATGGATATGAGAGGTTACTTCCTTAGACTGATATATCTCTGATCTCATTGATGTAGTAGAAATGTCATAGGGAAATGGAAAGAATGCTGCGATTTGAGTCACGTGTCTTGGATTAAATCCTAGTTCTTCCATTCGATTCTTGTGTGACCTTGGACAAACCACTTAATCCCTTGTGTCTCAGTTTCCTTACATGTAAAATTAAATAATTGGAATACATGACCTCTAAGGTTTCTCTTAACTCTAAATCCATGAATTAAGATTAATGTGGGTTTCTATAAAACAATATCGATGAAAAAACATCTATACAGCTTGGTGGTGCAATGTATTGAGTGTTAGAATTAGAGTCCAATAAGGGGAAAAATGCACAGGAACGTGGGGTATATAGAAGAGATACTGAGGCTAAAAGGGTTAAATGACTTTCTCAGAGTCATACAGTTGCTTAATGTCTAAGAATGGATTTGACAGATCAGGTCCTCTAGAATTCAGGCACAACACTCTATCCATTGTGCTACATACTTGTCCATCAAAATTCCTTCCATTCATATAAATGAAAACAGGATTTAGGCATTTTTGATGTTTCCCTGGTAATCTGTTGTTGAATGAACCATGCTGCTGCTGCCTATTAAGATCCTTTGGATTCTACTTTCTATTAACCATTTTATCAGCTCCATGAAGATGTAAGCTACTTTTGGTTATATTTGACTAACCCAGAATGTATAAGTAATTGAAAATGACTATTACTGCTTGGTGAAGTGATGTGTGCCCCCAAATATTTCCATTACGTTTTTGACCTATCGATCATGTGCTCTTGTTATAATATATATTTTAGTATTTTAAGAATATTTGATGTCATTATTATGTTTATTCCCTTCATGGATGAAAACTCTTTTACTTCTTGGGAAATGGTATTCCAGAGTTGATATGTTTTGTTTTTGTTTTATTTTTGCAGGGAAATGAGGTTTAAGTGACTTGCCCAGGGTCACACGGCTATTTAGGTGTCAAGTGTCTGAGGCTGGATTTGAACTCGGGTCCTCCTGAATCCAAGGCCAGTGCTTTATCCTTCCAGAGTTACTATGAACAAATAATTGAATGCCCTAAGATAAATCAAGTACTAAAATTTGGTAAGGTTGTCCCATGGGCTACAGGAACATAGTGTACTATCAATGCCAAATTCAAAGCCTTTCCTCCTGGGCTGATCTCTTAGATTTGGTGTTCCACTTCCATAGCCTAGGAAGGAAGGGTGTTGTTTAAAAATATAAATGTGGGTTCTCATCTGCACCCCCCAATTTTTTGGGGAAACTAGCTAAAATCACTGATAAATTCACCAAGGATTTAGGTTTTTAAGGGTTTATTAAAAGATATGATAGTGAAGAGAGAGAAAGATTGAGAACATATTCCTTAGAGCATGGGAATCAGCCCACGTGAAGTCCTGCCACCAAGCAGATGTCTTGAACCAAAAGAGAGAGATCCGTCTGCTAGCCTCAGCTTCCTACTTCCTGTCCTCCCAGAAATGGGAGATTCTTCAAGTTGATTGGCTGAGAGCAGTCTCCTGTTGATGTTACAGTCCATAGCCTCTGAGAACACACTCTCCTCAGGGTTGGCTAAATTTAAACTAGGTGGCTAACAGGGCAGGCCAGGTGTGGCTAAAATCTAATCACCTTTAAGTGGGTATTTAGTAGCTCCTCATTCACACCCAGTGCAAACGCTGCTAAGTCAATGAAGTTAGACACCTGGGTGTCTGCCAAATTCCATTATTTTACCACAGAAGGAAGGAAGGAAGGGAAGCATGCAGTAGTATATAAGTATAATTATTAAGTACCAGACACTCTGCTACAAGCTTTAGAAATATTAACTGATTTCTTCCTCTGAGGCAGGTAGGTGGCACAGTGGACAGAGCACTGTCCCTGGAGTCAGGAAGACCTGAGATCAAATCTCACTTCAGACACTTATTAGCTCTGTGACCTTGGGCAAGTCATTTAACCACAATTTCCTTAAAAAAAAACATCTGGAGGTGGCGCATTCGAGGCCAACCGAGCTCCTCCCCTTGCAGTGAGCTGCAAGGTGGCAGGACCTAGCTGTGCTGCCTCCTGTGGCCACCCCCCTCATCCGAGAGCTGAGTTGTGGTCCCACAGCGGGTCACAGGATAGTGTTGAAGTGGATCCAGAAGCAACTCATGAGCATGTACCACCATCTACTCCTGGTGCTGTTTGCCTCCGAAGAGGAAGTGCCCCCAATGATGACATCATAGATCCCTAAAGTATTGAAGTGTTGGCATAATTATACATTATCACACATCTATTAAGCCTGAGGCTCCCTTGCTACTGTGGTGGCTACCTGATAAATGAATTAATAATCCACTTGAATGCAAAAAAAAACCTAAAACCAAAACCAAAAGCAAAAACATCTGGATCCATTGCCAGTCATCTTGATCTTGCCACTGGACCCTCTGGTGGAGAGAGTAAGGTGGATAACATTGCATAGCCCTCCATCCCTTAAATCTAATTCATTGCAAGAAATGACATCACCCAAAGTCATGGTCCTCTTCAATAATGAAGGACAAACATATATATATATATATATATATATATATATATATGTATGTGTATGTTTATGTGTATTGTTTGTATATGTATGCACATACATATATATTGCTATTATCATTTCCATTTTACAGTTGAGGAAACTGAGGCAAGCAGAAGTTAAATTATATGTCATGGCCACATAGCTAGTGTCTGAGATTGGATTTTTAAACATCTTCTTGACTTCTGACTGAACATTCTTTATTCATCGGGCCACTTACCTGACTCAAGCTTGTTGAGTGATATAACTTTTGACATAAACTTTGAACTATGAGGAGTTGATAAAGTATGCTTTTCTTTGAAGAGATAAAGTGGAGTTTGGCAGTAATTAGAAGTCATTTTATTTATCTTCAATGTGGAATGAAGTCTCAACCTAGGTTTTGTGTGGTAAGGCAAGGAAAGATACAGTCATATTCATTCAGTCATACAGTGAATCTCAGAATGTTTCTCAAAAATCTCTCAGTAAGCCCATTACTGTTACTCTTATTCCAGACATCATTTGTTAAAATTTTTTAATACCACTATTTTTTTCGTCAAGCATTTTGTAGATCATTGATATGAGTGTGCTTTACTAAAATTTTCAGTGTTTCTGAGAGTGCATCCTCCTCAAATGTCTTTCTTACATATAATGGAAGTTCATTATTAGTTCCTCACTTATTCAGGAATTGAGAAACTTCCGGAGTGTATCTTTCCCAAATTATCTTTGTTTCTTATAAGGAGAGGTAATTTTAAGTGTAAGAAATAATAATAATAATAATAACTTTATATAGTTTTTTATATCTTTTCACTCATGCATAATTTAAATATGTGAGGCAGAGTTATGTCAAGTTGTCAGCCTCACTCTGTCTTCCAGAGTCATTGGAGTCTGGTGGCAAGACAGAAGTCAAGATGACTGACTAGGACTCCAGAACCAGTGGATGAACTTGGTATCTTTGATATCTAATGAAGCTCTAAGTCCTGTTGGAACAAACTGTTAACATCCAGCTATTATACTGGGAAATCTTCACATGCTTGATGTCGAGAACCCCTAAATTCACTGACAGATTTGAGGCTCCTCAATTACCCTCAATCTTTTTTAGCCCATCAGCCAAAATGGTTTACTATCGTGTGGCTGATGTCCATGCTACAGTTTCCTGGAACCATAGCTGAGTCAAGAGGTAGTTGGGGTGGGGGGAGCTAGGTGGCTCAGTGGATAAAGCAGCGGCCTTGGATTCAGGAGGACCTGAGTTCAAATCTGGCTTCAGATACTTGACACTTACTAGCTGTGTGACCCTGGGCAAGTCACTTAACCCTCATTGCCACCCCCCCTCAAAAAAAAGACAAAGAGGTAGTTGGATACCACAGGGAGAAAGCAGCCCTGAAAAGGCCTCAGCAGCCATCACACCAGAGGTACTGGTTTAAACTCAACATCTGTATTCTCTATTAACATAGCTCATATTATGGACCAGGCACTGCGCTAAGTGCTTTACAATTATTATTTGATTTGATCCTAACAACAACTCTATGAGGTACTTACCCCATTTTAAAGATGAGGAAACTGAAGGAAATAGATATTAAGTAACTTACACAGTATCCCACAACTCATAAGTATGTGAAATCGAATTTGAACAGGCATCTCCTTGTCAGCTGGCTGAAAAGCTCTGAGGATGATTTACCAGATCACATGGGACCCGGGTTGAGATCGGGGATGGAGCAAGGGCATGGGCAGGGGCAGGCACGGGGGCAGAGGCTGGGGCAAGGGCAGGGGAAGGGGCAGATCCAGAGCCAGAGATGGGGGTGCATTGGGGGCAGAGTTGGGGGGGGAGTGCGTGGACCAGTCCGCGGACCTCACCTTCTTTTGAAGTTAAGGAATCCAAGGAAAGAAGAGATTAAATGACATGCCCAAAATCATACAACCATTAAGTTTCTGAGGTAAAGGTTGAACCCAAATTTTTCTGACTCCAGGCCCAGGGCTCTAGCTACTACACCATGAGGAGGCCTATTAGAGAAATTATGGAAGTGAGTGATGTTCAAATGGATGTTGAACTTGATGACCTATGGCATGTCTTACAACTCTAGTATCCTATTTCTTAAACTATTGATTTGTTCATATTTGAAGACAATGGGTTATGTGGATTATTTCACAAAGCAAGCCCTATGAATAGCTTTGTTCATTGCCTCTTTTACATCCTTGTTCCTTAGGCTGTAGATCATGGGGTTCAACATAGGAATGACTGTGGTATAAAACACAGCCACCATTTTCCCCTGCTCTACAGACTCCTCTGTAGGGCGCCTGAGATACATGAAAATGAGTGTCCCATAAAACATAGTAACAGCTGTGAGGTGAGAGCCACAAGTGGAGAAAGCCTTCTTTCTCCCCTCTGCAGAGCGCATGCGAAGGATAGCCACAACAATGAATGTATAAGAGATCAGCACCACAGACAGAGAATATGTGAAGTTAATTCCTGCAATGACGATCATGGTATATTCCTTGATGTGGATGCCTCCACAGGCTATCTTGATGAGCGGTGGATCTGCACAATAGAAGTGGTTGATTTCAAAGTTTCCACAGAAGTACAATCCATAGGTCCACAAGGTACAAATGAGGCTTACAGAGAAGCCATAAACATAGGGTACTGAGATTAACCGAATACAAACTGTCCTTGACATTTTACTCCCATAAAGCAGAGGGTTACAGATGGCCATAAATCGATCAAAGGCCATGACAGCCAAGATATAGACCTCCACATGGACAAGAGCAATAAAAAAATAACACTGTATTAAGCACCC
Organism: Dromiciops gliroides; assembly: GCF_019393635.1. Classification (NCBI taxonomy): domain Eukaryota; kingdom Metazoa; phylum Chordata; class Mammalia; order Microbiotheria; family Microbiotheriidae; genus Dromiciops; species Dromiciops gliroides. The sequence goes on from NC_057866.1 coordinate 18,750,138, forward strand.
AACATAGGAAATGGTTTTGGTCTTGGATAATAAGTTTTCCAGCATCTTTGGGGTGACATTGGAGGAGAACCACACATCCACAAAAGATAAATGACTAAGAAAGAAGTACATGGGACTCTGGAGCTGGGGACTGACACTGATTAGTAAGATCATGCCAAGATTTCCCACCAGAGTGATAACATACACAATTAAGAATATCACAAAAAAGAGGACCTGAAGTTCCTGCCGACTAGTTAGGCCTAAAAGGATGAATTCAGTCACATCTGTGTAGTTTGGGCTTGGCATCACCTTACCTCTGCCTGAGGCTTAGAGTCATTGGCTCTATTATCTGTTGAAACAAAGAGAAATTGTTAGTGATTTCAGTAATGTTACCAATCCTGCTTATTATTATTTCTTAAAAAGAAAAACAAAACAAAAACCTCTCCACCTTTTCAATTTCTATTAGATTTTACCCATCTTCCCTTCCCCATATCCCAATGTTACTGTAGTTTTTAGAGATTATCCAGAGAAGAGAAGAGGGCTAGGAATATAGAGATGCAAAAAAAAAAAAAAACTCAGCACATCTTATAATGTGAGATGTAACAATGTACAGTAGATTGAATATTACACTCAAAACATGGAGACATGGTTGCAAGTCTTTCTTATGTCAGTTATTAGCTTCATTGCCAATTAATAGTTAAATAATCTCTGTGGCTCAGTCCACTCTATAATGCTCTAAGTTATAAATGCTTTGTTTTGACATTAGTGAGTACAGTTATCCAAAAATAAAATCCTAAAGATATCTTTGATAGCTTTCTTTTAGCAACTTAGCCTATATATATATATATGTATATGTATATGTATATGTATATGTATATGTATATGTATATGTATATGTATATGTATATGTATGTGTATGTGCATGTGTATGTGTATGTGTATGTGTATGTGTATGTATATATTGTATATATATGTGTGTGTGTATATATATATATATATATATATATATATATATATATATATTCATTTCATTAGACCATTAGATCTAGACCATAGTACATCAGAACTAGAATGGCTCTAGTTTATCTAGCCTAAACTCCTGATTATTTAGAAAACCTTTCATGGACTCTATTTGCTTAAATGATTTGCCCATGATTACACAACTAGTAATTGACTAGTTCTTCCATTGCAAACCCAGTACTCTTACTTGGGGTAGATGCCATTTCAATATATTTAAAATTAAAAATAACATAATTATAGCTTTGAAGTTGACAGTTACCTCAGAACTTGTATAATAACATTCCTTCATTTTATGGAACAGGAACCTGAGGTTCAAAGAAGGTAAGGGACTCAACAAAGATCACATGGTAATAAATAGGAGAGATGGGATTTGAGCCAAAGTCTTTTGATTTCAGGGCCACTTGGTGGCCCAGTGGATAAGAGTGCTGGGCTTGAAATCAGGAAGACTAATTTTCCTCAGTCTCATCTATAAAATGAACGAGGAAAGGAAATGGTAAACCATTCCAGTATCTTTGCCATGAGATACCTGAAATGGAGTCACAAAGAGTCAGACACATTCGAAACAACTCAATAACAATAAAAATTCTGATTTCAAGCCCAACACACTTTCCACAGCACAACATTGACTCCTGTGTTTGCTTTTATCTGTTTTTCATAAGTTATATGATTTAGAGTTATAATCAAGCTTGATCATTTTCCCTTGGTGCCAATGTACTCCCCCCCCACCGCCATATTGATCAATTTATTTCAATTTAGTTGGTTTCCTTTGTAACCCTTCTATTTTGTTTTATGCATTTAATCCTTTAAGTTTTAGCTGTTGTCCATAGGTTTTTTCTGACTTCCAAAGCAGTTCATGATATACACATTAGAAAAAAATATATATATCCATGGTCTAATCCAATTTCCTCATTTTCTAGAGGAAGAAACAGAATTCCAAAAGGGTTAAATGATTTCCACATGGTAACATCATGATAGTTTGGAGATACAAATAAACCAATGAACACATAAGTTTTCTATAGTCATTATTTGAACTGTTTGTGCAACGAACACATAAGAAGGCCCTTGACAATTTAGAAAGAAGTAGTAGGGCAAACTGAAGGACTGAATTGAAGTTTAGATATTAGAAGTGACTTACACATTGTACTGCAACTAGTAAGTAGTAAGGTCTAGTTTGTAAATAGAATTTTTTTTTTATTCGAGTTCTAGGACTATATCTAATAATTTATCCCTTAAACTCCATGTAACACTTTGTTTTACATCTCCCTTAATGCACTCATCATATAATATTTTGTATAATAATTTTCTGAGTGTCAAGTCCAGTCTTATGAGAATTAGAACTATATTTTATCTAATTCACATATTATTCATCTCCCAGAATCTATCATAGTGTTTTGTATATAGTAGGTACTAAATAACTATCTTGTATTTTAGCATCCTATAAATTCATCCTGACAGGTAGTATGGAGTAAAGGATACTGAACTGTCCTTGGAATCAGGAAGGCTAGAGTTCAAATATTGCCTCAATTATCCAGGAATTAGGTGGTACAATGGATAGAGCACCAGGCCTGGACACAGCAAGATTTAAGTTCAAATCCCACAGAAGATACTTACTAGATGTGTGAATCTGGGCAAATCACTTAATTCTGTTTGCCTTAGTTTCCTCATCTGTAAAATGAGCTAGAGAAGGGAAATGGCATACCTCTATAATATCTTTGCCAAGAAAAGCCCAAAAAGTATCACTGAGAGTTGACATGATTGATTGAACAACGACTAAACAACAACTACATTCAGATATTTACACATTTTTTAAGTGACCATTGATAAGTAATGCCATTGACTTGCCACTGGCAATTCTCAGTCACTTGAACTTGGAAAGTAGTTTCTGATCTGCCTTAGTAGGGAGAATTTCCACAACAGGAATAAAACAGACATTTTCAATGGGATTTATGGCTCTCTATAGGCTGTTTCCTTTGTTGGAGGTAGGCTTTATCTATGACTTTGCAAGGCATTAATGATGTGACTCTATTGTATTCTCAAAGTTAAGACAAAAGTTTGGAACTAGTTGGAACCTTAGAGTTTACTCTAAATTATATGAAAAATCTGAAGCTTCCCAGGATGTTAAATGAGTTAGTTAAAAGAGTTAGTCTATTTTTCACATATGGAATTTACAATATCTCTTTCCAAAAAAGTCACTGTATTTAATAATATTTGTTTTTCTCTCTTAGGGCCATGTTTTTTTTAAGTAATTAAATACATATCAATAAACAGAGATGATTACTCTCATTGACAGCAGAAGCTATATTCATGGTATCATGCCCTCTTTGAAGCAGTTTGGTCAAATTCCCATGTTGAAAGGCTATTAGAAAGTAACAACAAGGTTTATTCCTCTTTCAATGTGCCTTACCCCAATGGACCCCTAGTAAATGAACAAACACTCTCTAAAATAAAAATATAGAGAGGATTTTTTTTGTGGGGACGTTTTATGATTGTTTTAATAAGGATCTAAGGTAGGGGACTAATGGCTTCTGATACATAATTAATAATTCCTTACAAGAGGAGCAAGGATGATAAATCCTATCCTCAGATATATTTGAAAAGAGTGAAAATTCACTTGGGTGATAGTCCTTGGAATTCAATACTGCATAGGAACAAAGAGTCTGTGATGGAAAGACAGGAAACTTCGACAATGCCCCTCTTAGGCAAAGAATATGTGTCATGCAGAGAGGACCAGTAGGGAGTTTGCCACAGGTAGAAGGATAAGGGCAAACTGGGCAATGGAAGAGCTCACCTCAGATATGGATAGCTAGAGAAAGATACAAAATATTTTGGAGTTTATTATTTTAACAATGTTAGTGCTATCTGGTTACCACATTCGGTTATTTCAATTTGTTGATGTAGAGATGCTATTAGCAGCTCCTGAATTTCCGCATCCTGTGGTCAAACTTTCATTGTCTCACCCCTGTTGTAATGCCATGGATTGCAGTGGGATTGGGTTATTGAAAGAAGGCAAGGAAAATCTCAGACCTTTTTCACAGGTTGGATTTGTAGACCTTTTTTCACAGTTTTTTTTTTTGCTTTAGTACTTTTAAATTTTTTTAAAAGTTATTATCTTTCCTTTCAATAACCCAATCCCATAATAATAAATTCCAATGATTCTACAAATATTTTTATATTTTTGAGAATTTTATTTGATATAAATAATCTAATTTTAAAAGGATGACAATGATCACATTGAATTTTCTTTAAAAATAATTTCTTAAAGGATAAATCCTGGTCCACTTATTTACCATAGCCCAACACAACAATTCCTTTTGGATTTTATAAAAGGATCACTTTCATCCACCTGAAAAAAAAACACCAAAAACAAAACAGCAAAATAAGAAAAAATAGCAAGGCAACAACAATCAAGAAAGAAGGTTTTAAATAAGTACACTATGGAACCCTTTAAAAGATGCCTAGCTATGATACAGTAAAATGCTTAACATACAAGAGTTCAATCCATAAAACATAACCTATTGTCATACACCCAAATCAGCATTATTAATGATAGACAATGGATCTATGACTTAATTGAATGGAAAACTTTCTTTATAAATGCAAGACAATCTCTTGTCTTTCTACTTCTCCTCCATGTATAGTCTTCAAAAATCACCTACAACATGAAGTTACATGACTTGAACAATACCTCAATGGCAATACCTGTTGCCATTGAGACCAACATATGTATGTCTTCCTAGATAGTTTATGCATTGGTCCATCCTGTTTCATATGTATTGTAAAAGGTATATCTAATTCTTGTTTATAACCTATAAGTAGGATGTTAGTTCTATTCTACCATACCAATACTTTAGAAAGGTTTATAAAACTGGTTTAAGGAGTGTTCAAGGATCATTTTCATGTTCAGATTATTACAACTTGTTAATCCTACCTTTGGAACTGTGTTCTGTGTTTACCACAAAAGAGGAAAAATGAGGGATCCAGGCAGATTTATGGCAAAGTCTTTACCTTTGGGAGTACTGATTTCCCAGAAGTACATCAATTGTATCTCAAAGAAATGATTGTGATGGTGTTTCTCAAAAGCTCTCTGGCATTGGGAAAGTGCAAATACTAATTAGCCAAATTATGTTTTTAAATATCAATCTAAACAAGTGACTAAAAAGCTTTGTAATAATGTCTCTCTTTGCTTGCTTCCAACTAACCCCATGGGAATGTCATCACCCAAGAAGCCAACTTGGATTTAACACTGTAAGAATTGATTGTGATTTTGGGCCCTTTTACCACCTAGAGTATTACTTCAAACAGAAAGGTTTCCTCATTTCTAGCAATAAGTTGCAATCTTACAATATCCAATGAGTCTCATGGATTTGAATATCTACTAATAAATTTTTACAAAACTTAACATATATATTCTCACTTGATCCTCATGAAATGTCCATTTTACAGATAAGGACATTGAAACTGAGAAAGCTTACATGACTTTAACAAGATCATACAGGTGTTAAGTGTCCCAGGCAGGATTTGAATTCTCAAAGTCTTGTTGACGTCAAGTCTAGTTACCTATCTACTGTTGTTCAATATTTTTCAGTCATGTCCTTCATGAACCTATTTGGAGTTTTCTTGGCAGAGATACTGGAACAGTTTGTCATTTCCTTCTCTAGCTCATTTTATAGATGAGGAACTAAGGCAAATAAGGTTAAGTGACTTGTCCAGGATCACAGAGCAAGTAGGTGTTTGAGGCCACATTAAGCTCACAGAGTTGAGGTTTTCTGACTTCAGACCTGGAACTCTTTCGATTATCCTACCTGGTTATCGCTCTATCTACTGTACCTCGTAGTTACTTCAGGCATTATTCTACACTAACAACAGTTGCTCCAAGTGTTCAATATCATTCATTTGACTACCATTTATTAAGCACTTACTATGTGCCAGGAAGTATGCTGAATGTAGAATTCTCTTTCAGAATATGTATGGGGAAATAGTATCCAATGTATAAATCTGTGCCCCTGAGGCATCCTGCAATAATAACAACACTATTCCTTCCTTATGAGAAATCTGTTTGATTCCAAGCTTTTCTTCAGTTTTACAAGGAGGGTCATGCTCTCTACTTTGACTCTTAAAGCCATTTGCAGAATATAACCAGACTCGCTTTTCAGGCCCCTTTCACAACATATTCCTTCATTTTTTCTACCTTCCCATCTGCTTTTCCCAGTATACCATTACAAAGTTTGCTCCATAGGTTTAGCATTTCATTAATTTTTGTACAAATTCATTAAGTGACAAACATAAGATATGGATTGTGCCAGGTGTTGGTAAAAAAAGAAAAGGCCAATCAATGAAAAAGAAACAGTTCTCTAAGAGATTAGGTGGTTTAGGAGATAGAGTAGTAAAACTGGATTTAGGGAGATCTGAATTCAAATCCTTTGTCATACTTGTATTGGCTGACTGATTTTGGGCAATTCATCTAACCTTTCTTACCCTCAGATGCTTAAATAAAAGTAATAATAGAACCCACTTCAAAGGAATTTGTGAGTATTCAGTGAGATAATATACACATTAATTCATTCATTATTATTATGTATAATTATTGGCACAATGATGAATTATAAACTTTTCTATTTTTAATACTTTAAAATTTGGGGCTATCCAATTTTTTATGCCCTGGGGGAAAAAAGTTCCATTATAATAAATTCTCTGAAAAATAGTAATATTTGCATTTAGATATTATTTTAAGATCTGTAAAACTCTTTATAAATATTATCACTTTTTACACTTATGACAACCCTGGCAGTTAATTTATATTATTACCCCTTTTATATAGATAAGGAAATTTAGGCAAACATAGGTTAAGTGACTTGTCTAGGGATGTACAGCTAGTGACTCAGTTCTTCCCGAGGCAAACTCCCATTCTCTATCTCTTGTGCCAACCTAGTTTTTCACCAATAGAAATACACTGCTATCTACCTGGAATATCTATGGATGTGTCCATTATTCTGTAGTTCAGCCACCATTAATTCTTTTGAGATAGTTTCCAGAATTGGTCATCATATTTCATTACTGTGAGAAGCTTTGTTTTAAAACAGGGGATTGTGAAATGGGAGCAGGAATAGCTGAAGGTCATCAAGTCATGTTGGAATATCCCAAAAGGAAAACCTGCATTCTCTATTTCTGATTCTTTTCTAAGCCTAGGTTATTTCCCACTTTCACCAACTGTATCAGTAATAAACATGTAGTACTCATTCAATGGGCTAGCCCTTTATCTCCATATGAAATTCTGGATAGCAGGCATTTCTTTTCCCAGTCCTTCCAGCTTCTCCCAACAATCAACCAACCCCCTATGGACCTCGACACCCTTCTTCCTTTATTACTAGCTCATTCTGGAACTTCCTGCAGAACCTGGAACCCCCTGTCCTGCAAAAGCCTCTTATCCCTTGAGTCTACTAAGTAATGTATAGCTATCAGTGAGACCTGCCCTACTATCTCACTGGTGTGTTTGTCTGTAAATTTGTGATAAGGCTAATTCTGGCCTGACTTTATTCTCCTCCCCACCCTCTTCCAAACTTTTCTTGCATATTCCATACCACCATGTATGATGATAGTCTTCCTTCCATAGAATGTGAGCTTCTGGAGGACTGGGTTTCCTAAGTGCTTCACTTAGTACCAGACACATAGTAAGCCGTTAATTGTTGTTTCCTAAATATGTGTTTTAATTTAGTTTTGCCCGAGTTAATTAATGAATCTTAGACTTTCAGAAGCCTCATCAGTGGCTATCTGCCATAACCCTTACCTAAAAAAAGAAAAAAAAAAAGGAAAAAAGCATGTTTAAAGTCCTTCCAATATCCCAGTCACTAGATGTTAAGTGCTTTGCAAATATCATTTCATTTCATCCTTACAACAAGGCTAGGAGGCTTATTTTTCTTTCTAAGTAATTTTTTATTCTTCTCTGATTCTCTGTGAAGCCATTTAACTTTCAGTTGGCAGAAATGCTGGAGTGGTTTGACATATCCTTCTCCAGCTCATTTTACTGATGAAGAAACTTAGGTAAATAGGATTAAGTAATTTGGCCAGGATCACACAGATAGTAAGTGTCTGAGGATAGGTTCCCCCACCCCCTCGGGGCAATGAGGACTTGTCCAAGGTCACATAGCTAGTAAGGGTCAAGTGTTTGAAGCTGGATTTGAACTCAGGTCCTCCTGAATCCAGAGCCAGTGCTGTATCCACTGATCCATCCAGCTGCCCCTAATAATAGTTGGTGATTTGTAAAGATCAGCCTTGACCCCTGGCCCAGAATTCTATACACTGAGCTGACTAGCTGTCCTAACCTTGGAGGTAATTGCTATTATCACCTCTATCATACAGAAGCCTGATTTGAACTTTGGTCTTTCTGACTCCAGTTCTGGAACTATTGCCTGGGCCACTTAGCTGCTCTATTCTTCAATAATTATGAATAGAATTCTTCATGGAGAGGTCAAGTCAGTTTAGAAGACAGTGGGGATGATTTCATACTTAGTTCAAAGGGAATGAGAAATAGGATTTCATGATGAATTTCATGGGGGAAAGGAGTGGGAGATTGATGATTTTCTTTGGAGTATTCCTAAATAACTAGAAGAAATTAAGGTATCAAGGGGCAGAAAACAAAGATGATACATAAAGATAATTTTCAGACTTTGAGTAGCTCATTTTCATAGAAGTCTTTTTTTTTTCCTTAGCAGTATATATTCCAGATATATGTAAGGATAGTTTTCAACATTCATTTCTATATGATTTTGAGTTCCAAATTTTTCTCCCTCCCTTCATCCCTCTCTCATTCCCTTCCCTTCCCTCTCCCTCTCCAAGACAGGAAGCAATCTGATATAGGTCATCTAAGTACGATCACAATATATATTTTGACATTACTCATGTTGTGAAAGAAGAATCAGAGCAAAAAGGGAAAAACCTCATAAATGAAAGAAAAAACAAAAGAAAAAAGTAAAAAAAAATATTATGGTTCAATCTGCATTCAATTTCCACAGTTCTTTTTCTGGATGAGGAGAGCATTTCACATCATGAGTACTTGGGATATGTCTTGGATCACTGAACTGCTGAGAAAAGCAAAGGTCTATAACAGCTGATCATCACTCAATGTTGCTGTTACTGTGTACAACGTTCCCCTGGTTCTGCTCACTTCACTCATCATCAGTCCATTTAAGTATTTCTAGGTTTTTTTGAAGTCTGCTTGCTCACTATTTTTTATAGTGTAATAGTATACCATTACATTCATATACCCCAACTTGTTCACCCATTCCCCAATTGATGGGCATCCCCTCAATTTTCAATTTCCAATTCTTTGTCACCACAAGGAAAGCTTCTATAAATATATATATATATATATATTTTTACATGTGGGTTGTTTTCCATTTTTTTATGATCTCTTTGAGATACAGATAGTAGAGGTATTACAGGGTCAAAGGGTATGCTCTCCAGAATGGTTAGATCAGTTCACAACTCCACCTAAAATTCACTAATGTTCCAATGTTTCCACATCTTCCATAGCAGTGCTTTTAATCCAGTATTTCTTTTGGACAAAGTTCTTATTACATGTGAATTGGA